>NC_051184.2:26986358-27319691 GCF_013339695.2 Rhipicephalus sanguineus
AGATTTTATTTATTTATTTATTTATTTATTTATGATTGATTGATTGATTGATTGATTGATTGATTGATTGATTGATTGATTGATTGATTGATTGATTGATTGCCTCCTTACGTTTTTCCGTTCCATGCTTTCTAGCTGCATAGCGGTGTTGGCCAAGGCATCTATCTTCTCCAGTAGTAGTTTATGCAGCATCTCGACGTTGTCGCGTTTGTATCTGTCCGTGCAAGAAAAAAATAGAGCTATTTTTTAGAACACTGCGCGAAACAAAAGGTTTCTCCCCATCTTTATCTTTACCATCAATGAATACTTAATCCTCACTTGCCGACTCTCCAGAAGCATCCCCAATCCTTCACCTTGTTCAAGCGTCAAAATAAAAAAACGAATAGCGACACAAATATGAAGTGTCCCAGTTTTTCTGCCCCCGCCCGCTTTTTTTTTTTACTTTACTGTAGCTCTTGATTTCTTTAATTAAAGGGGCCCTGCAACACTTTTCAGAGATATATGACGGAATAGCCTCACTATTAGCGCACGACACTTCACGAATTACGTGCCACAAAAATTTTCAGAAACCGCCAAGTACAAGCGGAGTTAGAGATTGTCACGCGCTTCAAGCGCTTTCTCTCTCCTTTCAAACCTGTGAGCGCGCTGAAAGCTACGCAGGGAGTGGGATGACAAGGGAGGCAAGAAAATGCGTCACTTCGTCAGCGCGTGTCACAACCTCAGCACTTTTTCTTTTTTTCTTCCAACACGCCGCTTACTTTCAGTGTAATTGTGAGCGCGTGCACGGGGACGTAGCGTCATCTCGCGGCAGCCGCAGTGACTATGCAGCCCACGATGATCAAATCAGCCAACGGCCGTGGATTTGGGTATATGGCGCAGTAATTTGAGTATATGGCATCATTCGCGGAAAAAGGAGGGAGAGATTTCCAGCTGACATTGAGATGTTTGGCTTGCATGTCCTCGGGAGCATCGACTACCGATCGGCAGCGTTTTCTGACCATGCTCAAAAAGTGCTGCAGGGCCCCTTTAAGGCACAGAAAATCAATTCGACAAGAGCACCGGCAAAGTTTATTTACAGCACATAACTTTCTAAGGGTTCATTTTTTTTAACTAAATGCATTGTGACAGCTAAATTTATTGTGGCGTGAAATGTTTGTCACTTTCTTTAGGAACGCAGACTGACTGCTGAAAGATTGTATGGCAAAAATTGACCACTTGTTTGTTGTAATATACCCGCACATAATTATGTAATTACGAGTTTATAAAAATCACACTTTGATGGCTTTGGTTCATCGAAAGTTATTTAGAAAGCGCCAGAATACCTATGATGAATTGGGCTTGACCTAAAAAGAGGTGATCGTGAGTGACGAGCTGAGGTCATCATGAACTTAACGTGTGTTGCCCTTCTATTGTATGTGTTAACTTTGCTCTTACAAGCAATGTTTAACAGACCACACCAATCAACTCAAGAAGATGTCGTACTGAACCAACTGCAGTACAGCTTAATATGCAACTGCCAATTTTACTTCGTTTTATCCAGGTTTGAGTCTATAATGACTTGTAGCAATCTCGAGGAAGTGAGACCCTACTGCATATTTATTGGGGCCCCATCTGCCCAATAAAGAAATAAAATTGAGACAAATTTTCTCTCAAAACTCGGAATTCATAGAGGAGCCAAGGAAGCGAGGCTATATAATACAGCGCAATACAAAAATTTCAACGTGTCTTGACATAGTGAAAGCAGGGCAGCCTCAGATTGCTATGTGCACTCACTGTTAGTAATTAGGGTTTGTATATGTTGTCAGCAAACGTTGCCATTTGAAAGAAAACCTTTCTCGTATCTCATATACGGGCCATTTGTGAAGGAGATTTGGTGCCAGGAGTCCAACATGTCGATAGCGATCTCTAAAATGACTAAAATCTGGACGCCGAAATATAGCTTATGTTTCACGGTTATGTTTCAACATATGGGGACCACGCGTGGGGTGCCTCACGAAAACAATGCATTTGAACCAGTCATGGCTGTGTAGCTCGCGAACGTACTTACTAAGAAAATAAAAAATTCGGCAGATCCCACGCGTTGTGGGAATCGGTTTCGTGCGAAGCCGTCAGCCAGTACTTCTATGCTGTATTTTATGGCTTTGATCTAAGCGTTACGAGGTGAATCGACGTGTTTTTGTAAGTGTGGTAGCTGTGTGCACATCGTGGGCTTACCAGGCACGCCGACAACACTGGCGTTTAAGGGGTAACTTATGGTGCGACGTATTATCAGCCCTCACGTTAGAGTACATACGTCAGTATTACCTAAACTAAGTGCACTTTATGGTGCAGTCGTGTGACACGCAACTTTCGTTAATGTATTCCACAAGGGTTGAGCAATTGTTCAATATAGCTTGCTGAATCATATGAATACAAATAACGTTTATTAGACTGCTTAAAAGCACGAAGCCAACACTGGAACCACAGACGTTAATCTGGTATGACGTCTGTGTCGTAGGAGTACATATACAGTGTTTATTGCTTTCTTGTAAACTTAGATAGCCAGCACCACAACTACAATTAACGTTGCACCGACGTTACGCCTACACAGGCTGTTTTTCCAAACCAGTTTATAGACCTTGCGTGGCTCTATGGTAGAATACCTGATTGCCACGCGGAATGCTTGGGTTCGATTCCTGCTGGGATCCTTAATTCTTGTTCTTTCCATTCGTCGGGTCAACGCTGCCGATGTCGGTTTTTGTTAACGCTCTCTCACTTAAATTACGAATGTCTGTTCTCGCCGTTCCTGGGTAGATATAAACTGTCAATCACCTGTGGTGCATACGCGTACACTGCTACCCGTGGTAAACGGGTATGTGCCACACGTGTGTGGAGGAAAGGGTTTGACGACGTACGCGACAGGATTTTCACGTTATTCATATGAATGTCATGACCCGACAGTCATATTCGTCAAATCCTCCTACCCTCCCATGCCAATTTTGGTTTACACCAAGCTAAGGAGGCGATCATAAGAGCACCCAGACGTAGGCGGATGGATGGATGAAATGAATGAATGAATGAATGAATGAATGAATGGAATGGGATGGAATGGAATGGGATGGGATGGGATGGATAGGATGGATGCAGGGGCGTAGCCAAGGGGGGGGGGTTGGGGGGGTTCAAACCCCCCCCGAAATTTTTCAGTTTTGCTTGCGCATATATATACACACACATACAAACGCACGCACGAACATACATAAAGTATGGTTGAACCCCCCCCCCCCCCGAAAAAAATTTCTGGCTACGCCCCCGGATGGGATGGATGGATGGATGGATGGATGGATGGATGGATGGATGGATGGATGGATGGATGGATGGAAACGCTCAATGTGCCAAAGGTTCGCTAAGAAATGCTCCGCATTTAAAATGCGCGGCGAAGACAGTTATGTTGGAGCCGAAAGCATGCGGCCGGCGGGCGGTGTGTTTCAGACCCCTGCTCTAAAGTAATACCCCCCCCCCCCTCATCAGCATGTGTGGTGTTTGATACATCTTCGCTGGACATTCACTTTCGTAAGGAGGGCTGGCGGCCAATTTTTTTCCCCATCCATGTTTAAAGGGGATGCCAGCAAACGTCACCGTAACCAAATATTTAGGCCTTACAAAAGAAATGATGTTCTTCTGAGATTTCCTGTTCACGCTTACCTGGGTTCTTCAGCACGTCTACAAGATGTGTAACGCAGCAGGGCCACGTGGATCAGCACGAAGACCACCGTGCTGGCACTCACGGCAGCAAACACGGACATGCATACCGTGAGTACTGTTGAATCAGAAAGTGAGAGAGAAATTGAATTAGCAGCTTCGATCGTACCACTTCATCATGAATGGCGCGACCGCAAGGCTGAGTTGTTCATGTTTGATACATTATAACTTGTTACCTACTCAAATAGTGCCACGTTTTTTTCAGCAGAATTGTAGACAGCATCCTTGATTTTAATCAGAGAGATCTTTCAAAAACTGGGGGGTCCTGAAGCTTTGCCTTTTAAGAGTTGAACGCGATAGCGTTATCTGCACGCACGCGCGCGCACACACACATGCATACACAATTATTTTCCCAATCGCTGGCCTGCCTTCGCTTCTCGGTGGAGGCGTGAACTGTGCCGCAAGGAAAGCCAACGTGCTACGCCCTGCGGCTCCTGTCTTTATTTGCATTTACCTCGAATTTTCGCTCATGGCGAACGCTGCTTTTTCGCTCACAACCAAAGACGCCGCCGTCGACACCGGGATTTAAAAATGACCTTTTTGAGAAAACTATTTGCAAACTTTGACGTTTTTGGTAAACCACGTGTATTTCTTCTCAACTTTCAACCACAGCGGTGTGTGGAAAATCTACGAAATTTTTTAAAAAGAAAGCGCAGTTGTCAAAGCCAATATGTACCGAGTCAGTTTAAACTGCATGCAGCAGTAAATTCCGGAAACACGGGTATTTTTTTTTTATTTACTATGCGACTCTCTCTCTCTCTTAATGGGGTGGTGCCATCAAATTTCGAGGCTACAACAAGCTTGTTCTGGGTTTCCTCTGTATGCAAGGACACTCCACACGAAGGGTCGGACAAAGCGAACGTTTAGAATATATTTTAGTTCACTTCCAAAGTGTACCTAAATGTCCATTCTCCTGATCGAGACCCATCGCTAGCGCGCCAACACTGACGTAGCCAAGGAGGTTAATTTGCTGGAGTGGAGGAGGCGCCCCTCAGCTGAAGCCGCGCGCCGCCATCTTGCCATAGGCAGAAAGCGCGCCTTCCGCAACGCATGCTGCAGCGGCCGCATAGATGTTCCAGATGTTCTCTGGCGTGGTGGCGTCCGGAAATTGTTGGGTGCATCGTGCGTTGCGTATGGCTGAATAAATCGAGCGGAAAGGTACTCTGGGATGAAGTTTCATGTAAGCGGAACATTTGAGCTTCATGAAAACTTCTCTATACGCCGGTACACATGCTGACAGCTCGCAATCTGTCTCTAATTTCGCATCTGACGCTCACTATTTCTTCCTAACCGGTTTATTAAGGACCCACATGTTCGAAACACGTCGGGGCTGTCTGTCTGACGGAAAGTCTAGAAGCCAAAAGACGGCGATCACATGTGTTAGAGGCACAATTCTCGCCGAATTGTTTCGACCGGACTGGGCTGCGACCCAGAAGTTGTCCGACTGTGCTTCACGGCATGACGCATTTGTAAAACACCTGTAAAACCCAGTAATACACATTCTTGTGCTTGTTTATACGACTGGTGCGGAGCGGTCGGTCGGCGCACCGTTTGCTATTCGTTGAAATTAAATAGGCGACTCCCTAGATTTCGTTATCGGTTGCCCTGTTGTGTTATAAAAGGGTAGCTCGCAACTACGAGGTTAAGTAACGTCATTTGGGCAATATACACAAGGACCTGTTTCTTCTCACATTCACGCCTTTTATTTTGTTATTTCTATTTGCTTTATGCATTGCAGCGAGTAAACTCAGTAGGTGTGAACTGTCCTATGCTCGCTCCAGCTAAAAATAAAGCGACCATAACCGAGGCCCCGTGGTACTCCGGCCGTTATTTGTGTTCAAATTGAAAAAGTTGTTGATGATATGTGACAGTTGAATCACCTACACGGCAGCATTACTAAGAAATGCTTCATGTTTCCCAAGGGGAGATAAAACAGCTGCTCAATATTAAAATTCTGCAGCAGAGAAATAGCAGACTGACCAAAAAAGCGAGGCTCGATCCTCAAGCGATAATAAACGAGATCAAGGACCAAAAGCTCATGTCTGAGTTGGACAGGGGTATGTTCACTGCAGTATTCCCCCATGCATACAGCAACCCCTCCACAGGGCACGAAAAGGCCAGAAAGCACGTATCCTTCGCGAGCTACGGGCGTTTGCGTGAACGCACTTCTGTTCTCCATCAGCTTATGAGTATGTACGCTCGAAGTTTAATCGAGCACTGTCAGCAGAGCGCACTATACGAGAACGGTATACAGAATTCCATCAAAGGAAATGCTGGCTTCACAGATTGCTTTTGGAGGTTTCGAGCATATCTTGAGAAAAGAAATGGCTTTCAAGTCTTGATGAGCATATTCTTCTCGATGAGCATATATATCCTTGAGTGTGGTGCTTTAGACACCCACATTTATACTCCGCGCAAAGAAAGTGGCCGAACTCTGCATATGCATAAGACTCCGTCACATGACGAATGAAATAAACAGGAAAATGAGCGCCGAGAAAGTGAGGTCTGCTCAAGGAGGATACATAGAATTTAAACCTCTTTGGATGTAGCTTTATAGGAGGGGCAACGAAAGTTGTAGTGGTTGTAGTGACGTCCCACCAGATCTGCTGTAGTGACGTGAGTGACCTCCGGACTTCCGCCACCTCCGCAGCGTACGTTCCCCTTCGCGTTCCACGACGCGAGGTCGGTAGCATGCCCGAGGTCGGTAGCATGCCCAACGAACGAAAACGGAACGCGATCGTGCAAGTGCTCCGGCTTCGCATCGTCTCATGGTCTCCTTTAGCGGGAGATGGTGTAACTTTTTAAACTCTTTATAACAGCGATAAAATTTTGTGTGCCGTGTATATTTAGTTTTCATTGAAGTTTTCAGGTGACGTCTCACACGCATTCGCCGCTGCATGCTGCATTCGACATTTTGCTGATTTATGGCTCACTGCGCTGAAGTACGGCAGCAATGAGCTGAATAATTGGACCATCTTTCCGAAGGGAACCCTGATGGGATGCGAAGAAGCAGCGTTGCGCACGGGTGGCGTCACGGGTTGAACGGCGCTAACGCGGCTGCTGCGGTAAGCGCTGGAAGATTCGTTTGAAGCGAAACTCGGTGTAGCGTTTAATGGTGTAAACGTTTGTTTGAAACGCAGACACGGGAGGCGAGCGGGCTTGGAGCCGGCAGCTGCGGGCGCTCCGGCGGGTGAGGGAGAGAGTGACGTGCGCGCGCACCTGCTAGGGAAGCGTGCGAGGGGAGCGTAACGTCAACGCCCAGCTGCGGCGTGACCTACTTGGCACCGCTCCAACACCTGCGCCGAGGGAATCGCGTTGCCTCGCGTTTGTGCGGACGGAGGGACAGCGTTACACAGGCTAGTCAAAGAGCTGCTTCGCATCTAAAAGAACGTTGATACAGGTGTCTCGTCATTTCAAGTCGAAGCACCGCGCGACCGCGGCCTATGCACTTTGCTTCGAGCTGCGAATCTGTCGAGTGACCCTTGTGCCAGCGAACGGAGAAACTTCATCCGTTATGCATTATTGGTAAGGCGTGCCTAGAAAAAGCCATGCACAAACAGGTGGAAATGTTAACTGTTATCAATCAGGCCAGCTGCACAGACAACGCTACACTAACACGCGGCTTAACACATCAAAACACGGCTGATGTCACCTGAACAACGCGTAGCTGGCTTAGGTTGGTAGATTAAAACTAATTACTACCGCCAATTATAGAGAGCGTCTCAGGGTCTGGCAACGTTCGTTTTGTTCTATCATGGCGGAACCCATGCGGTTATAGGTTTCAATGCATGGGCCCTATGGGGAGCTTTTCCTCTAGAGTCAGTATATTAACTCTATATACTGACTCTATATACTGATAGCGCTGGCGTGGACGTGCCGGCATCTCGTTCCTCCGGCGAGAATTTCTTACCCACGTTGTCGTCTCTCGTCCTCCCAGGGAATGCCCGGTCGGCCGCGAACAACCCCACGAGGCAGGCCACGAAGGCCAGCGTAGTTGTTAAGGGTCCTGCCATGGTCGATCCACGCAATGCCGACCGGCTTCAGTGGCCACCAGAGACGATCCGAAGAAGGCCGGCCGGAGGTGCAGTGCTTCGTCCCTGCGCACGTCGGCCCTGGATCGGCTGCACGATTCGCACCACCTTTGTTGGCCAAGTGAACGCCAAGCGCGCCAAACGCTTGTCGGGGCGACAAGTCGGCAACACATCGTGCCGGCCTTGGTTGCGGGCAGAGAATTCGAACAGCGTGTATTATTTTAGGGCAGCATAAAATACGCTACAGGAAGTGTAAACAACTCCTACAGTGTAATTTTTTAAACATTACAAAAATCACCTGTGACACACAACATACTTGCGGTCCTTGAGCTGATTACACCAAGTGGTAGAGATCATTTGTGCGAACTATCCAAATAGATTATTGACTAAATAACAAAAATAATAGCGAGCCATTACATTCGTGCAAGGGTTCTCCAGGCGTGCGTATCTACTTAAAGAGATTTTTTCGAGACCATCATTCGCCAAGTGTGCGACAGTATTTATACATGGGCGTTAAACTAGGCTTTTGTCGTTGTTCGATGCTTAAAACGGATTCTTACAAAAATAAACGTGACTTTAGCAACAGTGAATTTCTACCTCAAATTTGATGGCATAAATATTAAATCGTAAGATTTCATTCCAATTATTGCAAACTCAGTGGCTACAGTTAGTCAGTTGCAGTAGGTAAGGCAGTGTAATCTGAAGGTCATAAATGAACTTTATTTAGATAGGCGATTATTTATTTTGCTTTTTGACGCAAGTAATGTCACCCGCTTTCATTAAACCGAGCTCACATAATACATGTATGTCCTTTCTGAACTAAAACGGCCATTAAAAACCATTCTGTATATCTTAGAAGTGCTGCCCGAGCAGCGCTGCACCCAAACAGTCTGTGGATAGAGAGACGCAATGTTTTGTTCTAACAGCTAGGCCTTAATTATGTAATTTGTGCAATGGAATGAGTAAAAGTTCTTATCTTTCGCTGACGGATAAGTCAGGCAAACGGAAATAACATATATGCTATGTGAAAAAAAAAACTCATCAAAAGGCGTGGCCGCAATGTAAGATATTAGTACCAATACACGAACAATATATAAACAAGAAACTTTCAAGATTGTTAGAACGAACACACAGCAATGGCAATCCACTGAAGACTCGTGCTGTGGAAAATAAAACGCAGAAGGTGGAAAACTGCGGGAAAGAAGAGCGTCAGCCTAAGGCAAACTAAAAGGAATCGCGCGCTGCTCTGGAGTGAAAAGCACATTTTAAAAAAGAAGCAAAAAAACATGCGCTACTGCGGCCCACGCCCCGGAAGCTCCCGGTGGGAGAGGGAAACACCTTTTTTTCCCGCTGTTCTCCGGTTTTCTCTCTCAGCGCGTTTTCTAGCGCCGCAAGGGCAAAACGGTGGAGCCGCCTCCTCTTTCGAAGAAGCCGCATCAGCACAAGCCGCTCATCTGCAGGCACGCCGTCAGTGCCCAGCAGTGCTTTTGCCGCCAAGATAAGAAAATGGGACACATGTCCGAAACAGCACCACTAAAGACTTGCGTTTGTCAAAATTTACGCGTGTACGTCTAGGTAGCAACAAATTTTCGATTAAGTTAACGCCAATTTATCTTTTTTTGACTGTGCAATGTAGTTACAGCTTTACCTCCCACAGATAATAAGCTCTGGCTGGTATATTCCTCGATATGCCTATTTGAAAAGTTTCTGTTATCCCATCACTTTGTCAGAGGTCGCCTTGTATATGTTTGTGACATTGATCATTTTAGCACAGCATTTCAAATAAAAATGAACCCTTGTTTTTAATAAAAGACAAAGCAGGTACTTACACCGTAACCTACATTATAAAGAAGTTAAAATACTGCATCATTAGGATATCCTAACGATGCACTGCCTCAAGATACGAAATAATGCCAGTCAGAAATCGCATTGTGATCATATTATACGTCTTGAAAATACTAAACAAAAAGATAAGCAAGCCAATATGATGCATGGACATGCATGAGAAACATTCCGCGGATTTGTCTAATCTCCTGACTCATAAGTATAAAAGAATCGCATAATGGAGCATTTGCGGCGGGTAACGAGCAACGTGCACTGCTGTTCTGTTGTATCAATTTAAATAAAATGTTAATTAGTTCCGTTATTTCAAAGAATGATAATTATCAATGGGAGCAACACGTACTTAAAAGTGGACGCAGTAGCTTTATATTTCTACGATTCAATGGACGCTGTAGCTTTATATTTCAAGGCGCGTTAGACAAATGCATAGCTAGTGCCTCGCGGTAATCTGCCGTCGTCGGTGCCTCGCATGCAAAACGAAAAAAAGTAATAAAATTATATTGCTAATAGTAGACGCTCTAACAGTAAAGAAATTGGCACTCGGCTTGTCCTGAAGACTTCTGCGAAGTACCTTGCTTTGTCAGCCACATGTTTTGTTTAATAAGTGAGAACTTAAGGTACTAGAGTCATAGCAGGTTCTTCATACTCATCGTAAGACTAGGAAGTTTGCTGATGCAATGCTCAGATGATTAGGTTAAATTTGGGTGTACTTTCTAAACTTCACGGTAATATTTCCAAAATGTTAAAGGATCGACAACTGGTCACAACATGTGATTAGATCCTGGTAAAAATGAAAAGACAGTAAAATATAGCGACAGATTCCAGTATCCTTTTCGCGTTGTCAGTAAAATTTATACTTTTAAATCGTGTTTAAAAGTAACAAAAACCGGTATGTCGCACAGCCTAGTGGAAGAGCCTTGCAACTGGATTATGGAGTCGATCACTTTCTGCTGTACGTATAGTCACGTAGTCTCATGCTGTCATGCGCGCCATAATAAGTCCTGGAAATACTATGCATATTATCTATCCCCGCTCTATTTTGTGCTGCTTACGAGGTAAAAGGGGTTGCACGGTGACAAGTGGCGCTGCTTTCGCGGTAACCAGTGGAGCCGCGGCGCATGCGCGCGGATTGCACGCATGCGCAGCAAACCGCCGCGCTCGAACACGAACCGCTCTCGCGCTCTGTTTGCAGCATGGATTGTCGCTTGTGCTTACGACTTCATATTCGCCGCAGATTGAAAAATTCTGATTACAAATGTTTCACGGCGTTTTCCACGTTACCGTTCCATGATTGGACACTCTCACCGGTAAGTTTTTCGTTACTTATATATATAGTGAGCGACGCCAGCACCTCTATATACTCGCGAACGAGTTGGTACGCCACTGCTGGCAGATCAGAAATGTTCAGGCGAACGGCGGTTATATTTGTCCGTGGACCCAAGACTTCGTTGACGGGCAAATATGTAAGATGTGCACCTGCTCTTAGTAATTAGGGCTTGTACAAATTGTCAGCAAACGTTGCCATTTCAAAGAAAACCTTTCCGATATCTCATATACGGGTCCATTTCTGAACGAGATTTGATGCCAGGGTTCCAACAACATGTCGATACCGATCTCCAAAATTACTAAAAGTTTTTCTGGACACTGATTCCGAAATATAACTTTTGTTCCACAATTATGTTTCAACACATGGTGACCACATGGCGTACCTCACGAAAACAATGCCTTGGACCAGTCATGCCTGTGTAGCTCGCGAACATACTTACTATGGAAATAAAAAAATGCGCGGCGAAGACAGTTATGTGCGAGCCGCAAGCATGCGGCCTGCGGACCGCATTTTTGACACCCCTGCTCTAAAGCAATAATAAAATTAAACCATTTCCCGCTAAAGGGGACCATGAGGCGATGCGAAGCCGGAGCACTTGCACGATCGCGTTCCGTTGGCGTTCGTTGGGCATGCTACCGACCTCGCGTCGTGGAACGCGAAGAGCAACGCTACGCGCGCCTTGTCTTCCCTCTAGCCTGGCCGTTAATTCTCACAGGGCGAGCGGGGAATGCGGTCGACAGGCGTGCGAGAGGGGGCAGCGTAGGAGAGGAGAGAGAGGGGGAGGGGACGCGTATGCGCTGGTGCTCATCGCGGCGTTGCGCAGGAGAGAATTTCGGCATGTCTAGCCCGCGTTTCAGAGGATGAGCGGAAAGGGGGAGGGGAGAGGGGGGGAGAGGGAGAAAAGGGAGAGGGGGAGAGGACAGGGGGAATGGTGAGGGGAGTGTAGAGGTGTGTGGAGAGGGTATGCGCATGCGTAGTAAGGGCGGTCACGCCGCACACCACCCCCGGATTGAACTCCGCCATAAGATACTTTGCATCTAAAACATACCCCCACATCAGCTTCGCAGGACGTTCACTTTCGTAACGAGGGATGGCGCCCAATTTTTTTCCCAATCCATGTTTAAAGGGAATGCCAGAAAACGTCACCGTAATCAATATTTAGGCCTTATAAAAGAAAGGATGTTCTCTTGAGATACCGTGTTCGCGCTTACACTGCCTTTTCCTTGTGTTCAGTCGTCTTGTGAATGCTGATGCTCACGAGAACACTTGTGATGGTCGAACACAGATGTCACGACAGAAAGACCTGTTCAATCGGAAAGTGAGAGAGAAATTGAACTGGCAGCTTCGTACCACTTCATCATGAATGGCGCGGCCGCAACGCTGAGTTGTTCATTTTTTATACATTATAACTTGTTTCCTACTCAAACAGTGCTATGTTGTTGTTGTTTTTTTCAGCAGAATGGTAGACAGCATCCTTGACTTTAATCAGAGAGATCTTTCAAAAACTGAGGGGCCCTGAAGCTTTGCCTCTAAGAGCTGAACGCGATAGCGTTATCCACACGCACGCACACACGATTATTTTCCTAATCGCTGGCCTGCCTCGGCTTCCCGGTGGAGACAAACTGTGCCGCCAGAAAAACCAAAGTGCAGACGGCCTCCGACTCCTGTCTTTATTTGCACCTACCTCGAATTTTCGCTCACGGCCAACGCCGCTTTTTCGTTCACAACCAAAGATGTCGCCGTCGAGACCGGGATTTAAAAATGACCTTTTTTGACAAAACCATTTTCAAACTTCGGTGGTTTTGGTAAACCACGTGCATTTCTTCTCAATTTTCAAGCATAGCGGTGCGCCCAAAATCTACGAAATTTTTTTTTAAAGAAAGCGCTCATGTCAAAGCCCACATATGTACCGAGTTTTAACATAGTCAATTTAAACTGCATGCAGCAATAAATGCCGGAAATACGGGCATTTTTTTTTCGATTACCATATTTGCGATTATTTTTCTCAGAAGTACTTGAAAAGCAAGGAAAAATACTACACCTATGAGATTAGACTGTACTTTTTCTATGATGGGAGAAAAAATGGGGCTTCATTAAAAAAAAAAATTCTTTTTAGATGCATGCTTGACAAAGAAACGTGTTCGTCGGATCACTTATTTCTCATGCTGCCCTTCATATTAGGCCCTTTTTACTCAGCTTTTACATGGCCTCCATGAGCTTTTACGATCCACTCCAGTCAGACCTGCGTATGCTAGCGATTTACACACAAACACGTAGAAGGAACTGCACTGCAGTGCGCGTGATGCGATTCACACACAAACGCGTAGAAGGAACTGTAGTGCGCGTGCGCAGAACGATCATGCGAGCAGTCGAACGTAGAACGCATCTGTCGCTCCGCTTATGATGTCAACTGAGCGGAGCGCGAAGGTGTGTCCACTTGCGGACGCAACGCACCTTGAGACGCGGAGACGCGGTCAGCTTGGCTGATCCGCAAGACGCGCTTGTCAAAATCGCTAAATCTATGCAGTTCCCTGCACTCTCCCGGGACGCTACATCTGCACGGGGCTGGGCGTAAGCGACACTCAGCTGAAAGCATCTATTATTGTTATGATAGCATTATTAAATGTATTAGCGAGCCATCCACCGAGCTCTGCACACAGCTCCAACCTAGCCCTTAAGAAAGGGCACCGTACGTAAGTCGAAAGGATCAGTATTTCCGGTGTTGATAACCCAACAAACGATAACACTTTCTCTCAAGTTTAATAAGTACTTGTTCGCACCCTCGTGGCAAGGAATGTCACGCATGCCTACACAGTATACAAAGGCGCCGGCGTGAACGCGCCGGCATGTCGTTCCTCTAGCGGGAATCGCTTACCTGTCGATACTGACACGTTCCTGCTTGGAATCGAGCGATCCGCCACCATCAGAGCCAACAGCGACCCTACGAGAAGTAGAGTAGTAGTGAGGGCCCGCCATCGCCTCCAGGACAAGGACAGCTCGGGACATGGAGAGACCAAAGGTCGAGACTGCTGGGGGCACTGGGGGTTTCAAGATACTGAACGCGCAGCACGCGCGCCTCGAGCCAACGTGCCAACGTTGCCTCGAGCACCTCGAGCTATATTTTTTCTGATGATGATGATTGGGTTTGTGGCACTGGTACTGGTACCGTTTTGTGATCACGGCGGTAAATTTAATATATGGTCCAAAAAATTCTGGAGGCGAGCCTCATTCTTGATTAACGTGCCTGCAGGTAGTGGACTCGCACGTCGGCATTCGTGTGCCCCGCTGTATTCATTGGGTTACTTGTTGAAGCAGATCTCAGAGGCCACGTAGAAGGGAGTGCGTGGTTGAGACCTGCTCCGCGAGGTGCTGCAACGATCCTAGCTTCTCACAGTCTTTCAATCAACTCAATCCAGCAACTTCATTATCCTGACAGTTAATTGGCCTTACATATGTCCATATACCTCTTATCTTGAACCTGAATGGTAGACCTTTATTTTTTAGTAAGCTTTCCTGTAATTATTCGGAAAAGGGGGAGTCGGAGTGCTATACCAGATACGTTTTGGAAGATAAACAAGAATGTCATTCGGTTCTCGTTCCACTAAGAAAGAAGTGAGCCGCTCGTCCGCCTTAGTTAAGTGAGTTGCCGGGATGTGACTAGCCAGAGGGTACGACTGCTTGCGACACACGTGAATCTGAGCAGGCGACGCTGCTATTCCCGCCGAGAATGTGCAGAAGCTCCACCCCGGTAGCTTTCCCTTCACTGCCAAGAAAAGTTGTGCACGTGTATAGACGCTCCGTCCCTCTCCTACACTATGCGCCTGTCAGATTTCTTCCTTCGTACCCTTTTCTTCCGTGGCGATCGAAGCAATACCACCGCCGCCGCGCAGTGCACATGTGGCAAATTCTAAAGGCAGCGTCGTGGTGACGCGTCCCCGTTCAACGCTGTCCCTCGATCTTGGTAGTGCAGATGGCCACATAGCACCATGAGCGGACACGAGCCATCACAAAACGCCGCATCCTTTTTGGCTCATTTGGTTGTGCCCCACCACTGCGCTCTGACTGAGATTGCCAGAATGCGGAGCACACTTTTGATCCGAATCAGAACACGTGTCCGAGCCGCACGTGCCGCGACTCTAAAAAAGGCCCTTGAACTCTTTTTTGGGCCCTACGACTCTCCTACGAGAGTGTAATATCAAAAGAGAGGTGACGTGACTCAAGGACACAAAAGGCAAATATTAAGTCGACGTTGACTGTTGAAATAGCGGTCCAGAATTTAACCTCGTAGTGCTTGTTTCGTGCTAAGGAAATGCTTATTTTGAAAGAAAATCACGTTTTAGTGGTCCGCACGGCGTTAGCGCACTTCAAATCACCCGCCTCGACGGACCTTCTGACGTAGCAGTTGCCGTGCCCAACGTTGCCCGCCTTTACTGCCCGGCCGTGCCATCAACCTTGCCAAGACGCAGCCACGGTCACTCCGGAACTGTGTAGTTCACTGTAACGGAGCTTAGCTTGGCCAGCAGCAGCAGAAGTAGAGTATCGACAGGGCGAAAATAGCGAGAGCCAAGCACATGCAGCAGTACGCGATACCGAAACTACCACTGATACGCGCAGCTCGGCGAAAACGGAACTTTTGAACCACTCACGCCGTTCCCCATCGCCAAGAGGTTCTTTTTTCCCTTGAATCAAACAGAAACGAACAAGCAGCATTTTATCACGTCTTGTGATGCATGGAAGGTTCTTTTTTATTGCAACTAGTTTGATTAGTAGCGGTTAATTGTACTCGGGATTCTTTGACGTCATCGGGATCATTTTCAAAATGTCCCACTCGTGGCGCACATCCGTTGATAATATTGACGTTTTAGATGTTCTCACACATTGACCTTTCACTCTGACATAAATTGTTATTTGCCTTTAGCCCCCGGCCTTTAAAGACGCTCATATACCTGGCATGTCAGGACCTACAAATAAATTCTTTTTTTGTTTTTAGAGTTGAAAAAACAGTAACAATAACAGCAAACAGCCTGGTTAATCCCAGCACGTACCGTTCATGGCCAGACCCCCGTGGTTGGTTTCGCCGGGTTACTGAGCACCAACCAAGTCTGTTTCCCGATGTTTGAATGTAACTTAAAGCTCTAATAATAATAATAACAATATCTGGGGTTTAACGTCCCAAAACCACGATATGATTATGAGAGACGCCGTACTGGATGGCTCCGGAAATTTCGACCACCTGGGGTTGTTTGACGTGCACCTAAATCTAAGTACACGAGCCTCAAACATTTTCGCCTCCATCTAAAATGCAGCCGCCGCGGCCGGGATTCGATTCCGCGACCTTCGGGTGTAACTTAAAGCTCAAGGCGAAAGCATTAGATGCCTCATCAAGCAAAAAATTGACTGTCGGCGGCGTCGGGGACATAACGAATGATGCAAAAAAAAAAAAATCATCACGTGATGACGTCACAAATTGAACAGTTTGTGACGTCATCATGAAGACACGTGACGTAACGTCACATGATGACGTGATCACATAACATCGTAACTTGGTCAAAGGTGGGCCGATCACGGAGGCAGTGCGCAGCCAGGTGAGACGTGCCTCCGATCTCGGAGGCAGCGCCAAATTACATTAGGTGCAGAAAGCTTTTGAAGGTGGCGGGACAGGACTAATACGTCAACTGAGAAGGGAAAGAATATGGCTTTCGCCTACGAGACGTCATCGGTGGGTTCGGTCCATGTGGGTTCTTTAAAGGGTATTCAGACGGGGAGAAATGCTCGGGGGATAAAGGCGGAGCCTAGTGACGTCAGCTCGCGAGGAGAAGTCTCCACAAATGCCCCCCACTCACACGGACGGGGCGAACGGAGGGGGAGACCAGTGTTACCAGACTACTCCTGTGGCTTGTACCGCCCGTTTCACCAGCTGCTGACGACGATGACCCCAGCTACAGATGACCCCAACTGCAGACTGGACACCCACTGCCGCTCTCTGCGTGAGCAAGTGCAACAATGTGGCCAAACAAGAGCCCGAAATGCCGCCATATCCCCCACCGCCGGGGGATCGTTTGTCCTGTCAGGGAAAACGTCCCCGTCTCCTCCGAGGAGCCGCGGGGGGGTCACGCCCACTCGCTAATCCGCGACGTCGCGGTCACGTGATCCGCAATCCCCCCCAAGCATTTCTCCCACGTCTGAATACCCCTTTAACCGCGAAGCTTTTCTAGCTCGGCGTAAAATGTCGTGACCCTAAATTGCCATCATGAGCTGGCACGTACGCGCTCTCTTCGTCCTCTCCTGCTTCGTTCGCAGAACACAGAAAGAAAGAAAGGTATAAAGAAAGAGAAAACCTTGGCGAATTCGAAACCGCGTACCCACGATATCTAGGCACGCTGACGGAGCATAGCATAGCCTTGCATAGGAAAGGTGGGACATAGTGAGAAGGAGAGATGTGAGGGTGAGGAGGAGGAGGGGAGAGAGTAGCACAAGAAGAATGAGAAAGAGAGAGTAAAAGGTGCAGAAAGAGAAAGGAAGGGAGACAGAAAAAAAAATGAAGGCAGTTTCGCACTGGTGGTGCCAAGCCTGAAGGAAGTGCGGAGCCTTCTTTGTTTCTCTTCGCTTTTCTTTCTTTCCTCCTCTCTTTCTTTTTCCGTTTTTGTCTTTTTTTCCCCTCATTATTTCTACTTATCTCTTCCTATCTCTTTATCTGTTTTTTTGCGTTTTCTATTTTTTCTTCCAATTCTTTTCCTTTCTCTCTCTCTTTCTATTTTTCGCTTGCTTCCTCTTTTTTTCTATTTTTTATGCGTGGTTTTCACGGGCCCCTAAAGTGCTCCGCACTTATCATCATGAAGGCGCTCGAAGGAGAAGAGGAAGATTTCTTTGGCGCGAGCGCGCGCTCAATATGCTACAGATGGCTATGCTATTCTTGGTTTTGCCTGCGTTACGCCAAGCTACGACGGCATACGACAGCCCGGCCCCCTAAAGCGCGAGAGAGAAAAGATAGAAAGAAAGAGGAAGCAAGCGAAAAACAGAGACGGGGAGTGAGACAAAGAGATAGGGAATTAGAAAAAGAAAGAAGAGAAAGAAATGGAAAGAAAAAAGAGTGAGAGAAAGAAATACAAGTAAACGAAGACAAAAAGACAGAAAAAAAGACAAAGGGAAGAGAGAAAGAGAGGGAGATGGAAAGAGAAAACTGGATAAGAAGAAAGATGGCCGCCCAGCTCCATATAGAAATACAGAGAAATAGGTTGCCCAGCGAGCGGCGACGGGCCCGTGCTTCACTGTACCAAGCTTTGCGCGACTTAGTGTGAACTTCCCAAATAATTTTCTTTATTTGCTGTTGTTCACGCAAGTTGAATTCTAAATGCATAATGGTAAGACCGAGAAAGCAGTGTAGTTGCCTTTAGAGTTTACAATGGCTTCTGCTGACACATTGCCATTTTTCTCAATGTGACATTATACAGAATATGAGATTCAATCATCAACTCGCAAGAAAGCATAGAAATCTCAAGTGTACAATAATTCTGATGGTGTGCTTCTTCAAAATAGATGCCATTTCGTAATAAAGAAATTTAAAGGGACGCTCAATGAATTGGTTTATTTATAAAGTTGCTCAGAGAACTCTTTGTAATTTATTTCACATAGGTTTATTATTAGAGGAGAAAACCAAGTTGAATTCTAAATGCACTTTGTAATTCGTGTAAAAGTAAGACATTTAACGATTTTGGCGACTGGCTCGAGAAATTTCCACAAACTCAGTAAGTCTCTGGCACCCTCAAGGTACTTGATTTAAACGAGGTGTAGGCCCAAGCAGGCGCCGTCAGTGAGGATAGGTGGCGTCGCCACCTGTATTTTCTTTTCGCGCGTTTTCTCGCTTATTAAGCGCCTTCGCGCAGCAAGCGGGCTGCGTGGACTACTTTACTGAAAAAAATCGTTTTGCTTTAGTGTCCCTTTAGTATCGTAAAAAATAGCATAAACATTTTTTGTTCACTTTAACCTGTATAATTACCGCCAAAATACGTTTATGTGAGGGTGTTCAAATGCCTCACTCGCAGATATAACCAGAAACTTCCAGTTGCGTAGAAAAAGCAAAATTTATTTTTAATTGCCTTATCCAGCTACTATAAAAAATGTGTTTCCTTGTCGTTTCATACAATGTTACTTTACTCATTGTTGGAATTTCATACACGACGATGATGTTTGTGAACCGTGAACTCGAGAACGCATAGTTGTCCCTCCGGATTGAATATGTTTGAATTTTTTCCCTCTTAAATTATGTAGTTAATAAGGAATAGTTCCTTTCGGTTGTGGACATTCCCCATGTCTTTCCAGCGAAGAACTTGACCGTGGTTACAAATGACATCGCGGAGGCTGTTCGTGTGCCGGTATTAAGGTAGTGAGTAAAAAAAAGATTTTTTTTTTGTGAAAAAATTCTACGTTTCGCGTCCCGCCGCATTCTTTTTCAGGGTTTTTTTCAGCCGGGGGTCACGCCTATTCTCCACAATAAGGCAGACTCTTCAGCAGCGCACCTGTACCTGACATTACCGGCGGCTGGATCCATCGCGGGAGTTTGTCGAAGATGCGGTGGTCGTTTATCTATCAGCGAGTTACTCCTTTGTCACGCGAACTTGCACCGTTTTTATGTTGGAGCCTCTCGGGGGAGTTCTTCTTCCCCCACGTATTTCCCGATCGTGGTATGGAGTAAACCAGCCCTTGCGCTTTCTCTTCGGACGGCCTGTCTTTTGGGCACGAAAGGCGCAGGTGCCAGCAAATGCTACATCCACTTCCACGAGAAGCATTCTAACGAGTAACGTGACACCACCGTTTACCGAAAATGTTAACGTTATTAGTTACAGCTAAATTGTAACGAGCTCTAAGTTCGAAAAAAGTACGCTGTAGCTCTCTATTGTTGCGTAAATGCCACAAGTCAGGCACGTAGCCAGGATTTTTTTTCGGGGGGGGGGGGGGGGCCCAAGGCCTAATTGTTCGAAAGAAAGTATTTCCATGGCAAAAATAAAACAAAAGTTGCCTGGGAATATAGAAGGCCGGACGAATTACGGGGGGTGGGGGGGCGCCCCCCCCCCCTGCCTACGTGCCTGCCACAAGTGCACATTTCTCAGAGGAAATTTCCAGACCTCTATTACGGAGGTAAATAGCAGCTTGAGTGGCAGCTCTCTGAATTCGCGCTTGCAGCTGTAGACGTGTTACTGCAGACGTCCAAACGTGCAGTAACACGCCTGCACACGAATAGTGCAGGGCTAAGTATGCCACCCTGGGGAACACCACGGTAGTTGTAATGCAGCGAAGTGTCGCCGTTTCGGAAGCAACGGGCATATTCTTTCGGCTAAGGCTTCCTGTTATTTCATCTGCAAATAATAAGAAAATTTGGCTCCTAAATGCGCTAAAACAGAATTTCCAAGCAGGTAGAAAGTATACAACCATGGATCTAACTTGAAATTTCCGTAGCCAGACGGAAATTAGCCGATTTGGCGCAAGGTATTCACCTATGGCACCCGTGAATCACGTCCTCTTTGGGCTACTCGAATCAAATTTTAATGAACGCCACAGGGATATCGTTATAATGAATTTATTTTGATTCAGACCTGCCCAGAGAGACAGGTGAAAACATTTACTGTAAAAAAAGAGCGAAAGTTTGCGGGTCAAAGCATGATCCCGCTACATGGTCGGCGTCCCTAGGCTGGGACACCGCATGACCAGAGTCCGTGCAGCGAGGAACAGTTGAGGAGGGCAGTCTCCCATGCCTCTCAGGAAGGGGCAGATGAAGGGGGCAGGTAGGGATTTTTTGTACATGCCCACACCATGTGGAAGATATCACAGGTCTCCCCACAGTGTGGGCACCACCCATCCATGTGTGGATCAAAATGTTTTATAATTGCAGGACAGAGTAGGAGTGCCTGTCTGCAGGCGCCTTAAGGTGCGCTCCTCCGCCTTACTCAGCCCCTTTGCAGGAGCCGGAAAAAAGCGGTGAGTGTCGCGATAATAGGAAAGAATTTCTCTGAGGTCTATATGCTGGCACCACATTGTTGTGGCCGCGCATCTTATACCTTGTGCGCGTGGTCACGTCTGTCGAGTCTGATGTCACCACGCGCATGGTCGTGCAACATCCTAGTCATAATGAAGCTGATGCATTGCGCATGTGCAACAGCGCTAACTTCATATATATATATATATATATATATATATAATCATTTAAACGAAAATGTATAAAGCTTCGCAGTACAGTGATTCATTTTGTTTACTCAAGCTTCAACAAAAGTTCATTTCAGCCAGGTTCCCACCGTAAGGTTCAACGTTCGAAGGAACTCGATATGTTCCTCGAGAAGAGCCTCAAGATTAGGATCTGCAAAAGAACAAGGTTTCCGTATTATTCAGTTGGCAGCGCAATCTGTGCCTGGCCACGTTCCGCGAGTTCAAAAGTTGATTGTCTTGCAGACAAGAACTTCGTAGTCTTCGTAGTAGTACTCTTTTCCGTAGTATGGTATGTATATTCTTTGCAGAGAAGGGTGCACCTTCCCAACCACCAGGTCGCCATCATGACGGCAGCGGCCGATGTACAGCGGCTCGCCCTTGGAGGTAGTGCCGCCCTGGATTGCTCCAGTAGGGACTGCGCCGGCTGTCCCTGGCAGCCACTCCAGGGTGTTACCATCGGAGACGAGCACCTGAGACAAGCGGGAAAAAAAAAAAAAAACAAAAAAAACGGCGAAGCTTGCACTAAGCCGCGCAAGGCTTGAAACAGCGAAATGGGGCGATTGTGTAGACTACTCTGGTTGCTTTTAGGTTGTTTCTATAGGCCTTAGCTAGGTAATGCAGGTTGTTTGTTTGCTGCTTCTGGATAGTTGCTAGGGTTTAGCTAAGTGATGCTAGGTTGTTTCTGCGTTGATTATGAGCGCAGAGAGCTTCGTGTTAAACCACTGGCAGCCACAGACGCGACATGGATGTCCAAACTGCAGAGACAGAACATCGTGCTGAAACGAAGCGTTCGTACCTATCATAGATCTACGGGCACGTCGTCGTTGGCGTAGGCCTTCTATCGCTTCGGGGTATTCTGGCAGCCGCCGTTGCCTTTCCCCTTCCCTAGTATTCTCTCGTCGTACTATTCGGGGTCTTCGGCTCGCCGCCGTCACTTCGCAGCCATTTGTTGGGCTAACTGTTGCCTTCTTCATTTTTAGTGGACCAGTGGTGAGGAGGTGGACTCAGTGGATTTCAGTGGCACATGGTGGACTCGGTGGAGTTGGATTTCAGTGGCACATGCCCGTTTATGATGATGATAGTTTTTTGGTTCGCCGGAAAATGAACGATTCGCTAGACAGCTTCGCTGTTCAAAAAATTCAGCGAGTTCAACGCCGGGAAACCCGACGCACAGCGAAGCTATAAGCGCGCGAGTGTACGCGATTGGCTAGCGAGATCCGGTGGTGTCGTAAATCCGCCGCTAGATTTGAAATGTGCGCGCTTAGACTTCATTGGGCAAAGCGAGATCGCGTGACCGGCGAGCTCAGGAAAGGGCGTTACAGCGAACGCCTCGTACGTGTCACGTGATTTCGCGAGATCACGTGGCCTGCCGGCTCATGCAGGACGGTGCTTCAGTGAACGCCTCGCGTCACATGTTCTGCCGCTGGCACAGTCGGAATCCTGCTAAGTGTGTGCTCCCTGCAATCTACGTGACCTTCTTACGCGCCCAGGTGCCTTGCCTTGGTTTATTACACATAATGTTACTCTCTAATTAATATAATTAACAAAAATTACGAATTGCTCCGCACTGCCTTGGTTTACTACAACTAATGTATGTCTATAATTAATGTAGTTCATGAAAAGTGTGAATTGCCTTTCCCAGTATATTGTAAGAAGAATCATCACCAGGGGCGTAGCCAGAAATTCTTTTCAGGGAGGGGGGGGGGGGGTTTTCTAGCATACTTTATGTATGTTCGTGCATGCGTTTGTATGTGTGCGTGTACATATATGCAAGCAAAATTGAAAATATTCGGGGGGGTGGGGGGTTGAATCAACACACCGCCCCCCCCCCCCCCCCCTTGGCTACGCCCCTGATCACCATCATTTCGAGCAATATCGTCATCATTACAATTTTGTTTTACTTATTTCTTTATTCACTCCAACACCCCCCTCCCCCCCCCCCCAGTCCCGTGACCTGCGTGCTGCTGCTACTACTACTACTACTACTACTACTACTACTACTACTACTACTACTACTACTACTACTACTACTACTACTTCTACTACTACTACTACTACTTCTACTACTTCTACTACTACTACTACTACTACTACTACGACGACGACGACGGCGACGACGACGACGGCGGCGGCGGCACAGGCTACGGTAAGTCAGCTTCGCCGTAATATCTTTAGCGCTCGTTTAGCGCTCATTTGGACACCAGGCTACGCGTGACGAGCCATGTATGAGCGGGACGAATAAGTGGCTTCGTGAGCCAAAGCAGAAAGGTCGCAAAAGGAAATTCAGCGCCGTTCCACTTTGTGAAGTTGAGCGATCAGCGAAGCTGTCAGGTACGGCACGGCGGTATATCACTGCAAGTTTCACACCATTACGTACAAGCATCGCAAGCATCGAGGATGGCCGGGAGGTTAGCCAGACATGAACATCCGGTTTGCTACCCTGCACTGGGATGGGGAAATAGGTGTTGGAAATAGGGTGTAGACAGAGAGAGAAAAAAAACGCATAAAAAAAAGAAAAACGAACAACGCACACGGCCGGGGCGTTCTAGTTATAGCCGTTCAGAAACCCGGTGGATCGCAAGAAGCGTATAGTATACCGTTTGCACGGCCGTCTTGTGCGACTGTGTTTCCTGTCGATGGCGTACAGCCACAGAGACTTGGATTATTGCGTGTCAGAAAAATTACTTGGGATGCAGCGGTCTTAAAATCGGCTACATGGCGTCTGTGATGAACACTCGCGAGCATTAAAAAAGATTCCAGCTAGTTCCACGCCGTGAAGACCCTCGGACAGCCCCGCCACGGTGGTCTAGTGGTTATGGCGCTCGACTGCTGACACGAAGGTCGCGGGATCGAATCCCGGCTGCGGCGGCTGCATTTCGATGGCACAGGCTCCCCAAAGACAGCGTTGGTCTAAAAAGTGAACGAATTAGCCGCCTAATAACCCAATCGCAAGAGAAGAGCATGACGACTCGCTCACCTGGTAATCGCTGTACTTCTCCTCGATGCCATCGAAGGAGACGTAACAAGTGCCCAGCGAAGGCACCACTTTTCCCGGAAGCACGTCGCCCTTGTGCACAGCGCGAGCCACGAACAATTTGAACTTGCCGTCTTTTTCCTCGCCACCGGCCACGGCGTTGTGCGGAATGTGCTTTCCGCTGCAAGGAACCCAGTGGCACGGCGACTTGTAGCTGCTGGCTGCGCAACAAATTGGACACGCGTTGAGGTTGTTATTATCATTATCTCGAATGACATTTAAACAACCAAGCCTGACGCCCGATAGGTCGATCGTGCTTGCAATACGAGAAACGAAAACCATGGGAATTTCAAACAAAAGGCCGCACACCCGTCGCCGGCTAGCGTATGCAGGAATGCAGCCCTCGAAGGTTCGCCGGTCATACACGTGTTTGTGTGCGCCGTTTTCCAATAGTCGATGCTCTCTCGAGCATGGGTTTGTGCGCGATCAGCCGCGTCTGGCAGTCTGATATTTTGTCGAGGTCACTTGGCATTTTATGTTGCCAAATTTCATTGTTGCCTGGATACGAGCGTATTACCGTCGTTCTTGCCTGTAGCAACTGAAGTGTTGAGGTGCTAAGCACGTGTATGAAGGTCTAATTCCCAGTATCGAGGAAGAAAAAAGTTAGGAGGGAGCATTGTGCAATGCGACAGAAAGAAAGAAAGAAAGAAAGAAAGAAAGAAAGAAAGAAAGAAAGAAAGAAAGAAAGAAAGAAAGAAAGAAAGAAAGGAAGAAAGAAAGAAAGAAAGAAAGAAAGAAAGAAAAGTAGTACGTCAGGTACGCAGACCGCAAAGCTTCGCTTGCCCCCATTTACCCGATAGAGGAAGGGCTCCTGAATTTTTCTTTTCCCGAACTTATTCGATAAATTTCGATGCGAAAGAAATACTCAACACCTCAAATTGGCGCACGTGTATGGAAAATGACCAGGTTTTCATGTTCAAAACATCGATAAAGCCCGCGACAGGAAACGCAGTTTTGCAGATCAGAAACATCTAATGCGTATACAGTAAAACAATGCATACGAAGACATACGAGAGCACAACGGCTAACAATTGATTCGCGATCCTTTGCACTTTATCACTTTCTACTGAGCGTCCACAAAACGTGATACGGAACACACAGATGGCGATGCGATTACCTGACAGAGAACTACGAAAAATTACACCATCTCCCGCTACAGGGGACCATGACTCCCCCCCCCCCCCCCCCCGATGCGAAGCCGGAGCACTTGCACGATGTGCGTTTCGTTGGCGTTCGTTGGGCATGCTACCGACCTCGCGCGTGGAACGACGAACGAGGGACGCTACGCGCGTCGTATCTTCCCTTCAGCCGTGCAACGTTAATTCTCACAGGGCGAGCGGGAACGCCGGTTGAACAGGCGGGCGAGCGGGGGGCAGCGTAGGAGAGGAGGGAGAAGGGCGAGGGGAACGCGCATGCGCCTACGAGATCATCGCGGCGTTGCGCAGGAGAGAATTTCGGCCATGTCTAAGCCCGCGTTTCAAGTGGAAGAGTGGAAGGGGGATGGGAGAGGGGTATGGGAGAGGGGGAGGGGACGAGGGAAAGTGTGAAGAGAGGGAGGGGGGAGGGGAGATTAGGAGAAGTGGAGATGGAACGTGGAAGGGACCGGGGAGAGGGTGAGTGGAGAGGAGGTATTGTGAGAGAGTATGCGCCATGCGCAGTAAGGGTGGGCCCGCCGCACACCCCCACCACCACCACCCCACCACCACCGGATTGCGCTCCGCCTTAAGATACTTCGCATCTAATTAAAGCCGGCCGCAATGGCATGAAGCAAAAATCACAAGCGACAAACTCTAATCCCCCGTGGAAGCCCACTCACCGCCGTAGTCCGACATTCTGCATGAAGCAAAAATCACAAGCGCAAACTCTAATCACACGTGGAAGCCCACTCACCGCCGTAGTCCGACATTCTGCGTCGTGTTTCCGATCGGTCCGTATTAGCTCCCCAAAGGAAGCCTCGCATATATATATATATACACCACGACCTTCGCGCTTGTGACTATGCGCGTTGATAACAGAAAGAGGAAGTCAGCTTGGCATTACGCATGTCATAGCGTGACTGCAATGGTCAACTTCGGTCGATAAGCCGATGGGCAGCTGGAACAATAGTTACATTTTTGTTTTTGTTTTGTTTCTTCATTTCTTCCGAACAAGGCATAATTGATTTATTAAATGCCCCAAACCACGAATATCTACTTAACATCACGCATTCATAATGCCTATTTTAGAATAAAAACCCGAAAAGAAGCAAACCAAGGTACAACTTAAATGTGAAAATGGTATCTTACAGTCGGTAGAACAATCTGCCGAAATTTTCAATCAGCATTTTTGCTTCGGTTTTCTCCGACGAATTGCCGCTACAATCACGAATGCCTCCATTGGATGCAATTTTGCACGAGTTTCAATCTAACACGATAACAGTAACCGGCCTAGCGCGCACTATAGAGACACTACCGTGCAAAACTTGTCCGGGTGCGGACGGTATCAGCGCAAAAGCTTTTGAAGCTGACGTCAGACAAATCATCCTACCTCTTATCTCTAATATTTCAGCAGTCACGGGATTCTGGGTGCCTTCCTGATGACTGGAAAATTGCGAATGCCATTCCTTGCTTTAAATCTGGAGACAAGCACATCGCTAACAATTACCGTCCTATTTCTCTGACATCCGTTTGTTGTAAGATGCTCGAACATATCTTATACAGCCATATAATGTCTCACCTTGAATCCAATAAGCGACTTTTTGAAAACCAACATGGCTTTCAGAAACATAAATCCTGTAACGCTCAGCTGTTTGAGCTAGTTACAGATTTACACAACTCCTTCAATAAATCATTGTTAATCGATGCAATTTTGATTGATTTTTCTAAAGCGTTTGATCGCGTCCCTCATCAACGTCTTCTAACAAAACTATGTAGTCCGGCTCGATGAAAAAACATTTCAGTGAATTGAAGGCTTTCTAACTGAAAGATTTCAGTGTGTTAAAATCTACTCCTACATGTCCATACAGACGCAGGTCAAGTCGGGCGTTCCGCAAGGGTCAGTTTAAGGGCCGCTGTTATTTCTAATCTATATCAACGATATATCAATTAACATGCAGTCAACCGTACGATTTTTCGCTGATGAATTCGTAATATATAAAGAAATAGCCAATCTGAACGACATTTTAACCCTGCAATCTGACTTAACGAAACTTTACCAATGGTGCAGCAAATGGCCAATGAAAATTAACGTTGAAAAGACCAAGCATGTTAAATTCGGTCGAGATGCCAATCAAATCCCGAATATGTACCTCATCAACAACTCTCCCGTTGAAACGGTATCGTCCATTAAATACTTAGGTGTTATCCTGCATTACAATCTTAAATGGAACAATCATGTAGAATTAATTACCGGCAATGCATTTCGTAAGCTTGGCATTTTAAAACGCCGCCTACGTCTGGCTACTTCAGACACTAAACTTCAGGCATTTAATTTGCTCATTAACCATTAGACCACCGTGGCGGCTCTATCTTGGAAGAAATGTAAATATTAAAACTTGCTCTAACACATAGAAAGGAGACGCGATGCGCCCACGCGTATAGCTTCTCCCATGAAGTATGCGGCTATGCATGGGTTCAATCATGCAGAGCTGGTTTTTAATGAGTTCAGCAACGTATAATCAACCAAATGGCCTCTCAAAATGTAGGGTTTTCCATTAAGGGCGGGTCGATGCTGAAACGGAATAAAAATAAACTGTTTGTGAGGTGTTGACGAAATTCCTTTTTTTTTATTTGAAAGCCCCACGTATGCAATTATGTACGGAATATAACATCTTTCTAATGTCCGCCACGGCTTCTCACGGTGGTATACGGATCCGAGTGGTACAATTTTCAATGAATCTTGAAAGCGATGGCCTGCGATGGCCTTTGAGCGTTGGCCTGGGTTATGTTGACTTCAAGGGCATCGATTGCAGCTTATTCGTATAGACCCGCGACTTCAGGAAACCCGGCCCACAAGAAAATGTCTAGCTCGGTCAAATCGCACGATCTTAGTGGGCAATAAATTCAGGCCACCTCTGCGAGAGATACCCACACTCTGAAATCTTCCATGCAAAAATATCCATCGTTACGTCCACTGCGTGGCAGAGCGCAGTCCTGCATGAAGCACATGCATGCCGTCTACGTCCATATCGTTCAATTTAGGTCAGAAGAAATCGGTTATCATCTTTCCGTAGCGCTCGCCTTGACAGTGATGGCCTCACCAACGTCGCTCTAAAAAAAAAAGTAGGGACCAATGGCGCCACTGGCCCAAAATCCGCGCTAAACTATGTTTTTGTGGATGGATTCCTGCCTGGCGAACATCTTGTGAGCTGGCGTCGTGCCATAAAGGGCAATTGTGCTTGTTAACAAACCCATCCATCAAAAAAGGCGCCTAGTCGCTAGACATGATTTTTCGACGCAACATTTGCACGAACAGTCACTTTCATAATAAAATTTCATCAGTTGGACGTGGTGCTCATTCGTGTAACTTGCCATCGCGATTTGGCATCAGTGACTGATTCATAAAAAAATTACACCATTTCCCGCTAAAGGGGGCCATGAGGCGATGCGAAGCCGGAGCACTTGCACGATCGCGTTCCGGCGGCGTTCTTTGGGCATACTACCGACCTCGCGTCGTGGAACGCGAAGAGGAACGCTACGCGCGTCTTGTCTTCCCTCTAGCCTGGCCGTTAATTCTCACAGGGCGAGTGGGGAACGCAGTCGGCGGGCTTGCGAGAGGGGGGTAGCGTAGGAGAGAGGGGGGGAGGGGACGGGCGTGCGCTGGTGATCATCGCGGCGTTGCGCAGGAGAGAATTTCGGCATGTCTAGCCCGCGTTTCAGAGGAAGAGTGGAAAGGGGGAGGGGAGAGGGGAGGAGAGAGGGGGAGTGGAGAGGGTATGCGCATGCGCAGTAAGGGTGGTCACGCCGCACACCACCACCACCGGATTGAACTCCGCCATAAGATACTTCGCATCTAAAAACATCCTAATTACATCAAGGGGAACCGCTCGTAGCAATCTGCGCATCTGTTCAAGATCACGCGGCCGAATTTACACCGGCTAGTCACAGGAAAACCAAAAGAAAAAGTCAGTTTCGCCGCAAGGGCGAAGCAATGAATGCGATAGCAAGAAATTGAAATGTCACATGAAGAACGACAAGCAGCTCTATACTTGAAGCGCGCAGCTGAAGCACAAAGAAGGACGCCCGAAAAGAACGCACAGGTGTACACAGGACAAGCGTGATCTAACAACTGTCACAGTTGTTACGTCTTTGTGCTTGAGCAACGCGCTGCAAGGGTCGACAATGGAGAATCAGACGCTCTTAGATATTTCTTTTTCTTTTAAACTGCGGCGCGTGGAGTGACCCCTCTGCGTCCCCGGTGTTTTTCTTTCTTTCTTTTTTTTTTGTTCCACATCGCGAGTGTGTACAGAAAGCGCTTTTTTTTTGTTAGACACAATGTTAATAAGAACTAACAGACAATTATTAAAGGGGCCGACAACTGGTCAGAACGTGTGATTAGATCCTGGTAGAAATGAAAAGACCATGAAATATAGTGACAGATTCCAGCATCCTTTTCGCGTTGCGAGAAGGATTTATATTTTTAAATCGTGCTTAAAAGTAACAAAAAACGGTACGCCGCGCAGCCTGGCGGAAGATCCTTGAAGCTGGATTATGAAGTCGGTCACTTTGCTGTACGTAGTCTGATGCTTTCATGCACGCCATAATTGGTCCTCAAAGTTAGATTATGTATATTATTATCTATCCCCGCTATGTTCTGTGCTGCCTACGAAGTAAAGGGAGTTGCACGGTGAGAAGCGGCGCTGCCTTCGCGACCGCCAATGACCCATGTCTTGCCGCGGCGCATGCGCGCGGAGTGCACGCATGCGCAGTAAACCGCCGCGCTTGAACACGAACCGCTCTCGCGCTCACTGTTTGCAGCATGTATGGTCAAGTGTGTATAAGACTTCATATTCGCCACAGATAGAAAAATTCTCGTTAAAAATGTTTGACGGTGTTTTCCACGTTACCATTCCGTAGCTAGACACTCTGACCGTTGCTTTCCGTTGCGCTAAAGAAAATAGGTGCCCTAAAAATTGGTTGTCAGTCCCTATAACAGGCATTATCAACAGGCATTTTTAGCAGACATTATCTGTTAGTTCTTATCAACTCTTATTAATATTGTGTCTAACAAAGAAAAACGAGCCCTTATTAGTCATCTTTCTATCAGGCTTGGAAACTCCGCGGGTTCCGAGCAGAGTGAAACAATAAAGTAGTTTAGACAGGTAAATTATTGTTCAAGAACTGTGTCGTGGTTAATTTCACCTGATTCACAGCAGTAATCTGCTGTGAATCAGTTCGCTAGCTGTTATAGGGCGCCTATCAGGCCTGTAGCCAAAGGACACCCCTCCCCCGAAATTGCTAGGACACCCCTCCCCCGAAATTTTGGTGAAGTAGGTGTTTTTACCAAAAATAAATAACGAAAATAGGTGTTTTTCTCGAATAGTCAAGGTTTTCAGCAAGTGCCCCCCCCCCCCCCCTCCGAAAAATATTCCTGGCTATGGGCATAGCGCCTATATTTCCTAATGACTCATTTATGACTGAAGAGATGATTAATACCCCATCAGCAGCCGATAAACTTATTGAAAAAGCTCGGCTAATATCACCAGAAACCGCGCACAATGGAATCCGTCGGCAACTTCCCGGTCGCGATTAATAAATGTGCGTCATTACCACGCGCGCCGCTTAATTCAATTAGAAAACAAGATGAATATGGAAAGCGAAGCCAATATTGGGACATGAGTTGACGCGGCATCAGCGACCCGTAAGCACACATTGCATCGACGTACATACGTAAGCCAAATCTAGTTCCTCTTTGGCTTATCTGTGCAATAGCAGCCTATACGCCGAAGGTCGCGGTGGCAGTATATTTAGGAGCTGAACTAGTAAACGGCACAGACCGTCACGTGCGAAACGGCACAGGCGGCCTCAGGTTCACCTCAAAGCTCGGAACAACTATGGCCGACTACGAGAGTAAGTTCAACAACTGCACTCGTCACGTCTTTCTGAGTACATTTTCTTTTTTCTCATCAAAGTGACAGTAAAAGTGCATTTCACAGCCAACGGACTCTGGGAAGCAGTGGCGTAAATCCAGGAGAATCACAACGGGGGACACACGTCTTGCCATTGCGGCCATCTTAGTTTTATAAAAATAGGTATTACTTTTAATTATATAAAAATTAAAATCGTGTTTTGAAACAAAATTTAAAAAAAAAAGACAAGCATGGGCCTCGGCGCCGAATCAGGGAGCTCAGTATAACAGCACTGAGCAGAAATGTACGTTGGTAAAGTTATTTTCTAAGTGAAACTTGAAAGGCTCTAGCACATTTATAGTTAATAATGTCATTTCAGTTAAACGATCAAATGAAAGTACTAGCACTTTCTTGTCATAATTACGCATAAATGTACAGCTTTTCTTTAACTTCAGCTTCATTCCACACTGTGTTTACCCGTTAGTAGCCTCCTACAATTTACCTATGGAAGCATTTTTGTAACGCATATTTGTGTTCGCCAGTGATTTAAAAATCAAAAACATAACAGAATCTGTCATAGTCCAGCAGTCGGATTCATACTTCATTGTCAATGGCTTCCACCAAATCGTCGACATAAATAAATAACGGTAGGGATTCTTTATTAACGTTGCATTTTAAAGCCAAGCATAATGGACATTTGCAGTACGTCAGAAGTAACCAGCGACATTCAAGAAAGCTCGTGTTCTATACAGTGCCTTTTGACACGAAAAGTGGCTGCTTTAACTTTTGCACATCGTTTCTGCTCTTTGGAAGGTCTTTTTGAAGGTGGGGGGGGGGGGGGGATTTGCAAGGGGTGTCCCTCCCAGCCTGAACAAAAAGGGGGGGGGGGGAGAAGGGCGCCAGCTGCAATGAACCACCTTTGTTTTATTAATAAATGTCGTTTATCTTTTTTTTGTCAAATTCAGAACTTTAGTTCTGTGCTAGCTCTCTCAGGTATTTTTAACAGTGCGTACCGCTTTCCTTGCAAATTGCTTAAATGCAGTTGAACCTTGCCATAACGAACACTGGTATAGCGAATTATCGGTTATAGCGAAATAAGCACGAACTTAGTCTGGTCATGCTTGATTCCCGTGACATTTATTCCTTTTATAACGAAACCGAAAACGCCAGAGCCACGCACCGCGATGTCGGCTGTAACGAAGAAACGTTTGGTTCGCGCAAGGCTCAAAACTCTAAAGGTATCGTAAAAAACAAAATAAACATCGAAAGACAATTCACAAAAAAATAAATTTTTTAATATGGTTGTGATATTATTGACTTGGTTTTAAAATATGTCAAACGAACTTTGTTCTGTTGCAATTTAACCTTCTTATCTTCCGGTCTATTTAGTTTGAAGTGCCACCAGAAAACACGTAAAGATTATCTCGTTTGTAGTTCGTTTGAAGCCTATAGAACAATGCGCTTGTGTACCTACGATTCTTGCGCGAGCCAGAATGCCCATTAGTTAGAGTCGATATTCATGTCTACTGTTACAACGAATATCGGAAACCCGCCGCGTCTGTCTAGCGGTCTTGATGCTCGACTGCTGACCCGGAGGTCGCGGCGGCCGCATTTTCGATGGCAAGCGGAACTGCTAGAGGCCCGTGTAAATTTCTGAAGCCCTCCACCACGGCGTCTTTCGTAATCACATCTAGGTTCTGTGGCGTAAAACCCCAGCAATTACGCTGCATTAACGAATATCGGATATAAGAATATCGGATATATATATATATATATATATATATATATATATATATATATCTTACCGGTGCACATCGTCTTCACTCTTGCTGGCGCCGATGCAATCTATACATATAAATTGATGTGTCTTTTGTATTTCTTTTTGTATGTCCACGCAGCTTATGTTGCAAATTTTCAAGTATTTGTGTTCTAGATATTTTTTGCTGCTCCGCACATTTTGACTTTTGGCACATGACGTAGCACTGTTTGTTGGATGTTTTAATGTTGCTCATTTTTCGTGGCGAAGCCACGTCAGGCAGAATGGCCTTTAACTTCGCTTCGTTTTGCTTTGTGTTTCCCATAAAATCTGTTCATTCATTCATTCATTCATTCATTCTATAAAGAGGTTTATTAGCGGCGACGATACTCAACAGCGACAGTCGAGGCGGGGCCGACTCTCAGCGCGAGTTGCGTTCTCTTCTAAAAGAGCCGAAGAGGGCGACCCACTAGGAGGTGTTCGAGAGGACGACCCATTACCAAGTTCGATCGCTTCGCTACAATTACCCCGGGTACAAAAAGGGAGCCGCCTGGCGACCTAGCAACTTGTCACTATGAGGGGGTCGTGGTAGGGCTTCAGGCGCTCCACGTTGACAATGTCGCGCCCTCGACGGCGCAGGTCCGAAGATAGTTCTATGGGTTCGATCAGGTAGTTGACCGGGGATGTGCGTTCGACGATACGGTAGGGGCCTTCGTATTTCGGCAGTAGTTTTGAAGAGAGGCCGGTTGCAGTGGTAGGGACCGAGAGCCATACAAGCGCTCCGGGGAGGAACGTGGACTCAGAAGTGGTGGTGCCACCGCGAAGGCTCTTCTGCCGCTCTTGTTCGTGCGTTGTAAAGGCCTTTGCAAGCTCGCGACACTCTTCAGCAAGCCTGGCTGTGTCAGAAATAGGCGCACAATCAGATGGATCCGGCTTGTAGGGAAGGATTGTGTCGATTGTGTGCGACGGGTGCCTGCCATACAATAAGAAAAAGGGAGAGAAACCAGTAGTGCTCTGAGGGGCGGTATTGTAGGCGTACGTAACGAAGGGCAGAATGGCATCCCAATTTGTGTGGTCGGCGGCGACGTACATCGAGAGCATGTCGCCGAGCGTGCGGTTTAAAGCGTTCGGTGAGGCCATTCGTCTGCGGATGGTAAGCAGTAGTTTTGCGGTGAACAACGTTGCACTCTTTGAGAATGGCTTCGACGACTTCCGACAAGAAGACACGGCCTCGATCACTGAGCAGCTCCTGGGGTGGACCGTGACGCAGCATGAATCGATGGAGCAGGAAGGAGGCCACATCGCGCGCTGTAGCCGCAGGGAGGGCGGCAGTTTCAGCGTATCGCGTGAGGTAGTCTACAGCGACGATGGCCCAGCGGTTACCAGCGGACGTCAGAGGAAGTGGCCCATACAAATCGATGCCAACGCGCCCAACGGCCGGTCAGGGCAAGGTAGAGGTTGCAGACCTGCCGGCGACAGGTGCGTTGAAGTTTTGCGGCGCTGACAATCGATGCAGGAGCGAACAAACTTCTGCACGTAGCGGTACATTCCTCGCCAAAAGTACCGTTGGCGAATGCGGTGGTAGGTTTTCGATACCCCAGAGTGTGCACACTGCGGATCAGAGTGGAACGACTCGCATATGTGAGAACGCAGACTGCGGGGTATTACTAGTAGCCACTGGCGACCGTCGCCGTCGTAATTGCGTCGATGGAGGAGGTCGTCGCGAACGGCGAAGTGGTGGGCTTGACGACGCAATGCGCGAGAGGATGGTGTGGCCGATGGATCGGTCAGCAAGTCTATCAGTGAGGCAATCCATTGATCCTTGCGCTGTTCGGTAGCGATGGTGTGAACGTCGATTGAAGCTACAGCTATGTGAGACACTGAGCTGTGGGCATTGTCGTCAGGCAAGGGAGAGCGGGACAGGGCGTCGGCGTCAGCATGCTGGCGTCCGTTGCGGTACAGCACACGGATGTCGTAGTCTTGCAGGCGAAGTGCCCACCGGGCGAGACGGCCTGAGGGATCCTTCAAGGACGACAACCAGCATAGTGCATGATGGTCGGTGACGACATCAAATGGGCGACCATACAAATAAGGTCGGAACTTCGTAAGGGCCCAAATGATTGCCAGGCATTCTTTCTCCGTAACGGTATAGTTGGTCTCAGCTTTAGTAAGCGTACGACTTGCATATGCCACGACGTATTCCGGGAACCCAGGTTTGCGCTGCGCAAGGACAGCGCCGAGGCCACACCGCTGGCGTCCGTGTGTACTTCTGTAGGGGCCGTCGGGTCGTAGTGGCGTAGTATCGGAGGAGACGTCAACAAACTACGGAGCTTTGCGAAAGCGTCATCGCACTCTGACGACCACGAATTGAGGGGCCCGTTGCTGCCAAGGAGCTTCGTCAGCGGCGATATAATAGTCGCGAAGTTGCGGATGAAGCGCCGAAAGTAGGAGCATAGTCCTACGAAACTGCGCAGTTCTTTGACCGACGTAGGTTTGGGGAACTCTGACACGGCCCGAAGCTTGGCTGGATCGGGGAGAATTCCGTCCTTGGACACGACGTAGCCCAGTATTGTCAGCTGCCGTGCTGCAAATCGGCACTTCTTTAGATTCAGTTGTAGCCCGGCGTCGCTCAAACGTGTCAACACATCCCGTAGGCGTTGAAGATGCGTGGAGAAGTCCGGGGCGAAAACTACCACGTCGTCGAGATAACACAGGCACGTGTGCCATTTCAAGTTGCGCAGAACGGTATCCATCATGCGCTCAAAGGTCGCGGGCGCATTACACAGCCCAAACGGCATGACGTTGAATTCGTACAAGCCATCCGGCGTGACAAAGGCTGTCTTCGGTCGAGCGTCATCAGCCATGGGGACTTGCCAGTACCCTGAGCGCAAATCAAGCGATGAAAAGAATTCTGCTCCTTGCAGGCTGTCAATGGCGTCGTCTATTCGAGGTAGGGGATAAACGTCCTTACGGGTGATCTTATTTAGTCGTCGGTAGTCCACACAGAACCGCACAGAGCCGTCCTTCTTCGCAACAAGAACGACAGGAGACGCCCACGGGCTGTTTGAGGGCCGAATAACGTCGCGGCGAAGCATGTCGTCGACTTGCTCGTTAATTACACGACGCTCTGCTGGAGATACGCGATATGGACGTTGCCGCAGTGGTGGTTGAGCGCCAGTGTCGATGCAATGGGTGACAGCAGACGTGCGGCCGAGAGGAGTTTGCGCGACATCGAACGAAGAACGAAATTCTTCCAACAGGCATAAAAGCTGGGAACGCTCGACCGACGTAAGGTTGTCAGCAATCGAGGAAAGAAATACATCAGCGGATGACGAATCAGATGTGGAAACAGCACTGAGCGTACGGGAGCTGGCGCAGTGCGTGTCACCCGGTGCGTCCATAAGTTGTGCGTCTTCGAGGGGTTCCGCTCTGCCGAGACATTCCCCTCGCACCAACATAACCATGAACGGGGATGGGTTGGTCACAAAAATATCCGTGTTGCCCTGAGTGATTTCCACGGTCGCAAATGGCACCAGCAAGCCTTTCCTAGTGAAAACGCGGTCACATGGAGAAAGAAGTGCAACGGCGTCGCAGAGACCGGTGCAATAGACTGACACAGCCGTTGACGAATTCGCAGGAACTGTGATGTCGTCTTTGACGAATACCTTGGTCGCAGCCGATGAACTGTCTGCCAGCGTCAAATGTGAGAATGGTGAGAGCTCTAATTCGGCTGGTGCGCAATGAATGACGGCGTCGTGGCGGGCGAGAAAATCCCATCCCAGGATCACGTCGTGAGAGCATGAAGAAATTATGATGAATTCGACGGCGTACAGAGCGTCCTGAATGATGACACGGGCTGTGCATACCGCCGTCGGGTGAATACTTTGGGTGCTGGCTGTACGGAGGGAGAGCCCGGAAAGCGGCGTCGTCACTTTTCGTAGCAGGCGGCTTAGTTTAGCATCCATAACAGATACGGCGGCTCCGGTATCGATAAGGGCAGATGCGCGAACACCGTCCACAAAAACGTCTATCACGTTCGATGGTCTTCGCTGAGGGCTTTCGCAGTTCGATAGCGTCGCAGCCCTTGCCTCGTGGACTGCGACGACTAGTTTTCCTGGTCGCGTGCGACCGAACGTGGCCGCATCGGTGACAGCGAGCGGCGTCGTGGTGACGGTGAACGGCGGGTAGATGCAGCTGGGCGAGACGGCGGCGACGGAGGCGTAGGTGGGTCGTAATACGGCCGGTTCGACTGGATGGTGGCAGGCGACACGTCTCTAGGCGGCTGCACGCGATTGCAATAGCGCGCCACGTGGCCGGCGTAACCGCATGCGAAGCATATGGGGCGGTTGTCAGGTGTGCGCCATCGGTTCGCTGGGGCAGGGCCCGCCCATGGTGCAGGACGGGATTGACGGGGCGGCAACTGATAGGACTGCATGGTGGGCTGCAGTCGTGGCCTGTGCGTGACGTCGGCGTAGGCTACCGGTACATCAGCTTCGAAAGAGTAAGGTCGAGTGGAGGCTTCGGCGTAAATGTGTGGGGCCGCCGTAGCGACTGATGGGGGCGGTCTTGCGACAACTTGGGCGTAACTCAAAGGTGCAGAAGCCGGATGGTGCTGGTGGTACTCGGGCATGACCTCCGCGATTTCCTGCTCAATTGCTCGACGGAGGGGAGGCAGAAGGGTGGTCGACTGCTGTTGAGCGTACCGAGGGCGAGCAAAGTCCAGCAAAGAGAACTGGCGCGCGATTTCCTCGCGCACGAAGGTCTTGATCTCTGCGAGCAACGCGGAGTGGTCGGGTATGGTCGACAAGCCAGCAAGCTCGGCGTCGCGTGATCGAGAGCGACGGGTCATCGATCGCTGCCGGCGCAGCTCCTCATAGCTTTGGCAGAGCGTGATGACCTCTGCCACTGTGCTGGGGTTCTTGGCGAGCAGCATGGTGAAGGCGTCGTCGTCGATGCCTTTCATGATGTGCCTGATCTTGTCAGAATCGGACATGGTGGCGTCGGCTTTCTTACAGAAGTCTAAGACGTCTTCAATGTAACTGGTGAATGATTCACCGGTCTGCTGGGCGCGTTCACGTAAGCGCTGTTCGGCCTGGAGCTTACGAACGGCAGGTCGGCCGAACACGTTGATAATGGCGGTCTTGAAGTCGGACCACGTCGTAAAATCGGATGCGTGGTTGTTTGTACCACAGGCCCGCCACACCCGCGACGTAGAAAACGAGGTTAGTCAATTTTCCGGCCTCGTCCCATTTATTGGGGACACTCACGCGCTCGTAAATGGCGAGCCAGTCCTCCACGTCGGTACCATCGGCGCCAGTGAAGACTGGAGGGTCGCGAATACGAGGGACACCGGGACATGTCGGTGCGAGCGGGGTCGTTTGCTGGGAGGCGTCTTGAGACATGGTAGGCGGCAAGGTACGGGATCGAAGAGCCAGGGGCATCGAACGAGGGCCGAAGTTGTTGTGAAGGCTCAGCACTCTCCACCAAATTATAAAGAGGTTTATTAGCGGCGACGATACTCAACAGCGACAGTCGAGGCGGGGCCGACTCTCAGCGCGAGTTGCGTTCTCTTCTAAAAGAGCCGAAGAGGGCGACCCACTAGGAGGTGTTCGAGAGGACGACCCATTACCAAGTTCGATCGCTTCGCTACAATTCATTCATTCATTCATTCATTCATTCATTCATTCATTCATTCATTCATTCAAATAATTTATGGTCCCGATGTTAGTTCGTTATAACGAGGTTCGTCTGTATTCTAAGCTCAAGCGTTCTGACAAAAGTTTACGTGCCCCTGTTGGCCAGATTTTGCAGTTTCCTTTCTAGCTTCCTTGGCCTCTTCCACAGGCATTCTGTCATGGGATACGGTTTGCGAATGGCAAAATGCGTTGATACCTAAGGCAGTACATTCTAACAAGGTGTCTCACTAAGTCACGTGACCTCAGTATCGTATATATTCGCATTCTACCAGCACTCGTTAGCTCTGCTCCACGTTGGCTAAATGACGCTTAATGCTGTCCAGTGCTAGCTAAAGACGGCTGAACGATTGCTAATGTACAGTAGTGTTGGTTAGTCGCTAACGCCAAAGTTGCCTGCATGTAATCGCAGTCCAATGGATGAGTCCTTTCTTTGTTCATGGACATTGACTGTCGTCTCGTTACGCTGTATAGGTCATAGCAAGAGTGGACATTGTACATTACGATCAACTACAATATGAAACCTAAAGGCGCCTACATGCTACTCTGTATAGGCAGAATTCTCTGTTTTTCATTAAAGAGCTTTCTCTCTCTCTCTCTCTCTCTACAATATGAAACAACGCATATGATTAGACGCCTAATAATAATAATAATAATAATAATAATAATAATAATAATAATAATAATAATAATAATAATAATAATAATAATAATAATAATAATAATAATAAACTCATAAGATTAACATATCGTGGAGAGATTGCCTAAATGGGTCTGTTGAATTGTTCCACGGTGTCTAAAGCAAACGGGGAAGAAAGAAATTTAAAAAGCATAAAAAAGGTCTGGAGGTCGCAACCATCAATTATTAATGCAATTAAGTCATTTGAAGCGGTACCGGCCACAAGATATTAACCACTGTAGTTCGCACGGACGCTACTGAAAACCAGATGTTACACAGATTAATTTATGTAGGAAATCCGTCATCTCCCGCACCGGATGTATTCCGACATACTTTCGCGAAATTCTCCGCAGAGACGCAGTACAAGCCCGCGTGCCACTGGGTGCTCTGTAAGGGCTCAGAGATACCGGAGAACGCGGTGGCCGGAGGCGACGACAAAGGAGGCGAGGTGATATACGTGGGACGAGCACTCTGCAAGGGCGAGTTGCTTCCGGGCAAGGTGGTCCGCTCCCGAGGCCGCTGCTCCGTTCCACATGCAGGGCTTGAGTACTCGTACAGCGATTATCAGGTCGGTACTACTTCGTTAATTGGCCCTTTTCCTCTTTTCAAGTCCAATGACCTTAGATGCCTCACCAAACGCTAAAATGACTGTCTATGTCGGCGGCATCAGCACGAGCGATGAAAACAAAAAAATCACACCATCTCCCGCTATATACGAAGCATCGTTTCGGCATGTCGAGCCCTCGTTTCAGAGGGGAAGTGGAGAGGAGGTGTGTGGAGACGGTTCACGCATGCGCAGTAAGGGTGGTCACGCCGCACACCACCCGTCTGAACTCCGCCATAAGATGCTTCGCATCTAAAAATCGTGCAGCGACGTCATCATGACGTCACAAGTACCCACAATTTGTGACGTCACCATGATGCCATAGCGTGTCATCGTCGCTTGGTGAACCGACCACGGAGGCACTGCAAAACCACGTGAGGTGCAGAAAGTTTCCAATTCCTCCGATCTCGGAGGAAGTGCAAAACTAGGTTGGGTGCGGAAAGCTTTCGGGAGAGGGGAGGGGGGCGAGAGTGATCAACACAATTCGACTGAGAAGAAAAAGAAGACGCTTTCGCCTTACAATGGTCTTAGGCAAATGCGTAAGGGACCGCGTGGCTTTTCTCACCCCTTTCATCCCTCACCCCAATGTAGGGTAGCAAACCGGGCGTGCGCCTTTTTAACTTCCCTTGCTTATCTCTCTCTCTCTCTCTCTCTCTCTCTGCACTCGTATATATAATTTATTATTCTGTTCAGTAAAACAAAATGGCTGGTCTCTTCTTCACACGAATTGGTAATAACAAGAAAGTTAAGCGCATCTTCATAAGAAGCGGTTGCAGCTTTGTTGGAGATTAAGTAATGCAAAAGCGTAAATATGCACGCTTCTATTACAAATGAATAGTCGGATCCAACGCACCCTTCGGAATTTACCTACAGCCACGTTCTTTTGCATGGTCACAACGAGGATTGTATGTATGTATGTATGTATGTATGTATGTATGTATGTATGTATGTATGTATGTATGTATGTATGTATGTATGTATGTATGTATGTATGTATGTATGTATGTATGTATGTATGTACGGATGGGATGGATGGATGATGGATGGATGGATGGATGGATGGATGGATGGATGGATGGATGGATGGATGGATGGATGGATGGATGGATGGATGGATGGATGGACGGATGGATTGGTGTGTGGGTAGACAAATCTGCTTCCGACTTCATCATCTGCTGTTTTTGAAAGGTACTGGTGTGCAGCGGCGCGTCCCTGGCCTGGCAAGTGGCGGGCGACGGTGCCGTGCCGAGCGGAGCCATCCAGGGCGGCGTCACCTCGTCGGGAGAGCCGCTCTACATCGGTCGCGCCCACCACCAGGGCATGTTGCTCATCGGCAAGCTGCACCCGTCCCACAAGACTACGTACATCCCTTACAACAAAAAGTAGTACGGATACGCCCATTATGAAGTGTTGACGCTGAAGACGCTCAATCTGTGAGGACTCTAACGGCATCACCGTCTTAGTCCACACTCTGCCATCGTCGTCATTTTAGTAGCAGTAGTAGTAGTATTAGCAGCAGTAGGCGTCACGCAGGTCACGTGACCATATGGGAGTGAATAAATAAACAAATAAATAAAAAGTAATGGGGATGATGATGCTTATCTCCAAATGAAAAAAAAAATCGGGCAGTTTGCATTAAGCCGCGCAAATAAGCTTGGCACAGCGGAGCATGCGCCCGTCGCCGCTCGATCGCGCATGCTCCCCGTCGACCGCCACGTCTAGCTTCGAGATGTGTGGTTCCTCCTTGGGAGCACGCAGCCAGGCTATGCACTAGTCACTATTGGCCTCGAGGCCCACCACTGGAAACGCCGGCGCCACCGTCGGCGTGACGTATACTTTGCAGGACCACGTGGTCTCCGCGGCCGCGTCGGCTGCTTGTGGCGCACTGCCGCGTGCTTTGAAAACGAGTTTCAAGTCCCACATGCGCTGCGGTCTGTTCAAATTCGGAAGTTTTCTCTCATTTTCTACTCAACTGAAACCATTTTAATAGAGTGGCTGCCTCCGAAGGCGACGAACATGGGGCTCTACCGCTCGGTGCCGCAGCGCCGCGCTTACGCAAAGGAGCCCAGTGTCAGCCTGCACTGGTAACCGCGGGACAAGAAACAGCGTGAAGCATGGGTTGTAAAGCTAAGAACCGGCAAGTAGCCATCCGCTACGAGTCTTGTGTGCAACAAACACTTCCGCGACGAAGACTTTTGTTACTGCGTCGGGCCTGCGATGTCGGTGAGTAGCAGACAGCGCGCACTGAGACAATGGCTCGCGCGCGCTTCCCGCCGGCAAATGATGCTTATCTGCCACAGGATGGTAAAAGCGCTACATTTTACCACGTGCGATGCCATCTCAGAACCCTCCAATGCGACCTCCTGATCGTCGGCCCCGTGCTCAGCGTCCACAAAATCGGCTGCAGATGCACAAGTCATTGTTTAGATACGTTGAATTAAAAAACGCACTGGGTCCCTTATGCATTCGTTAAAGATGACTAGAAGGCGAAAGCCATCTTCTTCTTGTCAGTCGATGTACTGATTCTCCCGCGTTACTGTATTTCTTTCTTTTCCTAGGCGTCGCATGCTACTACATGCTCGGTCTCGTAGACTGGTTCTCCTTCCACCAGCAATCTCGAAGTGGAGAAGCTTTGGTCTATGAATTTGTTGATCACAGAGAGCGGCAAGTTCACTGGAATGCAAACGGAACGATAATAAGGAACATTAAAAAAAGGCGTCGCATTTGCTCAAGTTTTCTGTGAGCACCAAGCGAAACGAATACACTGAATAAAGAAACAGAAGCAGCGGCATTCGCCCGCTGAGAAGACCGATCAATACGCAGTGCGAGACAACTTGTCAAATGATACTGAAACGTACCCGAATTTAGACCGAAAAAAAAAAAAAAACACTGAATCGTCGGGACGGCAGATCACAAAGTTGTCACGCGCACCTAAGCCGCAGTTGTAAGGAAATTGTTTTTGAACTGCTCTGATAGCGTCCGCGCAACAGTAGTTGTTTGTTTACTCACAAAGTCTCATGTTTTGCGGCCTAAAGTTCACAGCGCGGTGCCAAAACGCGCTCGTAGCAAAAGCGAAACCAGCAGAACATACATGCAGACGCTCATACATGTAGAGTCGTCAGTCGTCGCGAACCCGTGCGAACCCGTGCTTGAGGCTTCTTTCTGTTATGCTCCGTTTGGTTATACAGGCAGTCTACTCTAACGAGATATTTCACATAGTTTGCACTCAGCGAGTGACTACCTTTCACGTAAGAAGCCGGTTCAGGGGTCTCCAACGCGGTGACAGCGTGAAGCGGGTGCTCGGTTTTCTGCAAAGAGACAGTGACTGTAGGCTATCTTGTGCTTTCAGTTCGTCGAAAATGATTATCTTGACAGTAAAGAACACAGTTCATTTCGAAAGTACTTACAGAAATGCCCTGGAGGGCTCCCGCGAGGTGTTTTTGTAGAGCGCCGACAGCAAAACCTACGGGGAGCGCGCCGGCAGCATCCTGCCTAGCACGCAATCGAGGCGCGTCCGATAGAGGGCGACTCCGTAACTCCTCGAGGCCAATAGAGCGGCGGTTGCGCGCGATGTCTCCGTCGGTGGGCGTGGCTTAGCTACTGCGCAAGCGCGGCTTGGCCAGGTGCGGTATCTGGTCGCTAGAAGACGCGATGCTCTCCTCCTCTTTCTTTCTATCTCTATTTCTCTCGCTCTACTCCTTTCTCTCTCGTTCGTTGATGTTATGTCTCTCTTTCTTTTTCTTTCCGCATTTCCTTTTCTCTTTTTTTCTCATTCTTTCTGTGCTACGCTTTACTCTCTCCCCTCCTCCTCACCATCACATCTCTTCTCCTCACGCTCACTTCCCTTTGCCACCCCCTTGCTACACTATACTATGCGAGGCTCTACTATGCTCTGCCAACGTGCCTGGATAGCCTAGTGGGTAGGACGCTCGCCTTTGGATCGAGGGTACATGGGTTGGAATCCCGGCCGCCTCGTGAAGAATCTTTTTCGGCAAGAACTTTTCTCTTTTTTATATCTTTCTTTCAGTCTCTCTCTTTCTTTCTCTGTACTCGTTCTCAGGGTTATTACAGTCCACGCCGTAGCGGTGACTAGTGGGACTTGCCCAAATTCTGTGGCACGTACCCGTTCATGATGATGATAGTTTTCGGGCACGGTCACACACTCCACACACTTTATGCCCAGTTAGAACAGCATCGCTGTTAATAAAACGAAATGATTACGATACTCGAAATGATGATGATGATGACAACTTTCCGTACAAAATACCGTGAAAGCGATTCGCACTTTCATGAATTACATTAATGAGAGACCTACATTAATTGTAAAAAAAAAACAAAGCAAGGCACCTGGGCGCGTAAGAGGGTCATGTAGATAACTGGGAGCGCACACTTAGCAGGATTCCGGCTGTGCAGACCGTAGAGTTTCCTATAAATACACTAGAGGGAATTCTGGCGTTAGTGTCTATGGGAGCTGCAACGCATGGAGCTTGAGCCAGCATGGAAATGATGGGTAGTACACGGATTTGTCTAAACTTCGTTCTCTCGGCTCCGTTTGGCTCCGCGTCGCCTGCATCCGCTTTGTCGTAAAACAAAGTTCAGCAAAAGTCAGCAGTTCCACTTCACTACTTTAACCCTTTTAGGCTCACCAACTCAAATCTGGTCACGAAGTTCACAACGATCCATTCTTTTATCTGAAAGAAAACCAAAACACAACAATAAACAAAGCCACAAGTGCGTTCGAAGACCGCAAGCACGAAGACTAGGCAAATCCGTGTATCATTCCCATGGTGGTTGAACGATCGCAGCGCCAGAGTCCCCTCTAGTTAATTTTAGGAAACTCTATGGTGCAGACGGCCAATCACGTGACGCGAGGAGTTCGCTGAAATGGCATCGCCTGAGCGCGCAGGTCACGTGATCTCGCTTTGCCCAATCAAGTGCAAGCGCGTATTTTACGACACCACGTCATCTCGCTAGCCAATCACATACACTCGCATGCACGCTTCAGCTTCGCTATCTGACGGTTTTCACTATGCGAAACAGGCTGAATTTTTCAAAATGCGCATTTTTTGGCTGTATACTCCCATTATCAGCGTTTAAACGCGCACCTACGCAATCGTATCAATGTGGCCATACTGAAGAAACTCGGATCCTTATCTTCATGCTTCGTACTGAAAGTTTTACTGCATATGCATGCTCATAACGCTGAGCTTTCTTGATGGTGCATCATGTGACCTTTCCCAGCTTTGTGCCTCTCTGACAAATTCCTGAAGTATCGCGTATGTGTGTAGTTCGAATCGGACATGCATCGCCGCTGCAACGACTGGTGGCGACAGCCGGCGAAAAATCTCGGCTCCCTCGTCACAGCTACGCCAGCTTTACAATGGCCTTCAGCAACACGAACGTGTGTACGCGGCGAAAAAAAAAAAGTCTGCTTATAAAAACTGTTGCGTGTGAAGACGCCAAGCTGTAAGAATGCCGCCGATGGTGGAATTTGCACATTTGGTTTGGTTGACGAATTTTGGTTGCAGCGCGAACTTGGCACAAGGACACGAGAACAGTGGCGGATCCAGAGGGGGGCAGTAGGGGCGATGCCCTCCCCCCTGCCTGCAGCGCCTGTCGCCCACCTCCTTTATGAAGTTGCTTCGGCTATCGTTATACAAAAGGGGAAGGAGAATCTTGTCCCCCACCCTCTACCTCTCTCTACCCTCCCTCTAGCATTTGTTTTCTCGTGTTTAGCACTTAACCTTTTGAAGCGCTGCATCAAAAACTACGTGAAACGAATAATTAGGCTGAATTTAATTGGTCCAGAATCGTGACCGTCGCACTTTTTCTAATTGCCATTTAAAACAAAAATATTACTTACGATAGTGTTCCATCTCCACCTGTTCCATCTCAAATTATTGTTTCTCCGAGCTTTCTATTCTTTTTTTTTTCTTCGAATCGAAAGTCATTGCGCCAGCAACGCGTTATGAACGAACGAGAAGGTGCACGGAACCGCTGGGCCGAAAGGAAAGCAGCAACAGCAGCAGCCGCGTCGGCTCCTACATTCCAGAGAGGTGGCTTTTCTGCTTAGCGTGGATGCCACGGCGGGCAAGATGGCGGACCTATGCGCAACTCTGCTACCTAAAGGTAGCATATACAGTAACTCTAGGCTGACCTATAGACGTCAGATTCTGCCCAGGCGGCGCTGCGAAAAACACCGCCACCAGCGCCCTCATCGTAGCGCAAAGATAGTCGGGTAGTGCAAAGATAGCCGCCCGCAAGCGAATGTGCATAGGCCGCAATATAACCCTCCTCTTTCGTTGGTGTCGAGGCGCGGTTTCCTGAAAATCAAGGACCTGGAAAGCTTCTTCCGCCAATCCACGCTTTAGAAACAAAGGAAGCTGATCAAAGCGAACTGCGAGTACAATGCAAAATAAGTTTTAGTTATTCCCGCGCGCTGCAACTCGCAAGTACAAGCGAGTATCACACGACACCGAGTTCGAGGCAAGCCCTCCGACACCCGTTAAAATCGGTTAAAATGCGTTAAAATCGGGTATATACGTAGGCCACAGCGATAAAGTACCTACATACACGGTCAATTTACTTAGCTATGCATCTTACGATCAGTGGTGCAAAACTCGGTTCATCAGGGGCGAATGGCTCCGGCGATTTTCGCCTTTTCAGTTGCATTCTCCCTTAATTCATCTCTCGCTTCCTGTGCATTGGAGTGTTTTATTACGCATCCTTAAATGGTCTCTTGATGGTCGTCTGCCGTTTGTATGTACTGCAAATGGGGATACGTGCGTGTCCACTTTCGCGGGGTACAATAAAGGCAAAACCGTGGCCTCCGAGATAGCTACAGCAACCGCGGAGGACACGGGCGAAACAAACCTGAAGGGGGTCACGACCAACATTCTGCGATTTACTTGTATGACGCACGTGGTGTTAGCTAGTTAGAACCAGAACTCTGAGCCTTCAAAACGTACGTACGTCCGCGACGCTGTGGCTGTGTTGTGACGACCAACTCGTCGCGGTGTGCGTATCACGCGTCTCCAGTCTGCCTCTAGCTGCTCACTTCGTGTTACACAACAAGCACCGCGGTCAGAGCCTCTGCTGACCTTCATAGTAAAGGTTACCACGGTTTTGCATCAGGGCTACGCGAAACAACAGCAGAGCCACACATTCATGCCACCGGCTGTGGAGAACGCGGGTACTTCGCTTACCCAACACGCTCGCAACGGCCCGTATCCAGCGCTCTCGCCTTTCTTCTTCGTACAACTATGGAAATCGGTAAAACTGAACGTTGCTATTCAGTCTTTTACGTCCGTGGCAATTCACAACGCAACAGTGCGTCTTTTGCGGAATTTCTTCGTAGCGTGCGGAGGGCTCTCGTCTGCTGCTGTTTTCGCCGTCGTTCAGGCGAGTGATCCAGCAAGCACTTCACGACGGCTCGGTGGCGCGTCCGACTAGCGGAGAGCAATTCACAGCTCTCGTTCTGAGTGCTAAATGCGCAAACACACGCGATATTAAGCTCAATCGTTGTTTCGCACTCGCTAGTTGCACCTGGTCCCATAGCAAACTGTGCGACAGAGTCGGTCTATGCACTACTCAATACTTCTCCGACAGGTGGCGCCACACATCTTGGAAACTCCAGAGTCTGACGTCTATGGTGACATAGTACGCAATCTGCAGGCTCGAATCGCGATTTCGTCGGTCGTCTGAATACAGCTTTCCATCCCGCAGGAGCTAAGCACCATTAGCCGCAGGGGCGTATCCAGGGGGGGGGGGGGGGCTTCAACCTCCCCACCCCCGACAATTTTCAATTTTGCTTGCGTATATATACACGCACACATACAAACGCACGCACGAACATGCATAAAGTATGGTTGAACCCTCCCCCGAAAGAAATTTCTGGCTGCGCCCCTGATTAGCCGGCGGAAGCGCGTGGGAACGATTGTCTCAGTGCGCGCTTTCTGCTACTCGCCGAACATCGCAGCCCCTAGGGAGTAGCGAACGTATTCGTCGCGGATGTGCTTGTTACTCACATGACTCGTAACCGATGGCTGCTTACCGGTTCTTAGCTTTACAACCCACGCTTCACGCAGTTTCTTGTACCACGGGTGCCGCTGCACGCTGACACCGTGCTCCGTTGCGTACATCCGGCACTGCGGCACCGAGCAGTAGAGCGCTGCATGTTCGTCGCCCCTCCGCATTTGAACAGACCGCAGCGCAGGTGGAATTTAAACTCGCCGTTTCAAAGCACGTGGCGGCGCTCCACAAGCAGCCGACGCGGTCGCCGAGACCACGTGGTCCCGCCAGGCACGTCACGCCGACGGTGGCGCCGCGTTTCCATTAGTGGGCTTCGCACCTACCAATAGCATGCCCAATAGCGAGGCGAAGTACAGATGAAGCATGCAAAGACAAGGGTGCAGTTATGAACCGCGTCGATGACAGTATGACTACGAAATAATAAATTTCTTGACACGTGTTTATTGCGCTCGAGGACAGTGCACAATTTAAAATTTATTGAGATATGCCATCTCTTTTTGCAGTTGTGCAACTGATGGGGAACTTACACACAAGCTGTCAAATTTTCTGATGTGATACGCTTCGATGATCTCTCGCGTTAACTGCAAGCGGTACTTATGCTCAAAGAGGGGCACGTAACCGCAGTCACGGCAGTGAATTCCGAGGTGGCCTTGAACCAGTCGCTCCTACGGGACGGGGGCACAATGGTTGTCCGGCCGCTGACTGGAAATATTGAAAGAAACGCCAAAAGCGCTGCGTTTCTGGCTACGCCTTTTAAAAGCCAACGGCAATGGAAGTTTGGAGCGAAATATGGAGAAATATATGCGGCGCTGCCGCTTCCGCGCAACTGTGGATAGGCGGTTGTCGGCGCGTACACAAGCGCACACAACAGCGCTTCGTTGTGAGCGATCTGACCCGATTTCCGGCAAACAAAATGCGTTGACTGCAGCTTTCTGGTAATACGTGCGCTCTTCATTCCGGAATTAGGTAATGCACGAAGCGCACCGAACGTTACTATCACTTGTGAGAGAACCGCATTCTGTCAACGAACGGGTTGCTCGCCTTCGGCAACAGTCGGCGTTTTCGCAATGGATGACGTTTTCTTGTTTTATTTGTACATGTTTAGCTTGTGTTTCACTACTGATGTAGCGCGACTGAATTAAGTATATACTTCTTGTTCATCTGGATATCCATAACAAAAAGAAAGCCCGTATTCCTTCACGATGAGTTCAAATAGTAGTTTGTGCCCTGCGTGCTCAAATATTCATCCGCATTTCTTATTCAGTTCTCCATGAAATGTACGACAGTTGCTAGGTTTACTGAGGAAAGCTGCGTGGCTGACAGCGCTTTAGCGCTACGGAGGCGTTTAACACGCACACGCTTGTTTTTATTCCAGCTCAGTAACAGTACACAAAGGTAACTGTACAGCACGGAGCTTTCTTCGATTGATTACTTGCACGACAGTAATGGAATAAAAGCCCGGTTATTTCACGGGACCAAAGTACGTTTTTTCATGCGAATAATATCCGCTGCCTTCCGTCGGTCTATAACGCAGCACAAACGCTCAAGATAATGTAAAGAAAAAAAGCTGTGGCTTCATGTGAAATTACTACGACATGAATCTAAAGTGCGCCGTTTGGATTAATTTGGGCCATCAAGGCTCTTTAATGCGTACCTTAATTTAAGTACACGGGTGTTTTTGTACACATTTCACCACAAGTTAAAATTGCGCAAGGCAACTCAGTTTTGTGGTTTCCGTGTCATTACATTTTCTGTTCCTTTTAGGGGACAATTTAAGTACCCAAGTGTCAGACGTGACTTGACAGAAATATTTCTCTGTGGTGGGACCAGCACCGTACACAACTAAAGCTCATCGCGTAACCTATAAACGACAGTGCCGAAGTTACACACCTAACCACAACGCGCAAGTGCATGAGAGCCTTTTTTTTTTTTTACCACCGAGCCGCTAAAAGGCTATATTCACATGAGATTTAATACTTCTCATCTTTAGGACAACACCAAGTGCACTTGGCAATGCACTTGGACCACAGAGCGGCGCGTACACTGATATGACTCTCGTGAACGTCGCATACGACGACCACACACAGCACTCTCGACAAGTGCACTCACTAATCTTATTACAGTACATATAGAGCCGGTCAAGGCCTAATGCTTCTTTGCATCGTGTTAGGCATCCGTAGGAGCGGTTAAAGTAGCACTAACGCAACGGAACAAACCGCCTTTTGAGGACCTGCATGACGTACGCGCGCATGCAAACACAACGTGGCTAGCAGACGACGCATGGAGCAATCCACACTCACGGCCACCTGGATCGGGGCGCGCGGCGGTGCGGCGGTCCAGGTGGCCGTGCCACACTCACGGCCACCTGGATCGGGGAGCGCGGCGGTGTTGCACGGCCACCGATCCAGGTGGCCGTGCCACACTAGGCGCGGTTCAGCCAGAAGCCGCCAGGCGGCGACTCCGCTCGATCTCGCGGCCAATAGCTTAACAGAACTTGTGGTGGATCATTGCACATGCGCACCTTTGTGATAATCGCTTTTGCGCATCATACTGTATACGTATATAGCATGATAGGTCACGCACAATGAACAGTGGGGTGTGTTCTTGAGTGGAAGCGTGTTTGGATGTGAGTGTGCTTTTCGAGTGAATGCAAAGTTGCGCTAAATATCTTCAATGTGGCAATCCCACTAAACTGGCCTCTTCATGGGCCGCAGTTTCTCGTTAAATTCCACGCGCGCCCTTCGAAGGTATGTTTCGCGGATTCGCCGCTTGACTTTTCCATCACTCGCATGGTCACCTCACGCGACGACACCGTTGCGGCGGTAAACGACCTGCATGGCACACGAAGAATCAAGCAAACAAGTTTGAGTACGCCGTCACTATCAATCCCGTGAGACAACAGCCGGAAAAGGCGCCTCCTGATTGGTTCGGGCAGGCCGCCGTGCGCTCGACGCTTCCGGCGGCGGGGGAGAATATTCAGTCCCGTGTGATAGGCTACACGCGTCGAAATTTTAATTCGAAAGCCTTCGATGCTTCATCAAAAGCGAAATTGGACGTCGATGTCAACACGAGGGATGCAAAACATCACGTCACGACGTCACCATGTGACAAAACGCCCAAATGTGCGACTTCACTGTGGCGTTATATCACGACGTCATCGTCGACTGGTCAAAGGGGGGTCCATTCCGCAGGCACTGCAAAAGCGCATAAAGCCCTATCACATGTACGCGTTACAACGCGTCAGCGTGTGGCGTGCTCTCTCTCTCCATAGGAACGCGACGCGACGCCGAGTCTACACGACACGCGCTGACGCGTTGTAACGCGGGCGGTGGAGGATCAATACATCGACTGCTATGAGAAGAAAAAGAAGATGACTATCGCCTTCGAGTAGTTTTAAAAGGTTAAATATTAAGTAAACAATCTTTCTTCAAATTGATTTCGAACCCCGTCGCCCCCGCCGAAATAATACCAATACGTTAATATCGTTGCTCTACTCACCTTTTACTGCACGCCGTGCAGAGCTTCCTTATGACTTCTAATTGGTGGAGGCCGAGATTTCGTTTGGCTAATAGTACGCTGGTGACATGCCGAGATAAACGATCAGCCGCCCGTAGACCCCCATAGCCTCAAGCGCCGTTCAAGCTATGGTGGAATGTCCTGGACCTAGAGGCCGGCGTGAGCTACGTCCCGGTATGTCGGCGTACATCTTCCACCACACGGGGGAATCTCTTTCCAGGTATCGCGGGGGGCGCTATCACCCGTCACCAACCTGGGCAACCTCGCACCTTGACCTCTTTTTTGAAGAGATCTCCCATGACCAAGCCGAGTGCTAAAGATGTTTTATCACAGTCATGGTGACATACCCATGTCCCTGAGGAATTATATACTCATTGAATTCGTGCGTAGCGTATAGCTCTATCTTAGTCGATTCGAGCGAGAGAGCGGAAGGTCATGGGGGTCATGAGTCAGACGGGAAAGTCTGAGGAGATGAGAAATACTCGAATGAAAACACACAGGGTCCCTATATCTCGAAGGCGAAAGCCATCTTTTTGCTATTCTCAGTCGATGTATTGACCCCCCCTTCCCCTTTTCTCACTGAAAACTTTCTGCACCTAACGTGGTTTCGCACTGCCTCCAGGATCGGAATCATTGCAAGTCTTCTGCACCTTACCTGGGTTTGCACTGCTTCCGTGATCGGCCCACCTTTGACGTAGCGGCAATGTCATGTGATGACTTCACGGAACGATGACGTCACAGATTTGGGCGATCTGTGGCGTCCTTATGAAGTCATCGCGTGATGACTTTTTGCATCACTCGGGTTGACGCAACGCTGACACCGCCGATGCCGACGGTCAATTTTTGCGTTTGGTGAGCCATCTAGGGCTTTCGCCTTAATAATAATTAATAGGCGCTATTTTTGACTCATGTATTGTCGATAGCGTATGACCTCAGGGACTGAAGTGCAAGGTTTTGGAGGTTTTAATTGTTCCCAGCGCCCTGGGTTCGTGTGATATCAGTGTAATTTAGGCACGAACATTTCACATCAGAGCCAACCTTATTTTTGCAGACAGTTTCGTAGCAACATGACGCGCCGATCTCAAGACCGCGCTCGCTATCAACTGGCACCGTCACGCGTGCCAGCTGGTTGGCGCGGGCCAAGAATGCATCGCCAACTCATCGGCCTACCGCTGCAACGGATCCAGCGAGTCGCGGCCGCGGCTGATTTCGTTCGCTTAAACCACGGCTGACAGCAACACGATCGCGGCGCGCGAATGCGCTAGTCACGCTTTTCTTTTCTTTTTTTTTCTTTTTATTTTGCGTTCGCAGGCTTTCTTTGCAGCTTGGAAAAGATGGTACACCTGAGACTTTCTTTATCGCAAATAATGCAATGGGGGGTTTCTGAAGACGCTCTCGAACTTGACAAATCCCATTTCTTGCCTAAAGTCAATATTTAGCAATTTAGTTAAATATTCCTAATTAACAAATTAATTCATTACAAAGCTAACAAGGTGGCTGTCAGCAATATGCAACTGATTTCATTCGCCTGCCTCTAATATACTGCATTTTTTAACCCTTGGCACAAGTTAGCTGGGACAACCGGTATATACTTCTCTCTATTTCTCGCTTCCTCTTTCTTTCTGTCTATATATTCTTCTCTTTCTTTCTTTTTATTTCTCTCTTTCTTTCTATGCAAATTTACACTCTTTCCCTCCTCTTTACCTTCACTTCTCTTTCTCACTCCCTTGGTATACCACACTACACAAAGCTGTTATGTTCTGCTAGCGTGCCTGGACAGCGCCGGCCTGGATAGCAAAGTGGTTACGATGCTCGCCTGCGGATCGTGGGCACTCGGGTTCGAATCCCGCCTCGTCAAGAAATTCTTTTCGCCAAGAATTTATCCGTTTCTTTCTCCCTCCGTGTGTTCGTTCTTTCATCCATCCATCACAGTTCATCCATCCAACGCAGGTCAAATCGGCGCGCGCGTTCTGGGAGCGATGCAGAAGAAAAGGACGAAGATAGCGCGTGTCGGTTTATGATGATGATAAGTTTCTGTTTGCGGATTACGACGGACGGAGTACTGACACGGATTTTAATATGTTTGAGATTATTGCTCTAAATAAACATACTGGTGTAGAGAAACCTAAGACGAGTTTTGTGGTGCCTGGGAATGAATCAACTATATTTTAATGACCGCTACCTTAAAAAGACACTTTCGGCATCGATATTGAGGGGGCGGCTTCTCGGTGACGTTTCATAGCAGTTTGACGTCACGGGGATACAGAAACTCGCGACGTACTAGCGGCAAATCCGTCATCTGCTCGTGGTGAGTGCACATAAACAACGATGAGTGAATTGTCGTCCAGTGACCCTGACAGTGATTTCTGCTATTTACGCTGCATGCCGGGCGTATAGCTTGCAAACTCGGGGGAACTGCGTTGACTCGTCGGGATAATGTCTATTGCGGTGGCGCTGGCTTGCAGATGCTCAGCGACGAAAACTTCAAAGTCAAATTAAAATACTTTTTACCTGTTCTCCGACTCCGGTGTGTGGACAGCGTTGACACTGCGTACCGAAGAAACGACAAATGTCCCTTTTGCGATGTCTCAAAAACGTGTCAGTACTCCTTTAACAGCTTTGCTGTTTAAAAAAGAAAGGTATACGTGCACACACTGGCGTGCGCAGGGTTACCCATTCAGGGGAAAGTTTGATCCCAGCCCCCCCCCCCCCCTTTCCCGCCGCAGTGGTTAAGTCCAAAAGACGTTGTGGTTGACGATCGATGAAAAAGTGAAAATAAAGTGATGAGGTTCTTCTCACAATGGCCTGCCTTTGGTCCCTGGCTTTCAGGGAGTAAAGACGGGAAGTGAACAGTTCTTGGAATGCGCAACATATCAGGGTCTTTCGGCCGCCATTATCGTCAAAAACCTGCGTCGCCATAACTTTGTTCGTAAAACAATGATGGCACAGGTCCGATGGGGCAGACTTCGCGGCCCCCGCTCAGGTGATTAGGGGGGCGGCCAAGCACCCCCCCCCCCCTTCTCCCCGCCACGCGCCCTTAGCGCTACAGAGTCGGCCGGTGCGTTTCCTCCCCGCTAGTGCCGCGATCGTTGGCAGAGATCGCGCGCTTTTCCTCACGCATGGAACATACGCCGCACGGGGCGGTGTTATCGATTTATACTATATAAGTAACATCAAGGCGACGGCAAAAATGAGCCTGAAGTGTCCAGATAATTTTAACAACTAAATCAAAAAGCTGAAAAAAAGTTATAGGTGCGCGCCCGCCTATTGACGGCGACCTGGGCGACCGCATTGAAGGTCGCGAACACCTAAAGCCGCATTTAAACACACACACCAAAGGAGCAACCGGACACCCTCCCAAATACATTATCCCAGACAAGTCCCCTCCCCTCATACAGACGACTCATCCTCCCCCCCCCCCCAACCCTTCCCCGCGTTCTGGTCTGGTAGCACATTCCCAAAATCGAAATTGTGGATAACAAACATCCGAACTTGAGAAGTCAGACTTGTCTCACGGGTTTATTAAACTGTTCTCATGCTGCTGTGCATCGAGAAGGGGGGGGGGGGGGGGAGGGTGACGGAAAGCAGCAAATGTTCATTTCGTAATCGTAGATTATTCAAGAAATATCGGTTTACTAAGTCAAGGTTTCCGTCCCCCATGGTGCCATATTTTCTCTTCTTGGTGAAAGTGGCGACAATAAATTGTAGAACTTGAAAGTTTTAAGAAATCATCTGACCCTGCAGCAGCAAAAGGTGGGTGGGGGAGGGGGTGGGGGCACAGAAGGCATGCAGTACAAGAATATTTACTCATCTAGAAATACTGTTAGCCCCCTCTCGAGGATCATTATAAGGAGGGACATCTTGTCCTCCGCGGATGCGCGGCACATAACCCCGGACGAGCAGCCGCAACAGCCACTTTAAACGTCAATAAAGAACATATAGAAGTCTATCAATCCCGCGAGGCAATGCCGGGCCCAGAAGCCGAGGAAACGGCCACAGCCACCGCTCTCTCTCAAACCGAGCTGGAAGCCACCAACACTCAACAGGCGTGTCCAAGCTTCGATCGCTATCGACAGAACAAACACGCTCAGAATCATCAGCCAAAAGCCGTCAAACAGACCAGTCACGATCATCTGTGCGCCAGCTCATTACGACATTTCTGGCAACGAGATCGTCAACAGTCTAGTTTTGTACCATGACGTACGTCGCACAGAATATTAGAAACTGACCCTCAGCTATAGAACACACACTCCCGCACACAAAGCAACAACCTGGAGAGAGTAGGAGAGATTACTCCGAGCTCGATGCACAGTCCCATTCCCGACAAGAAATCAGCTGATACCCATATACTGAGTTTTCTCCACAATGCCGCTTCTGCGGAGAACCCGGGTCCCTTCAACATATGGTAGGAGGGTGCTGGAAATCGCCACCATTACCACACCAACGAGCTTTTGGAGAGAGTCTTGGCCAGCTCCAACCTCGGGGATCAGTTTTAGGCTGATCGCGAGAGAACAGGACGCTGCTTTCAAGCTCAAAGCATCCTGTACTCGTGTCCTGAACTATAGCCGCCTCTTCCAAAGCTATCTTCTCAAACAAGGATGTTTATTCTCTCTCTCTTTAACCCTTTAGGTAAAGACACTCTTATACAACGTCTCGCATCCGGAAGTTATACACACAGACATACAAGTACGCGTACGAAATAACACAACCAAGCAACACGACACATGAATTTAAATAGCAACAAACAAAGCTCTGGTTGATGACGACAATAAATCACATAAATATACATCAAACAAGCGCACGAATTTATTAAAATTCCTATTTACTGCACCCATGACGGGGCAATTTATCCCTCGGGAAAAAGAACATCCTTTTAAATGACTGACGATTAGTTTCGGCCGCTTCTTTCTTTTTTTTCCCCACTCATACTTTCTTTAATCACTTCTATATAAAGTTAAGAAAAAGTTAAGTGATTTCCCCGTGCTTCACTTGGTCCTCCTTTCCTGTTAGCTTCTTTACAATTGTAACTATCAGGAATCGAGCGTATCGGTTCCGCGATTTCTCGTTAATTAATTGCGCTGCCCCGAGTAAAAAGAAAAAAAAAAAGCACGCACAATGGCCACCGCGGTTTCTCGTAGGCACTCACCGTTACGAGTCTTCCTCCGACGAGCACAAGGAGATCGCACAGTCCAGAAGAAGTACGGGAACAGCGACGCATCCGCCGCCGAGGAACACGGAAGCGGCCCACATTTGTTGAAGAAACGTCCGTCGAGCCGAGGCCCCTTCTCCGATGTATTCCAGCCAGAAATTATTTTGGCGGGAAAATCGAGGTCAAGCGCCGCGTGGGCACGTTCTACCACACGTCCATTCTCGCCAACTTTCGCTGATGCACGGATGCACTGCGCCCAGAGTTGCGCCCGGCTATCCCCATCTGTCCTCATTGTATATCCCTGTAATTTGATTCGACCAATAAGAGCATACGTGTGCGCACGGCACTCACGGTCGGACGATTAGTCTGGCCAATGGCCATACGCTAACGACAGCGCGGTCACGGAGCACGGGGACGCGCCGATGACCGACGGCGCCAGGGCCAGGGCCTGCCGGTGCTGTTTGGGGACGCGACGGCGCCAATGCCACGACCAGCGATTCCCCGCATGGCTGTCCCAGCTGTCCATCTCACTCGATGATCGGGATGGCGCCATGTTGGTTATGTATCGTGTCGGTATAATTCAAGACAAAAGGGCAGGCGAGCTGGAATGCGGACTGTGAAAAACGGCCGAATCTTTCAGCGGTTCGAAGGCGCAATGCTTTGACTTGCTGTAGATGGAAAAGCAGGTTAAACAACAGCAGAAGGTGTGGCCGCCCGGCTGGATGGAGTCGTTCGTTTTCAGCGAAAACGCGTTGTAGCCTACTGTACGATGTCGCATTTCGACGCTGCTGTTGGTTTGCACAACTTAAGAGCTTGCGAAGTACTTTGTTTCCGAGTGGAGCCAAAAATTGGCAAGCTCCTGAAAACTCCGGTGCTTGGTGGTAAAGCAGCTTTTTGCATACTAGATTATGGTATCGTTTCATATGTTTTGTAAAAAAAAAAAAAAGAGCGCTCGTGTGTCTGTGTGTGTGTGTCTAGACGGGTGGATGGATGGGTGTCTGTGTTTGTCGCACAGGTTCTGCATGCCGTCTAATCTGCCTCCTAGAGTATTTTAGTGCCCGTAGGATAACCAAGCAGCACTTGTGCGGCATGTGCATGCGAATGATTGCGTGCTACACGGCGTTTGTACTTAAGTCAACTTTCGCGATTTACGATGCACATTTATTTACGACATGGACAATATTTGCCTCACGGCACTTGCTCATGCATATATATTGCATGACCAGCTTGTGTACTGTCGCTAATGATGTAGGTCATTCTACCTTCAACGACAGACGCGTGTGTCAGTATATGTCAAAATGTTGAGTGTAACGTTGTGCGTTATTTTTTTCTGTCCTCCTGGCTAATTAAGCATCTGCCAGGTAACATGTACACTTTCCGTTTTTATTATCATGTAGTATGTGGCTTCTTATGGCACGTGTAAAGAAATTGCACGCACTATATTTCCCGCTAATGCTGTGGAGCTTAAGATTTATTTAAGCACATTGCTCGTTTATTTACTGTTCACTAGGTGCGGTTAATAATTTTCGCACTATGATTACAAGATGCACGGTACATGTTATTAAGTCGATCAGCGGTCCCGGTCAAAGTGTCCGCTTTGACCCGCGTCCCGCGTAGGCGGTGGCAACACGAGTGATGCAAAAAAATCATCACGTGATGACGTCACCTCATGACGTAATAATGACGTCACATATCGCCAAAATTTATTACATGAAACGTCCCATGATGACGTCATCGTAGCTTGGTCAAAGTTGGGCCGATCCTGGAGGCAGTGGAAATCTAGGTTAGGTGCGCAAAGCTTTCGGGAGGTGGCAGGGCAGGATAAATACATATAAAGCCAGTGGCGTAGCCAGAAATCTTTTTCGGGGTGTAACGGTAGTGATGATAGCTTTGTGGTCGCTGTGGTAGACCGTGATTGCTTCCGCGACCATTTCAGCAAGACGAATTTGTTCCTTTCGTCGAGCACGTTGTATTCACGCTGTTCTTCTGGTGTCCTATAATTTCCGTGGTCTAACCATGACATCAGCGGCGGATTATCCAGGGTTCAAAGGGCTCATGAACCGGGCCCCCTGAGAACCGAAAAAAAAAAAAGGGCACACTTCGTGAATTGGTTTGAAAAAGGTTTCCATATTGACGTGAACAACGCGTGTAATACACGAGGACGAATACCAACTAGCCCGGTCACACACCTTGAAAAAGGTGACAGTCCTGCTGATTTCCCCTGATTGAAACAGAAATTATATATTTTAATCATGAATGCTTCGAAAAGTATGTTCTTTGCATAATGTGCATAATAGAGATGCAGAACTATCGATGGTACTATCGATACTATCGATAGCTGAGTCACTATCGAACTATCGATGGTGAAAAATACTATCGATAGCCCTATCGATAGTAAAAAAAATTGATGGTACTATCGATAGTATAAAAACAACAGCGCGGACTCAATGCAGAATAAACTTGGTTCCCCGCGCGCGTGGTATAGTGCAGCCGGAGGAGCAGGCCATAGAGTTAATATACTGACTCTAGAGGAAAAGCTCCCCATAGGGCCCATGCATTGAAACCTATAACCGCATGTGTTCCGCCATGATGGAACGAAACGATCGTTGCCAGCGTTGCCAGACTCTGAGACGCTCGCTATATTTGACGGTAGTAATCAGTTTTAATCTACCAACCTAAGCCAGTTACGCGCTGTTCAGAGAACATCAGCTGTGTTTTGATGCGTGAAGCCGTGTGTTAGTGTACGGTTGTCTGTGCAGCTGGTCCGGTTGATAACAGTTAAAATTTCCACCTGTTTGTGGTTTTTACTAGGCACTCCATACCAAAGTTTCTCCGTTCGCTGGCACAAAGGTCACTCGACAGATTCGCAGCTCGAAGCAAAGTCCGTAGGCCGTGGTCGCGCGCTGATTCGACTTGCAATGGCGAGACACCTGTATCCACGTTCTTTTTCAGCTCATTGCTGCCGTACTTCAGTGCAGAGAGCCGTAAAGCAGAAAAATGTCGATTGCAGCATGCAGCGGCGAATGTGAGTGAGACATCTCCCGAAAGCTTCAATCGAAACTAAAGTTACACGGCCCACGAAGCTTTATCGCCGTTAAAAAGTATTAAAAAAATCGGTTCCGACTAGTTCGTACATAACTTTCAGGGCTTGTCTCATCTCTTCTTTGCCGTCCGTCCTGGTTTGCACTGATGCACTGAAGTTTCCAGCTCGAAAGAAAAAAGGGCTGTCACATGAAGTCGAGTGGTATGCGGCGAGAGAAAACGCACACAACGGGACACTATGACAACTACGAGACACACGACGCGAACGAAGTTTCAGGGGCTTTAACACGACGCGCAAACCGGCGCAATCGGCCGCAAGCACACACTCGCGTTAGAGTGTCGCGTACTCGCGAGCATGCTCGCGAGTGTTGATATGGTGGTGCCATCTAGTTAACTAGCCTGCAAACGCTCCTTTCCGCGCGCAGTAAATTGCATAAATAGCCGTCGTATTCTTTCGTAGAAGTATTCAAAATAAACACAAAACAATATCCGCAAGTTTTTAATTGTGCAGATGCTCCTTTAGGATTGATATGTGATGGCAAGAATGACAACGTTCCAAGATGTCAGCGTTCTTGTGGTTATAGGTCTCGCGGCCCAGCTTTTCCTCTAGAGTCAGTATATTAACTCTATGGAGCAGGCTGAAGGGCAAGAAAGTTGACATAATTGTGTTCTTCACCAGTGTGCTTTGCTGACACAGCTGTAGCGGTAAGGAAGCCTTTACATGTGGTGGGACTGCGCGGCTTCAAATTGATATTGCATTTTATGATTTCAAAATAAACAGAATAAAATCAAGAAGTTAATTGTAAGGTGTAACTGGTTGCTTTTGGATACGAATTTATTGATGGATATGTTCCGCCATTTTCACTGCGGAAATAATTAATTTCTCTGCAAAATTTGCTCATAAATTAAGCAAAGCTAGTAGTAGGCTATCGCAAATATTTTGGCAATATGGTTGGCCAGCAACCGCATCATTATTCACACCACTATCAATAGTATTGCCACGTGGTTGTGGCGGTGAAGGATGCTGCAGCATGACTGGGAAATACGGAGCTCTTTATTTGGGCGAACTTGTGCCCAGAAAAGCGAAACTCAAAATACAAGCGATACATGCTGCGCACTAATACGCCGGGAACAGTCGTCAGCCTTTGAGTAATCTGATCATCGGTGGAACGCGTCGTCCTTTATACATCAGTCATCAAACCTTCCAGCATTATCGCTGGTGCTTGCGTAAGCTCTCGAATAAACTTGTCTATTCGCTTCTGGCGCGCAATCTTAACAGAATAATCTCAAACCATTGTGAAACTTCTCAAACATTACAGCGTGGTCTGCGTCAAACGTTGCTAACAGTTTTTGTGGGTGAAACCCGAATACGTCAAAACAAAGCAATAAACACACGTGGCAGTAATATCGATATAGTAATATTAACGATGGTACTACCGATTGCACTACGGATAGTTTGTCGACAGTAGCACTATCGATAGTTTGTTTACAGTATCGATAGTTTCAAAAAAACTATACTATCGATAGTCAATTTACCGACAGTTCTGCATCACTAGTGCATAATCCTGAGGTCAGCTTACGGTTCGCCCGAAACCATCCATCGCGCATAGCGATGGTGTTTATCCAGCTGATGGACACAGAGAGCAGCCCGACCGGGATTTTTTAAAAAATTTTCGGAACGCGCAATGCGAAGGCGCATAGAGCGCGGTTTCGGTTTGAAATCTTATTTCCAACCGTTGTGGAAAAGGTTGTAGAATGAATACTTACCAACTAGCTCAGCTCTCTGTTATTCTAAGGTTGTAGAAGCTCTGAAAACTGAAGTCCGATAAGAAATTACATCCGAGCTTGCGAGTTCCAAGTAGCTCTCTTTTGATTGATTCTACACCTGATTCGAGTCACAAGGATGAACTTACAGTGGTCGTTCGCTACGTCGCTAACGATGAGCCCACAGAACATTTTCTTGGGTTTTTACCCATGACCAGTCACAGAGGGCAAGATCTCGCGAAGTCAACGCTCGACTTCTTAAAGAATCTTGGAGTTAATAGGCACTGTTAATCCGGCCCTGCACGGCAGTCTTAGACTGAAATCAATCGCGGGAAACACACGAGGGGAGGAGGAAGGGCCGTTTGACGTCATTTGAAGCCCTCGCGTGAAGTGCAAAGCAGCTGTATGGTGGCTATAGCAGCTGCAACGTAATCTTTACCGGGAACGCGTGGGAGGGTGTTCCCATTGTTCACAGGCGCCTTATCATACAGCATGCGGTTTTGTTGCTTGTTTTGTGGTTTTCTTGATTGAAACGAGTACTGAGTTCTATGCGTATGCTTGATTGCAAAGAAATATGCTGTTTCCTTTTAAAGGGCTCCTAAACCACCCAGAGGTCGAAATTTAGTTTTGGCGTTGAAGTTGTGGACGAGTCTACAGCGAACGCTAGCGGAGTTACACGAGTTTGCTCGTTTCGCTCTTCCCTTCGCTACGCTGCGTTCGTCTGCTCGTCTGTCCACCTCTCCGAATGCCCCTCCTCAGCGTCCGAGGTGAAAACGCAAGGAGCGCGCGCATCTGCTATAGCAAAGGAGCACGCGAGCGTCTGTTGGTGGTTTAGGGGCCCTTTAACCATGGCGTTTTGTGTTTCTGCCACAGAATTTTCCGACCAACGAGAAGTACACAGGTTCGCTGTAAAAAAAGAAAGTGATCAAAACCACGACGCGCGCTGACGAAGGGACGCATCTTCTTGCCCCGTCATCATTCCCTTCCCTGCGTAGCTTTCAGCGCGCTCACCGTATACGAAAGGAGAGAGAAAACGCTTGAAGCGTGCGGCAAATCTCTCTAACTCCGCTCGTACTTGACAGATTCTAAAAGTTTTTGCGGCATGTAATTCGTGAAGTGCCATGTGCTAAGTGAGACTATTCCGTTATAACTCAGAAAAGTATTGCAGGAACCCTTTAAGTTCCCGCAACTTATTTCAAACGATTAACAAGAGATGTGGTTGTGAATTGTCTTTGAATATTTGTTTTGCTTTTTATGCTACCTTTCGAGTTTCGAGCCTCTCTCTCGAGAAATATTTCTTCGTTGTAACCGATATCATGGCGGCTCCAGAGTCTTCGGTTTCGTTATAAAAGAAGAATAAATGCCACTTATATGAAGTTCAACCAAACAAGTTCATATTTAGTTCGTTATAACCAATAATTCGCTATATCAGTGCTCGTTATATTGAGCTTAATACAGTCGAACATGCATATATCGAAACGCACCTTGTATCTTTCACACCTCCCTTTCACAGTGACCTTGGTTGGTGTGGGATCACCGTCTTGGAGAGGTGAAGTACTGCATCATGAAACTCACGAGCGCCGTCAGGAGGCGCTTCGGTAGCCTCAGCGCAGCGGGGGCTGGCTCACCGATTTCCACTCCATTTCGTTTCAATACAGTCTGAGTGAGCACCTTGTTACAGTGAGAGACACGCCAGCCGGCAGTGGAATGCCTTCGCGCGATTACGGCTCCAGCTACGAGCTCAGCCTTTCACGTTCCTGAAGCGCTGTGTAGTGGTGTATGCATGAGCAGAAGTCTAGGTTGCCCAATTGCTGGAGAGCGCACACCTTGCCGTACGTTTCTCTCCTCAAAATGACGACGCTTTTAATGAGCGCGTATTGAGTACTAGTGATTATGAGCTTGTTGATGAAATCTTTGCACAGGATTCACCATATGCTGTGTCCGGGTGTATGTTAACTACTTCAGCTACCTCAAAGGTTTATTCATGATCATTGAACTAATTTTGTAAAGACATGTTTCACTTTCGTGTCATACTGATTCCTATGACAGAGGGATCAACCACTTTTTTTTTTTATTTCACTGACATCTGCACGAAGCAGGAAGACAGGAATACCCAATAGATTAATGTTAAACTGTCCAATCAGACGTTTTGCAAATCGATCTGCAACTTTCTAACGAATCTTACCTAATTAAGCAGAACACAATAAATTGTGCGATGTACTCCATGCAATAGTGAGGAACATGCATTTAGTCATGCCGTTATAAAGTGTGCCGGCTTATTTTTAAACTCTGGCTAGAGCTAACTGAGGCACCCTGTATATGCAATGAGAAAATGCATTGTTGAATGTTTTATAATTATTTCGACTATCTGGCATGCATTGAAATATCGAGCCGACATGAATTTAGCAGCGATAGCCAAGAAAAATTACTTATTGTGATTTTCTGGCGGTCTCTTGCAGCTATCATTTTTCCTCAAATAGCAAGGTCACCAAACAAGAAAAATGTATTCGTGCGCAACTCAGTACAATTTGGGTGTTAGCCGTTGGACCACCAAATGTGTAGCTGAGTGTGGCAGAGACATGGAATGGCAGAAGTATATGAGTACGGGGCAGCTTCAATTGTTTGAAACAAGGTTAAGAAGAAAGCAGAAAGCGGCCCTAAAATAAATTATACAGGAAGCCCCAGTCAACTCGGCAGGAGTTTAAAAGTATACTGATGCACTTTATGATGACGCTACCAAATTTATGTTGTTCATTACTGCATGGAGTAAATCCCACTATTTATTTGTGTTCTGCTTAATTGTGTAATTAGGTAAAATTGATTAATCAACTTCTAAAGCAATGAAGCTGAGCGAAAAATTTCAATAAGAAGATTCTAGATCGATTCGCACAACGTCCTATTAGACAGCGTCGAACTTTCTATTAAGTGAGTATTAGTATTTTCTGCTGACTGCAGGTGCCCACAAAATTTCATACTGGGACTCTCCTTTTACTTCAATTAACAGATCCCCGCTTGCCATTTTGGTGGTATTATAGCCCCCGTCAAGTATCAAGGCACAAAGAAGGGTGCGATGTTTGTTGCTTCCCTTTCAGTGCTTCCAGAATGATTAACATGATACTTGGAGTAGTGGTCTCTCTTGTTCAAGGAGAATTGATAGGCTACATCGACGCACCTCCTTTAATTGGGGCGATTGTTCGGCAGCTATGCCAGCCACTCACTTTCGGGCCCAACAAGCGGACGCCAGCTGTAAGTGGCTGCTCTTTTAAGAAGTATGGTTTGTCCTAGGTTGGATAGCCACATAAGGTTAACCCTAGCCACCAGGAAAAATTGAAGTAGAAGAGAGAAGAACAAGGAAAGATAAAAGTAAAAGAGAAGCACGAGGATGCAGGAAAAGAAAGACTGGAAAAAGCGACTGCCAATTTCCCGTGGCTGGGTCAGCCCAGGGGTGCAGTCTATGTGAAGCTGGGGCCAAAGGGTTGTGTTGCCTCTGCCGGGGGACCTTAAAGGTCCAATCACCTGGCATCGGCTCAACACCCAGGTTTCAATTTTCCCAGCACACGGCTCAGCCTTTAATTACAATTCGCGTTTAATAACAAATTTATACATTATCTTCATAAACTGAAAGAAAAGACTTTTCTTGTTTAAGTTTCTTCTCACTGCAGTTCATGTTGTAAATACATAGTGCTTCGTTATCGCGAGTCCACACCTACAGAAGAAGATGGCGCTTTGCTCTGCGCAGAGGCGTGTCGTACCCGATGAGGCTGCCATAGCAAGAGTGCCATTTACCGTGCAGATGACCTCGTTATTCTTACGCAAATATAACGAAAAGTTACATTTCTCGGCAACATCAGCATTCTGAGGACGTTACTATCCGCTTATAAAATCTAATGCTAATAATTGACACAACCCAGGTATTCTCGCATTAGATATGGCTTCAATATTACATTCGTATAACTAGACGTCAATAAAACCCACTCTCGCCAGAAGCCACTGCCTGTGGTAAATCTGAACCGCAGGATCTCATCGCACATTCCGATCTTGCTCACGGAAACAGGGCCGGCGGTGATAAAGGACGAACCTACTCCACGTAGGCGCACAGAACTTTACAGTATTCTCCATTCAGAAATGGATATTTGATTTAACCAATCTGTTTCGCTTCTCGCTATACTGCCGTCAGGACGGCTTAGTCTTGGCAGTGGCCGGGTGGAAGAGCGGCGCTTGGCTCGCAGCAGGCGCCCTTTGGCGATCGAATGCGGCCGACCCGGCCGGAGTGGTTGCAGTGGTCAGCGGATTAAGCACCCTCTTTGCCGTTGGGTCTGTCGTCAGAGGCTGCAGAAATCGTGGGTCGACCAGTGGGGTGTCCCTACGGTAAAAGTGAGGCAAGACGGTCAGGACGAGTAAAATGAACGAATTCAGCTTAATTTGGACTACACGCCGCAAAAACCCTGTTAAGGTACCTTGACAGGTTAACGTATGCTGACAGGTAATGTAAGTGAATTTTATCACCTAGCTAAATCTACGTAAAGATAACATTAACATAACCGATTTCCCACTCTCTATCACTGGCTTCATTGTGTATCCTAGTATAGTTGGGATTAAAAATAGTGGATCAACCTATCTTCTCACTTATGGTCTACATTATCATGAAAGAGAGAGAGAGAGAAACATGTTTGAATATTGTACTGCCAAGAGTGACATACACAAAAGTTTGTAGAAAGTCTTTTTAACTTTTCCATAACTTCATCTTTATGATTACTCACAGTTCTGATTGTAAGGGCGTGGAGAAAGAGAGACGGGGCTTCTTTTAATAAGTATTGAAGAGGTCTGCCTTCCCTAGAATGCTACTCCGGATTGGTACGATGAGGAATGAAATTACACGCAGTTTCAGGCAAGCACAGCACATGCAGAAAATACATCGCAACACTCAACAAGCACGAAAGGGGGCCAGCTCACCCAATGGGCTTGGGAAGAACTGGAGATTCTTGTGCCACACCAGGGCTCAGGATTCGGAAAAGTTGGCTGCAATACAGAATCCAAGCAAATGCCGATTCCTTCTGAACAACTACAGCAAAAGCTCGATAATTCGGATTTCATGGGACCGGAAAAAATGTCCGAATTGACCGAATGCCGAACTATCGAAGGTATTGAGAAAACAATAAAGAAAGGTCTGTTACATCAATAAACTTTCATTTTCTTCATAGACACATATAAATACTGCACTTATTTTGCGTAAGAGCAGTGTAAAAGCCGCAATTTTAGTCATCCTGCGACTTCGTTCTCAATGCGGCCACGGTGCCAAACTGCCATGCTTAATTAGCCCAAAACATGCTCTGCACCCCTCCCTATTTATTTCGTACCGCACCACCCCCACCACCCCATGCATGTGACGATAGTTCTTTCGAAGGTAAAACAGCCGGCAACAGATAGTTCGTCCATCGCAATGTAGCAAGCGAGTTTCATGCCAGCAGGCCTACCGCGGCTGAAAGCTCATCATCTTCAACACCTTCTGTCATGTTTGTGTTTTGTGACATTGCGCGTGCATTGCACGAAGTTAAGACAAAGCTGCTGAGTGCCGGATTCGCATGCGACAAAACCGTGGCCACTAACTGGCAAAGATAGCGATGCGGACAGCGCCGCCTCGTTTCGATTGTCTTTGCGAACGCCCTTTTTGCTCTTTTGCGTAGCACATTTGCGGCGCTTTGCGCTCAGCGCCCTCCACGGATCGTCCGAACTAACCCGGCTAAGGCCAGATGTGACCGAATTAACAAGAGTTTGATGCCATTAAACAATGCACATGCTGGCCAGGACCAGGGAACATGTCCGAATTATCCAATTTTCCAAATTAACAAAGGTCGAATTAACAAGCTTTTACTGTACTTCAGAACTGACAACTGGGCGAGTTGGTGTACTTCCATCTTGAACGAATACAAGCGCGACAAAAACGAGGACGAGAATAGAAAAGACAGGACTACAGCGCTGTAGTCTGTCTTTTCTGTTCTCGTCCTCGTTTTTGTCGCGCTTGTATTTGTTCAAGATGTTTTACTGTACTACAGGAATGACTCCATGGGCAAAGTGATTAGCTTAATTAAGGGCTCCCGAGTGCACATTAGAGTACTCCGTGTTATCTTGACCACATGCAGTGTTTGCTTGAGTGCACTAATGTAGTCACCTACACATTTAGTCAATAAATGATATAAAAAAAAACAGTGGAGAGAAGGGACACGTAACGGAGATGAGGGCACAGTCTGGGCTATCAGCTGTCTGGTTTGTTATGCTGATTTTAAAGGTACATAGTAGTACAATAGTACAAAAAAAAATATCAGAACCTATAAAAACACAAACCGATGACATATCTGGCAGCGTTTCATATTCGTGCAGGTACAAGTGATAGTACTGTTGGTGTTATGGTATTTTTCCAATACAGTCGAACCCACTTATAACGATCCCACATATAACGATCTATCGGTTATAACGACCATATTTGGGCGCACTTACGATTTTCATATGCTAACCATTGAAGCTGCGTCCAGATATAGCGAACATTTTTCAAAGCCTCCTACTTTTACAACGAACACTTCAGACACGGTCGCGGTAAAAATATGGTGCATACGAAGCGAAAAAAAGTTATAATATGCCTTCTAAAGCGTGACAGGGGCGCGCGCTCGCGCGTGCCCCGCTCCAGTTTACTCGCGACTAAGATACCCAGATCGGCGAGCACCGCACGCAGATTTCGGACGCTGCGAGCGAGGTCGCTCACTTTTCAGGCGTTTCTTCAGTGGTAGAATGGCAGTGGGGAAAAAAAATAGTAGGCATCGTGAAGCCTTGCGGTCAGCTTTCGCACAGTAACCTTTCCTGACGCCGTTCTCTGCAGCTACGACCGCCTGCGATGAACCAAACAATGCCTTGGAACCAAGAAGGCATAAATGCAATTGAAGTGATAACAGCGGTAACTTTCCATCGCAAAGAGGTTCACTGCGTCCCTAAACTCGTCGACGCCACAATGTGCCGCGAAAAGTCGTCCGTCTTTCCGGTAACGGCAGAGACCGGTCGATCGGTGATAACGATTTCTGCGCGATTGCGGCGATGCCTTCGCGGATAAGCATCAGAAAAGATGCGAAGGCGAGGTGGCGGCCGTCGATGAACGTGCCATTATGCCTTATAGCCGACAACCTTATCAAAATCATCTGTAGATATCTGCTCGGCTGCGTGTGTGGCGTACTACGCCGTACACTGCGGATTGACGGCGGTACGAGCGCATCCATGCTTAGCCATGCTGCCGTTCGCAAGTTCGCCGCCGCCGCGTCGTGCGAGACCGCTTTAAAGTGCGCGTCGCTTTGTAGAAACAAAATTAGCTCGCTGTCGTTGAGCGGCGCGGGCACCGAGAAACGTCGATGCACTGACAGCGAGCGTATACTGCGTGTTTGACTAGGTGACAAATCAAGTGCGCCGCGCATCGTCGTGCAGGGCCGCGAGAGCATCGCGGAGACGTAGAGTGCGCGTTGCTTGGAAAATGCTTGTTTTCGCCGCGTTGAACGAAGAGGCTAGTCGCCGCACCCGTGCACGGTCCGGAGTGAAGCAAGCACGAAGAACGTACAAACGCGCGCATACGGCATACAGCAAGCGGCCCGGCAGTGACTCCGCGACCCGAGTAGACGACGCGCTGCACGCAACTAGCCAGGGATGATCGGCTCCACGTCGCAGTACCGCGCTTCGGTATAACGGTGTCGGCTCATTGCAAAGGCGGTTAATTCACTCGTGAGCACGCAGCAGGCGTCGCTTCATGACGCGAAAAGGCTTAGCTTGTCACCGAAGGGGTTGTTAGCACTTTAACAAAAGTGCACAAAAAAAGAAACGGCTTGGCCGCTAAGCGCACGTTTTTAAGGGCGAGTCCATATACAACGAACTACTGATATAACGACCACTTTTCGCAACACTTTCGAGTTCGTTATAAACGGGTTCGACTGTACTACGTGGACGTGGTCATTCTGATCGTGTGCTATCATGCGTTCCTGTGCCTCCTACATGAGTAGGCATGTCATGGTCAGCAAGTTCACAATCAATGAAGCAAGAATATGTTAGCACTGCCTACTCTGTGATTTCATATATGCGGTTTTTGAAAACTTAACGATAGCATGGTCTATTTTTGTCATCCCCACCTGCGAAGGTGCCGTGACACCACCTGTGCCAGGAAATGCGAAGTTGCGTGCAGTTGGGTAGGTAGGGCTTTGACCTACTGGGCTTGTGAACTGGAACAAAAAGAGAAAGAAATCCTACATGAGTGCCAGCCTGTTCAATGATCAAATAACCGGCATTCACACAATGCAGTCATGGGTACGTTAACCAACAAAGAGCATGAGTGGTTCAGAAGCGGAGTAAGGTTGCCATTACCGCGTAAAAAGTAACAATGTTACAGTTACAAGTTACTTGAATGACAAAGTAACTGGCTAGTGTGACTAGCTACTCCCAAGACTGATGGAGTGCAGTGAAGTCACCTGTTTGCTCGAAGACAAGCCGGCAGGACTACCTCGTTTGTCCTGCTGCAGCTGATACGAGTTGAGCTGCTTGTTCAGCCACTGGATCACTGCAAATGAGAAGCAGTGAGAATGAAGCAAGCTTTGGGGCACAGTTGAAGTTTGCACACTCACTGGTTGTGAACAAAACAATATCAGGGTATCAAATGGCCAAATTCTTCCTTGTAATACCACCCATATTAAGCATTTGGTTTCAAATGGCAAGAGGAAAATTGAAATGAAACCATGTTGTGTTAGTTCATTAAGGCGATCAACTGAAATCGCAGTGTAGAAATACATCTACTACGTGGCTTCTTCCATCTATGTAAATGACTTTGTGCAGTATTTGATTGGGTTCACCAATACTGTTACTGAAAAGGCAACAGTGTGCTGAACTGTAGCCCACGGCCACCTGGATCGGGGCGCGCGGCGGTGTTGCTCCGGCCGTCCCATTCGGCGCGCGCCCCTTTGAAAAGTTGTAATTGAGGTAGTTCAGACGCGCGCCGCGACGCGGCGCTCTCCTCCTACCCCCTTGCGAATGATGCCGCGCTGACCGCGCCGTAGGCAGCCGCAGATGTGTTTGGAAAAATGCACACTGGACATCGTGCACGTGGTGACTGGAATCAAGGTACCCTATTATGTAATGTTAATCGGGCTTTACACAGTGAGTGTTCTCTGTAGCATGTTACAATCGAGATAGAGCCAAGCAGCGTGCTTAAGAGACTTCATGTGGCGCGGCGCGTTCATGTGCCATATGACCACGGCCGCTACATAAGTGCCATGACACATATATTGTGCCGAGTACGTGATTTTCCGTGCTTCTCATTCTTTGTTTGGCAATCGTTTCTCCCACGGCCGCCTGGACCGGCGCGCGCCATGCTTCTTTCTAAAGGAAATACATTTTGTCGTTGTCGACACTGCATAGCTATCTTCTGCGGTCGAGCGCTGTCTTAAGAGCATCACGTTGCTGGAAAACAATTGCGGTAATGATAATGCTGTAGTCGTTTTCTCCTTGCCCATGATAGGCAACATTTTGATATGGGCACGTCTCTTTGCATTCTGAAGTTCCCACGATACGACAGTGATGTGAATGCGACGTTCTTATTTAAGCGCAGGCCGCATGTAGGCGAATTTGAACGCGAAAGCGATGAGTGACGCTTGTCTCCTGCGAATTAGCTAGGGTCGGTCGCGCAATGGCCCTTTCTCTCGTTTTGGTATCGAATTGTCGTTTTAAACGCGACAGCATGAAAGAGCCCGTTTCCCAAGCAACATTTTATCCTTGGCAAAATGTCGGCCTGACGTCGCTGGCCAACTGCACTCTCGTTGGCTCAACCTTGGCAACCAATGTAGGGCCGGTCTTGGGGATTGACATTGGCCTCATGTGGGCCTGCGTCGGCACCCGATGTAGGCCCGTCCACCGTGGCCGACGATGCCGAGTGCATGCCGCTCACGGGTTGACCAAGGCCCGACGTTACATAAGCGTCGATTTACCGACGGCCGTAGGTCGGTTGCGGACGTTTCTCGCTAGTATTGCTCTGCTTTTTTTTCTTATTTTTTGTGCGTGTTATAACAAAACGCATCAATTGTTTTTCTGGTGTGTTGGTGCGTGTCGTATTTAATGTGAACGGGCAGTTTATAGAGGCGTTTAGCTCTATCTGAATTAATTACGGGCAGAGTGCACATGTAAGACGGAAATAAACGCCTGTAACGGTCTGCACTAATTAACGTGTTAATACGTAACACACAATAAAAGAAAGACGTGAATATAAGTTTTCTCTCTTTAGATGTTTCACATTGTCATACCACATTGACTTCAGGCAAGTAATTTGTTTTTTAGTCTGCGTTCCACGAGGTTACGCCTGTTAGCTGTAGCTGCGAGTTTTTCACTCGCTTGCCTCATTTACCGTGTTTTTCAGAAACGTGCCGTACTGCCGCGTGCCTTACTGTAAGTCAACACCAAGAAAGATTACGTTGCCCCGACGCCAAAGTGGCATTCCTTCCAGCAGGTAAAGCTCGCGCACTCAAGGCCGCAGCATCCCAAGGGAAATCCGCCAACCTCCTTTAAGGAACCAAACCTTCGGATCGTTTCCCCTATTCTGGAAGCACTCAGAAAAAAAGGTTTTTTTAATAAATCTCGTGCTTTCCTTCGCATGCACGTATACTTTTTACTGATATGCTGCAAAGAACACCAAAACAATTTTCTTGAAATGTTACTCGCGGGTGTTCTCGCTTCGGTCACCATTATCACGACAAGGACTGGCGCGCACACACAAAAAAAAATAAAGAATATAGCGATAGCCGCCATTCATCCTTTTATGTGCTTTTTGTGAGGGTGGGGCAAGTGCTATGCTAACTCACGGTTACTCTACAGCGATAGCTTCAAGGCGCCGCAAACCTTCCCGCATAGAGCGCAAAGGAATGGAGGGGTAGTAGGCGCGCGCCGCGGTGCGGCGAAAGGAGCGGTCACGCCCCTTTCTGCAATTACGCCTCCTCCGTCCGAATGGGACGGCCGGAGCAACACCGCCGCGCGCCCCGATCCAGGTGGCCGTGTGTAGCCTTAAAGGGCCCCTCACCAGGCCACATAGCAAACTTTAGTTAGACGCTGGAAGTTGTTGTGTGCCGAATGAGGAGCAGCATGCCACAAGAAGTTTTCAAATCGCTCCATTAGGAGCTGAGAAAAACAATAATTTGTAGCGACGCGAAACCATGATGCGAGGAGGCGAGTTTCAAACCCTTGCCACTCGCCCCGTGTAGCCTTAGCAAGCCAAATCCCTTCCCTGCCCTCTTCACTTGACACATACTCATCAACACGTCATGCACATGCATGATCACGTGCGCATGACGTGCCCGAGACAGCCCTAGCACGCGAGCGGCGTTGCACGGCCTCTACCTTTTTTTTTATGCAGCGGCCGTGGGCGTTTTGTCGGCGTTCTCTGTGGTGTACTGCCTATTTCTGCGGGACGGGCATGAAAGTTGAGACATTTGTATGGGCACGAGAGTGGCGGTATCATGAGCCAGTGCCGCATTAACGTTTACTTGGACGCGGTAGAATAAATGAGCATAATGAGTGCTCGAACGCGCCGGAACATTACTTTCGTTTCCAGGGCTGGCGTCTGCTCGATGCGCTAACCGCGGGGACACGAACGCATAGGAAAGGGAGACACATTAGCCCCGCATCTCGCTGCAATTCACGAAAAAAAAATGAAAAAGACGCACACATTCCTTTTGTGTGTCTCATTATTTCTCTCAAGTTTTATTAATCTATCCAAGCAACAAATTACAAAAACTACACATGTCGTGTCAAATAATTGTCGCAGTGTCACGTGCTACTGTTGGCGACGTCAGAGCACAGTCGTCTACGTAGAGGAGCGACGTCAGAGCACTACCATCTGCGTAGGGCCATTTTCTCATGTACGTCATCCCCTCATTCTCTAAAGCGCGCACCCGCGAGAAGAAGGGCAAGCAGCGTTCACCTTGAAATTTGCCCCATTTCCGTGCCGCCTAGCGTTGCAAATTTTGGCAGACGTGATCGTGAACACCCAATGTATGCATTGCGCTCGTTAGCTCAAAATTGTCAAACCTGGTGAGGGGCCCTTTAATGAATGCCTTCACCCTGGCACCCACTCATAGCCCTAATATATTTCCCAAAAATGCATGTTTCTGCAAAGAAGTAGACACACTGTGATCGACTTCTGGACCCGATTTTCCAGACATCGATTCAGTCATATTGGGCACAAAACATGGGGTTACTGCGCTCCTCTTGGAACAAGAATGGATGTTCTAGGCCCATTTGAACAAAAGTTATGGTATGCTGAACATTCCCAGCTTGATCCCAGTTTGACTGAGCTTGACATTGCTCACTTGCCAAGTGTTCAACGTACCATAACTTTTGTTCAAATGGGCCTAGAACATCCATTCTTGTTTTATTGCATACAGTATTCGTTCCAGTGTATTGTGATAAGCTGATTTGCTTTATAACTCTCACAATTTATAAATAAATCTTGCTCCCAACAATATACATGAAATATTTGATATTTTGAAAGCAGCATAGTGTACTGAAAAATAATTGCATACCGTATTTACTCGAATCTAGGCCGGCCCCGATTCTAAGCCGACCCCCGAAATTCGCAAGGCCAGAAACAAAAGAAAACCTAATCATTGTACCCGAATCTAAGCCGACCCCCCCACTTTCGCACATCGTTTTTTCGAAAAAAAAACATCGGCTTAGATTCGAATAAATAAGGTATTTGAAATCAGGACATAAAAATACATAAGCTGCGAAAGTTTCATAAAAATGTACTCAAAAACAAAGAAACATGTCTCCGAAGCAGGGTCCCCCCTTAATCAGGGAACACTCGAAGCTCTTGGAACAGACCACTTATCTTGCATGAGCAAAAATAAAGTGTTGAGAGATTGCGACTCACCATTCTCGTTTGTTTTGACCTGCTTCTGACACTCGGCCAACTTCTGCTCAACTTCTTCAACCCGTTGTCGCGCCTGCGCCACCTGGAAGAGGTGATGCGACATTCAACATCTCGGGGAGACGCTCCACACAAGGGTGGACCTAAGGGACACAGGGTACATCAACGACTACTTGTTCTATTCGAAATAAATAAACAAATAAGAAAATGTACAGCATGTTATTAACGTACTGCATGTTATTATGGTGTATACTAGTGCCACGCAATATTACATGTGTTAAGGAGACTCCTTCCACCACATGACATTCACATAGTGTTTTTTTCGAAGCAGTTTCAAGAAAAAGCGTGGCTTGGTAGTAGAATGCCTGCTTGCCACGCAGATGGCCTGGGTTCAATTCTCACTAAAAGCCTAATATTTTATTTATTTATATTATTTGCATCTTTCTCGATTTTTCGGTCTTGGACAAGATGATGATTTTTCGCTCACAACCAACGACGCCGACGCCGGAATTTCTGCGAAACGAGCTCTTTAACGCGATAGTGTTAAAAGTGAAAAGATGTACTGCTGCAAGCAATTGTCTCCCAGTAATTCCTTTACGTATGTTCATGCATCAACACGATTTACAGTTGAAACTTTCCTTATCATGATTGCAAGCTTCAATCACTTCAAAGCACTAAGTGCAACGAGAGAAGAATGGCAACGCCGAGAATTCAGCACGCACTGAATTCCAGAGCCTTCACAATTAAATCGTCACGTTTTTTTCTGCCAGGGAGTTTGGTTAAAATCCAACCATTAGACATGCATTTTAATTATTGAACAGTAAGCTGCCTTCAACACTTATTGAAACCTACTTGGCAATAAATTGAATGGCCAGCCTACACCAAACACCGGGGAGGAAGGCAAAGAAAGCTTTGCTTTGAAATGAAAGCCAAGACAAAGAAAACGAAAACTTACCTCAGCTTCTTTCTTTTTGCTGGCCAGCTCGAGGTCATCAAGCTTGCGCACAAGGCTCTGCACCTGCTGCTCTTTTTCGGTCAGCACATCTTCTTGCTTGGTGATGACCTCTGACCTGAGGATGACAGAGTACATACGGCTTGTCACAGATAAATGCAGAGCACAGAAATGTGGGTTTTCCTTCTTTACTGACTTTTTTTACCTATGTGAAATGACTGTCAAAACAAGAAATCTTTAAAGGCAGTTGTTCATTAAAAGCGGGAATGCAGGGAACATTCCCTCAATAACACATTGCACATGTCGGAGATGTGTCATGGCATGACATCAGAGACCAGACGTTTCTGCCAGCCTCCAGAACCAAACTCCGCGTATTCCTGTCTGCCATGTGGCTTGAGTTACAAACATGCACCGAGAAACCAAATTAACTGGCCACTTACATTCGATGCTGTCTTGTGACGTGAATAGTGTGTACTACAGTGGAATTAAATTTTAGGATTTCATCTATTCGCGCGTCCCTACCATTTGTCCTGTTGAGAAATTTCTGCCAGCTTGCAAGTTTCTTGCTGCCAGCTTGCAAGTTTCTGTAATAACTTACATGCCATCACAACAGACTCTCGTATGAAAACTAGCACAAAGGGAATCCAGAACATCTTTCAACCTCAGAAGAGAAGTAGCAGGAAAGGTCGAGCGTACCTCAGCCGCAGCTTTGCATGGTTAGCCCTGAGCTCGGCCTGAAGACGCTTGATGATCTCATTGCCCTTGAGGATGTCGTCTGAGAGAGTCTTGACGGCCGCCTCTCGTCGACCAAGCTGGGCCTGCCTCTGCTCCAAGAGCGCCTCCACCTGTCGCTGCATAGTTTCGGCACTGACACAGTCACATGGCACTGTGCAAATGAACTCAAGTACGACGCTAGACTGACTTTGTTAACGAAGCATTGGTTACGAGCACATATCTTTGATCCGATATTAGCGAGAGACATATTGGATTTACACACTTCATTACATCCAAGAAAAACTCACAGGGTCCCTTATGTATTTACATGAGATGACTCGAAGGCGAAAGCCATGCTCTTTTTTTTCTCAGTCAATGTAATGATCCTGCCCCGCCACCCTGCGAAAGCTTTCTGCATCTAATGTGGTTTTGCACTGCCTCCAGGATCGGAGGCACCTCACCTGGTTTAGCACTGCCTCTGTGATCAGCCCACTTTTTGACCAAGCTATGATGTCAAGTGATGACATCATGTGACGTTATGTCGCGTGACATCACAAATTTTGGCGATCTGTGATGTCATGATGAAGTCACATGGTGAATCATCATTATATGATGATTTTTTTTGCATCACTTCTGTTGTCCCCGACGCCGACGCTGCTGCCGCTGGACGCTGACAATCAACTTTTGCGTTTGATGAGGCATCTAAGGCTTTCGCCTTAGGATATCACCATATCTAGCTCGGAGTTTCAGCACGAAAGGACAGCCACACTGAATACACAGCAGACTGCACAAACGTATTGTATTTGAGGGGAAAACTGTGGGGAGGGTGAGCTCATATGTTAATCATGATCCGGTGTTTCAGAACAGCTGCCCAGGAGAGGCAGGCAATACACCGTGCTCTTATGGCCCACTCACCTTCTTATCTTCGCAGCTGTCGAGGAGCTCCTTGGTTTCGGCCAGAAGTCGAGACTTCTGCGACAGCTCAGCCTCTAACTTGTCGACCTGAGACCTCAGGGAGCTGGCGTCCTTCTCATTGATCTGCTTGTCAGCTTCAACGGTGTCTTTCTCCCTGCGAGAAAAAGCTTTTTCTTTGTACACTGTGCAAGAGGGGTCTCTTTGCATCTTTCAAACATCCCAAGATGCTTCATCTGCACTTGCCAACTCTTCAGAAGCATCCAAAATAAATCACCTTGTTACAGCATCACAATCAACAAAATACTGACACAAAAGTGTGGTGTCCCACATTTTCTCCTTTTTTTTCTTTTGTTTTTTGGTACTGTAGCTGTTGCTTTTTTAATCACCAAAAAAAGTTTACTTACAGCACCTCACTTTTCAAGGTTCATTTTTTTTTCGAACTAAAGGTACCATGACGGCTAAATTTTTCGTGGCGTGAAACGTTCGTGCCTTTTTTTTTCTGGAACACAATACTGACAGCTGCAAGACTGTATGGCCGAAATATACAATTTGTTAATTTGTTATAATATGCACATGATTATGTTTTATATGAGAAAGCACCCTTTGATGACCTTGGTTTGTCAAAAGTTATTTAGAAAGTGGCAGAATACCTATGATGAGTTGAGCTTGCTATAAGTTTCGAATAAGACTCGAATTTATCAATATAAACCGATTCACTGTTTCACTTCAGTGTCACTTTAATGTGTGTTGCCCTTCTTTTGTATGTCTCGACTTTGCGCTTACAAACAATATTTAACAGACCGCACCAACCAGCCCGAGAAGATGTCCTATTGAGCCCTTAATATGTAACCTGTTCAAGTGTGCCAAGTGTACCAAAGTTTAACAATGCAATTGCCAACTTTACTGACTTCATTATATTGAGGTTCGACTGTGTAATGATTTGTAGCACTCTCGAGGGGCTGAGACTCCATTCCATGTTTATTGGGTCTCCACCTGTCCAATAAAGAAATACAAATGAGACAAATTTTCTGTCAGAATTTGATGGCATTTACAATAGAGACAATAAGGCTGTAGTACAGTGCAATGCAAAGACGTTGTACTTGTCTTGACATTGTAAAAGCAGAGCAGCCCCAGATTGCTGTGTGCATTTTCTGTTTGTAATTGTTGGGTGATTCCACGAGAGATCGAACATGCCTGTCCGGTCGCATTTTTTGTTTTGCCTTGGTTTTTTATATATGGTGTGGGCACATTCAAAGTGCACGGAACTGAAAATTTTATTTCCAAGAAGCGCTCCCAGCGCGCCAAAAAAATATTTGAAGGTGGCGGTGCATGCCTCCTGTTTTTGCTCACTGCATTGTTTTCGGATTTCACGGCCGAATTTAGCGCGAACTATAAATGGTGTGTCGAAAATTTCTTTTGCTGGTTTTAATACGCATTACTGTGAATTACATCCATGCTTTTTTTATGCCGTCCTCAAAAAGAAGAAAATGTGAAAAAATGGCAAACACGGCCGAAATCAAAAAAGGGTCCTAAGTTTGAGGCGCCTTGGCGCCTTTACTATTTCAACAGAAACTTGAAAACAGTGTCAAATATAGAAAAGAGCCTTTGCAACATTATACGGAAGATCATTTTCCTATGGTCAGCGCAAAAAAAGAAAAAAAGTTGTTAAAGAAGCGAGTTTTTTCAAAAAAGTACATTTTCAAAAAATAAAATAAAAAAACTCCGGTCTCAATTTTGACGGCAATTTTTTATCGAAGAGCGCTTATGTCAATGAACACAGGGTTTTAATATCATATGTCCTCATTTGCTTTGTTTACGAGATATAACTGGCCAAAGTGACCCTTGCTGTGAGTGCTCACTTCAGTGCGACTGATGGTTGTTAATAGCTTGCATTGTGCGTAAATCGCAGTTTTATTTATTCTGCTGCAGCAAAACCTTGCTCTTGTGGCTTTTCGTCAAGAAAAATGTGTTCTCAGATTTTATTTGTGTCTAGCGTGTGCAAAAGTGGGCTGCTGCCGCCCTCTAAATGGCTCACGTGTAAACAGTTTGCAGCCTACAACCTCGCCTACAATCATCAGAGGAAAGATGGGCGCGCCTGTTCAAGATATCAACCGCTTCTTCTTCCTGAAGGAATGCCTGGTCTACCTCATCGCGGTTAGATGTAGACAGGTTTTCCTTGAGGAGCCTAAAGCAATGCAAGCAGACCTTGCAGGTGTCGCGAAGATCCTCAGCCTATGACAGTAGCTTCTGGAGGTAGGCAACAACAAAAAGAGCAAAGAAAAAAATTTGCGCAACGAAAACGTTTTCCTCAGCAATCTTCTTTTGTGAACGCGTAATAATCGGCACAGAACAATCGGACGTAGCCATCGGCCGCGCGCATCGCGTGTAGTGAACAGCTAGACCTAGAGCAAGTCGAAACGTTATACTGAACGGCGCCGCACAAATTATCTCACATCTGCGCAGCTGTCATGAATGCCTTTCCAGAACTGCTTACGGTTTAACATTTTATGACTAAGGGTGTCTAAGCGCTTTGGGCTGTAATATTTAATTTGTAGGCCGCACTCATTGTCAAAACTAAGGGTAATGTCCGTCTGGTGCCACCAATGACCTTTGCTGTCCTCGACGTGGGAAAGCACTTAAGTAAGCAGCAACAAACATCATCAATTGGGAAGCTTCGGCCACTCATGGCTTAACCATGCCGCACCGCACGTTTTCTGGCTGTTGAAACGCTGAGGTAAAGGTCGAGATGATACAGGAAGACGTTATCTGCGACGCCGAAAACATGTGATTGCGGGAAGTGAAATAAACGGCTCGGAAATCATTGAGCTAACTTTTTTACAAATGTTTAGGCACAATGTGCGTCGAATGGGGAAGATGGTTAGAGCGTACAATGCATGTAATGGAAGGGAAGCAAGCAGGCAGTGAGAAAACAACTGCATAACAGCGCGCCTGCTGATTGTGGCATTTAGTTACAGATTAAGTTGGCCTTCGCTGCATACAGATGCTTTATTCTGTGTGCAAGGAGAGTTTTGACAAAGTGACCTAAACCATGTGTTCGCGGTGTCTCGCGTGCTTCTGATTAACGAATACTGGCGGGTAAGTTGAGGTTGTAAGCTGCAAACTGCGTACGCGTTCGGCCTTTAGAGAGCGGCAGAAGCCCATCCCCACACACGCTAGACATAATTAAAGTTTGAGAATGCATTTTTCTTGACGACAAGACACCAGAGCAAGGTTTTACTGCAGGAAAATAATTAAAACTAGATTTAAGTGCAATGCAAGCTGATGACAACTATCTATCGCACTGAAGTGAGTACATGCACACAGCAAGGGTAATTATGGCCCGTTAAATCTCGTGAACAAAGCAAATGAGGACATACATATTAACATGGTGTTTTCACTGACATAAGCGCTCTTCGACAAAAAAATGTCAAAATTGAGGCCTGAGTTGTTTTATTTTTCGAAAATGTACTTTTTTGAAAAAAACTCGCTTCTTTAACTATTTTCTTCTTATTTCGCGCTGCCTGTAGGAAAACGATCTTCCGCATAAATGTTGCAAAGGCTTCTTGAAATACTTGGAAAAAAGCATGGATGTAATTCACAGTAATGCATATTAAAACCAACAAGAAAATTTTCGACACATCGTTTATAGTTCGCGTTAAATTCGGCCGTGAATCCCAAAACATTGCAGTGAACAAAAACAGGAGGTCTGCGCCGCCACCTTCAAATACTTTTTTGGCACGCTGGGAGCATTTCTTGGAATAAAATTTTGGGTTCCGTGCACTTTAAATGTGCCACATAACATATAAAAACCCAGGCAAAAACAAAAATATCGACCGGACAGGCATGTTCGATCTCTCGTGGAATCACCCTTTAGAGGGCGGCAGCAGCCCACTTTCGCACACGGTAGAACCAAATAAAATCTGAGAACACATTTTTCTTGACGAAAAGCCACCAGAGCAAGGTTTTGCTGCAGCAGAATAAATAAAACTGCGATTTACGCACATGCAAGCTATTAACAACCATCAGTTGCCCTGAAGTGAGCACTCACAGCAAGGGTCACTTTGGCCAGTTATATCTCGTAAACAAAGCAAATGAGGACATATGATATTAAAACCCTGTGTTCACTGACATAAGCGCTCTTCGATAAAAAATTGCTGTCAAAATTGAGACCGGAGTTTTTTTATTTTATTTTTTGAAAATGTACTTTTTTGAAAAAACTCGCTTCTTTAACTATTTTTTTCTTTTTTTGCGTTGCCCGTAGGAAAATTATCTTCTGTATAAATGTTGCAAAGGCTCTTTTCTATAGTTGACACTGTTTTCAAGTTTCTGTTTGAAATAGTAAAGGCGCCAAGGCGCCTCAAACTTAGGACCCTTTTTTGATTTCGGCCGTGTTTGCCATTTTTTCACATTTTCTTCTTAATGAGGACGGCATAAAAAAAGCATGGATGTAATTCACAGTAGTGCGTATTAAAACCAGCAAAATAAATTTCGACACATCATTATAGTTCGCGCTAAATTCGGCCGTGAAATCCGAAAACAATGCAGTGAGCAAAAACAGGAGGCATGCGCCGCCACCTTCAAATATTTTTTGGGTGCGCTGGGAGCGTTTCTTGGAAATAAAATTTTCAGTTCCGTGCACTTTGAATGTGCCCACATAACATATAAAAAACCCAGGCAAAACAAAAATTGCGACCGGACAGGCATGTTTGATCTCTCGTGGAATCACCCTGTTCTTGAGTACTGAAGGCACTGGCATAGCCTGAAGGGGTTGGGAGTTTCGACCCCCTTCCCCCAAGATGTTTCAAATTTGCATGTGTTTATATACAAGCACGCATACAAATGCATGCATGAACATACATACCCCCCCCCCTTTACAAAAAAATTTCTGGCTACGCTACTGACTGAAGGCACAGCTTATCAGTAAGTGCAATCAAAGCTCATCAGTAAATTCATTCAACAGGGCTCATCAGAGGACAGTCAGTTACTTGAAAGACGGTAGGAGTGCAAATTAAACAATGCAGCAGATTAAAACAACATAACCTGCTTTAATACACTGGGCTGGTTAGGGTTAGGTTAGGTGATGGAAAAGCAGGTAGTAGATGAAAAAACGCCAGGCCTGCGCTGAAACCGCAGCACAGTCACAGTGAAAGCTGGAAGAGCGGCGTTTCTAGAGCCCGTTAAGCTCTCTTGGGGCTACAATACAAGTACACTAGAAAGGTACCCACTACGCCATAAATCACAATTTTTGTGAAGTTGGGAAGCACCTACTAAGCCATTATTCGTCATTCTGCGGAGAAACGAGGCACCAGCTACACGTCTGTAAGGCATTATGTGCACTTTGTTGAAGCGACGACTGATGACGATGAAGAATTATGGCTCAGCCCTTTGTAATGGGTTGGAATCATTAAATGGCCCACCAGTCATGTAATTTGCATTGGGTGACGCCCGGTCGCTATTTCCCTCTCCCGTCATGCTGTATAACATACGTTGACGTGGGAGAGAGACGGGGGGGGGGGGGGGGAAGAACTTTACTGAGACCCCGAGGAAATGGATCATGCGCTTATGGGCTTCCTTGGCAACCAATACAAGTGCACTTGCAAGGAACCCACTACGCTATAAATCATTGTAATTTTACTGAGACCCCGAGGAAGTGGATCATGCGCTTATGGGCTTCCTTGGCAACCAATACAAGTGCACTTGTGAGGAACCCACAACGCTATAAATCATTGTAATTTTTGAGAAGTAGGGCAGCAGGCACTGTGCCATTTTTCGTCATTCTACTGAGAGCGTTGGTACCTGCTAAACCCATGTAAGGCATTATGCGCACTTTGTTGATGCTGTGCCTGATGACGATGAAGAATTATGGCAGAGTCCTTTGTAATGGGTTGGAAACATTCAACAACCTACTAGTTGCGCAATTCTCATTGTGTGACGCCTGGTTACAGAGTTTGCGTTGTGCGACACTTGATGCTTATTTTACTCTTCTACCACGCTATATTGCATATGCTGATGTGGTTCCTTCCCGACATGAAGCCTGTATAGGACCTTTTTGCAAAGCAGTTTCAAGCACCGGCATGGCTCAGAGGTTGAATACTGGGCTCCCACGCAGAGGGCCCAGGTTCGAACCTCGTTCCATCCTGGAATTTTTTTCTTATTTCGTTTTTTTTTTCTTATTTCGAGCGATACTGGTTACGGACACCGGCGGCGGCGGCGGCGGCGGCGGACAACTACGGCGCCAAAAACGGCCGGTGAAATGACCTCATAACAGCTTTTGCTGTAAAAAATGGCAAAGGCCATATGTAAGAGTGTACATTTTAGAACCACTATTGCTTCACTTTATGCGAGCATGGCCATTAGCTACACACCTTGAAAGCACTTCAGCCGTCCGCTGGCACTGCCCCACGGCTGCCTCCAGCGCAGTCACCTTCAACGACAGCTCTCGGCAGAGTTGCTCAGACTTGGTCAGCTTTTCCTGCAAGTCCTGAAAGACGCGATACGCGGGGCAAGCACGTTTACCAATGCAACACAAAAGAGGACGTCAAGTTCCAACCTCACTGCCTCCAAATCGCGCCCACTCACCTGCAGTAGCAAATCATGCAGCCACAAAATTAGATGGCAAGGTTCTGAGGGGCGCTACATCGTCTCCCGACCACGCTATTAAACCAAAATCGCATTAAAGTGTGAGCACTATGCTAATCATGCAGGTCATTTACTGCATACCAAAAAGAGATTGCTGGTTTGTAATTGCCAGTCATGTTGGCAGTCATGTTGTTCACACCTGCGACTAGCACCGGTCGCACGGTTAGGTTAGTTGCAAAGAGTCACAAATCGCAACTTTGGTTGAAAAGTGACTGCTTTGGCTCAGTTGCTCGCTGCTTCACTTTTCAATCGCGCAACTCCAGTCACAAACCTCTGAACAAATCAGATGGGCAGCATACCAGCTTTATTTCACGAGGCAATGGCAGTGCATGCAGACACGCATTAGGTGTGGCAATGGGTATAGGTCACACGCAGGAGTGAACATCGGCCGCCTTGAGTCTTTCTTTGGTCACTAGTCGCAAACGGTCAGGGGACCAGTGCTAGTTGCAAGTGCGAGTGAGCCTTTACCTCAATGAAAATGACACCAAGTGATGGCAGAGAAGCAACTGGAGTAATTGTAACCAGCATTTGCAGTGCATTTCAGGGAAGTTCTATGAGTAAATGAGAAACATTAATTCCACCTATGAACGACTCCATTTCACCAACATGACCAACACAAACGGCAAATCATTGCGTGTCAGCGAACAAGCCGCTAGCAGGTCATGATAAGCAAGATGCAGAGAAAAATCCTCACTTTATTCAACGTTTCCTTGATGGAGACGTCGGCCTCCAGGACCTGGATCTGCTTCCTGAGCCTCTGCTCCGTCTCCCGGTGCTCCAAGTCCGAGCGAAACTGCTGCTCTGAACTGGCCTAGAACGACAAGATTTAAGACAGCTTTGAATGTCATAGCACTTTCGAAGATGAAATGAAATGGCAAGCACCACATTAGAAAAGTTTCACAGAAGTTTGATAGCATCAGAACTCATCGATGCCATTCACCAAAAACAACACAGTTGGACAACACCACGAAGAACATGGATGCACCAAAGAGAGGACTTCAATCTGCTATTTTTTATCTCCCTAAAGCAGGTTCTTATACTGCTTGTGGTGTTTCCGGGTCGTTTCCAACTCGTCAGTGACATCACGTCAGTTGTTACAACAAAGCAAAATAATGCAACAAGAAGGGTTTATTCTAGGGATGTGCGAATATTCAAAATTTCGAATATTTTTCGAATAGTGTTTGCTATTCGATTCGATTCGCACTGAAATTTTAGTATTCGAACTATTCGAACTTCCCAAAGACAAATGCAGTCAACGTCCGGTTGAAAGTGACCCCTTCAGATTTTCAATATGCTTCACCTCATTACACTCTCGTATTGCGGCAAAGCTGTCTTTCCAGCTTCGTTACGGTCGAACTTAGCCGAGAGACAAAGTCCGGTTGGTAGTGGTCCCTAGATTTTTAACATGCTTCACCTCATCACACCCCCGTATTGTGGCAAAGCTGCCTTTCAAGAACCGTTACGGTCGAACTTGGGCAAGAGACAGTCAACGTCCGTTTGAAAGTGGTCCCTAAATTTTCAATATGCTTCACCTCCTCACACCCCCGTATTGCGGCAAAGCTGCCTTTCAAGCTCCGCTACGGTCGCAAATGTGTTAACTCAAGAAAACGCTGGTTCCAATATAGAGATGAAAGATGTGGCAGAGTTGGGGGCTCAATTAATGCTGTTTTGGACCTGAAATTTGGGCAGGAACTCCGAAAAATCGGATGCCGAAGCTTTTTAGCATCCAAAATTTCAGATGTTCTCATATATAGACGTCTACGAGGCAGATTTGGAACTCCGGACTTGAAGGGAGCACACCCTTGTCCGCCACATCAGTTGGCCTTCCACAGCAGTTGAAAGAGGAGGAGAGGCTGAGGAAATGGCATCTCTGCCTATCACGTGTAAAGTGTTGTCGGCAGCACTTTGGTTGCACCAAATCATGTACATAAATACAATTCGGCCTCTACATTGCCTCATTCTTGATAAGAAAGACAACTATGAAATATGAACCCACCAGCGCTTCATCAACCTAGCAAAAAGAAACACTTTCATGTTGCTATCTCACAAGAACATACTTAGGGATTCTCTGCAACTTTTTCTGTAATTTCACTTCGAATTATTCGAAAAATGTTTGAGAAATATTCGAAAATTATTCGAAATTATTCGATTCGATTCGCACTCAATCTTCATTATTCGAATTCGCTTCGCACCCAAAATTTTGCTATTCGCACAGCTCTAGTTTATTCTGTCCAAAACTAGGGCCTCCATATGTTGTGAAACAGCAAAATGCCAGTTAAACCACCGTCAAGCGTTTGGTTGCTGGAAGACTGAGGGGAGTGCAGCATCATAAAAGTATTGGGAGCTAGATGCGTTGTTGTGATTCCATCCACTTGGTTTCTGGCCAAGCTTTTCCGCATTATGCAAGGTAACGTAGCGCCAGCTGTTGAACAGTAAAGGACAGCAATGACATATGCGATGCCCCAACCCCTTGTTTGGGACGGGCACTTTGGATTGCGCTAAGGCTATGTGGACCCTTGAAACAAGGTTTCCTCTCGAATGGCCCGTTCTTTCGAAACGTTCCCTATTCAAAACAGCCCGTGTTGATTCGATATTTGCCTTTAGTGTCCCTGTAACCACACACTCGAACTGTGGATTGGGCCCAAGGAGATTTAAAAAGAATTGCCGGAGTGAAAATTATGCTTCACAAAAGCTGTACCCAGCCTAAGATAGCAGCCGCAGCTGCCACCTTTGTAGGGGTAGGATAAAATAAAACGTCAGCATTCTGCAAAGGTAATGGAGTGTTTTCCTCGCATGCCATATGAGTGTAATGGCGAATTTTTCCGGACAAATACTGCTCAACGTGTCCCTTTGTGTAACTGGTTTCTATACGAAGCCTCAAAGTCTTTGGCCAATTTTATTGGAGATCAGGTCATCAATACTTATCTTGATATCGGTAACAAAGATCTCTTATTTGAGAGTTAACGTAGCGTTTACATTAACCGAGCAAAACAACTTTATCTACCTGGAAAGAGCAGGTTTCTGAGATAAAGGGCATGCAAGCGCTGTCTTCACTATTGCTGGTAAGGCGTTACGAGACGTACCACTCCAGCATATTTTTTTAAAACCTACTCAGTTGGGCCTGGAGCCTCCACATGCCTGTGAACACAGCCATTCTCACCTTGCGCAGATTCTCCTTCTCTGCTGCCAACTCGCGCTCATGCTGCTCTCGCAACGATGCGAGCTGGGAGGCATGAAGGGAGTGGACACGGTCCAGCTCCCGCGACCGCTCCGTCGCCATCTCCTGATACTGCCGCAGGCGGGTGTGAAAGTCCGTCTCGGAGCTTCGGAGTGTGGCCTCCAGCCGCCTGTTCTCGTCCTGCAACGTAGCTCAGGTCAACGCTCCGCTGGCACAAAATTCAACAGTCATCTTGTTGGCCACAAAACCAGTGACACAAACATGCTAAGGCACACACGCCCCGCCATGGTGGTCTAGTTGTTATGGCGCTCGACTGCTGACCCCAAGGTCACGGGATCGAATCCCAGTCGCGGCGGCTGCATTTTCGATGGAGGTGAGAATGTTTGAGGCTCGTGTACTTAGATTTAGGTGAATGTAAAGAACCCCAGGTCGTCGGAATTTCCAGAGCCCTCCACTACGGCGTCCCTCATAATCGTGTCGTGGTTTTGGGACGTTAAACCCCAGATATTATATATATACTAAGGCACAAACACTGTACTGGAAGATGCCGAAGTGGGGATGCAACAATTGACCAAAAGCCCGAAACCTGCCTACGAGCAGTGGCGCGTTCACAAAGAAAGCAGCGCCGGTTTGATTAAACATTTACTTCACACTAATTCCACAATGCCTTCTAATAAATATTCAAGACAATACGTAAAAAAAAAAAGACTAGGAGGGCCTTCAAGAGCAGAACGCGATAGCATAATCAGGCCCCATGCGCAGTGGCTTCTCAACTGCTAGCCTAGCTTTGGTTCTTGGTGCACGCCTCAACCATGCCGTAAAGAAAAAAATGACTGGAAAAACGTAAGGAAAAAAATTGGCCGTTTCAAACTATCCTAGAATGCCTACTGAAAGTACAGTTGTTAAGTGCCCACAACGCCATAATTCTTCCTTTTGCGAATCAGCGAAGGACCCACTACGTGTCCGTAAAGCAACACGCGATCCTACGCAGCTGCCGACTTTGTTGATGCTTTTGCAGCTGATGATTAAATACGTCTGAGCGCTTTGTAATGAGTGGGCCTTTAAAACACCCACTCGTTGCACAATTCACATGTTTTGGCAGCTGGTGTGATTCTACGCTTCTGCCATGCAATATTACATGCGTGAAGGGGACTCCTTCCACTACTTGACATTCATACAGTGTTTTTTTCGGAAGCAGTTTCAAGCAATAGCATAGTTCTGTAGTAGAACACCTGCTTGCCACGCAGGCGGCCTGGGTTCGATTCTCTCTTGAACCGAAGATTTTTATTATTTATTTTATTTGCATCTTTCTTGATTTTTCAGTCACGGGCAAGATGATTTTTTGCTCACAAAAAACGACGCCGACATCGGCGCTGGAATTTCTGCGAAACGAGCTCTTCAACGCTATCACGTTAAAAAGAAGTCCAGCCTGTTCCACGCCATGAAAACCATCAGGCAGCAAAGCTCGCACGCCTTTCTTCAGGCATTACAGTTTGCTCCTAAGCTTTGCCAAAGTTTTCATTAAAAGTTTCTTTGTGCTTCTTTGTTCTTCAAGTCGAGCCATGCGGATCCCGTGCAATGATATGGTCATTCACGGCGGTGCTTGAACACTACGGTAGCGTTTCAGCATGGCTGTGCCCACTCCAGCCGCCCACTTGCCCAAAATGCGTCACATGACCTGTCCAAGGGCCATGTGACCTGCGCAACGCCTACTACTACTACTACTACGACGATGACAATGGCACAGGGTAGACAGTTTTGCTGTAAAAAAAAATGTGCACTTCAATTTGAACTGTACGACGTTTTAAACGCACCGCAAAATCCCAAGTAAGTGCCCCCTTCAGCAAGACGAAATGACTGGCAAAGTGGATGGGGGGGTGGCGCTTTCGTAGAATGGCACCAAAATTCGAAGTGGCGTGAGCAAAGTTTTCACGCAAGAAAAAATGGAGTGCAGTGGACTTTCTCAGAAGTCTTTTTCGCTCTCGTTCATGGCACGGTGCATTACAACCACGGCTCACAAATACAAAAAACGTAATCCCTACATGATCAGACCACAGGAACCACAACATGGAAGCGTCTACGATGATGAGCCAACGCAACAGTTCTAGGCAACAAACACAGATCTCTGAGGCCTTACTTTCACTGGATACGGAGTTATTGGCACCATCATGGAATACAGGTCTCGAGGGCCATGCTTTCGCTCACGGGACCCCAAAAATTGTCATGGGTGTCTTGTGCTATGTTTACGTTCGCGATCATTTTTTCAACAAATTTCAGGCGCAGGCGCTTTAAGATTGGACTGGTAAGCAGGACTGGATGGTATTTATGCAGGCCAGTGCTGCATGGGCGCAGTACATGACCGGGGTGCAGAGTGAGAGAGGGGGGGGGGTTCGTTTTCCCGGAATGGCATGGAAATTAGAAATTAGCAGTGAAATTGAAGAGGGTGCTTGCTAGGGTGGGTGCGTTTGCTCGGAATTTTACGGCAGTGCTTTTCTATCTCATTTCCAAGGTTTATGAAACAGTCAAACATTGATGATACTTTGTTAATTAAGCTTGGAACAAATAACTGAAAGTAACAACAGACAGCGATTACAAGCTATTACAAATGGCATTTCGGCTTCCTTATGGGACAATATTAAGCTCCATAATGGGAATATCGTCTTGCCATTTCTTGTTTGTTGCTCGCACACATACTTTCCCTTTGACTGAGCTTCAATTTATTCTGTACATGTGGCATAAAGACCATCAAGACAATTTAGCTATCACAAGATGTGAACACTTACAAGCAACTTGAGCTTAAAAGCTCAGTTATCTCAGGAATGAAAAAGAGAAAAAGGTGGGTTGTATTATGAATAAATTAGGTGCGCTGTAATGAGGCGAATGCCAGAGACCCCAAGATTTTACTATGCTCCCACAGGCGTAGTGTTTCCTACTATATTGTCGCAACGTGGAAAGAACAAGACACAGGACCACGGTGCGACAAGGAAAACAAGGTCTGTATTGACAGGTCAAAAGAGCAGACACTTCCACGTTGTCTTCCTCAGAGAGAGACAGTAATTGCTGCTCGTGCTCCTCACTTCGTTGTCCTCTGTCAATCTGCCAGCTTTTAGTCGTGACATCAGCCACAAGTGCGCTTGACCGCGGTGGGATGGTGACGTCATCGTCGAAGACACGCAGAGGTTTACGTCGTTGATCTGTACAGGGCGAATCCGAAATCTGACCAGGGGCCATCCAAAACGTAACCGATCTGTCAGGAATGTTTATAACGGCGCCATATTCACGCAGGAAATCCATTCCCGAGATCAGATCTTTGCAGCATTCCGGTAAAATGACAAACGTAGCGACAAAATCCGAACTGCCAATATTAATTCGATCGGTGCATTTGCCTGTTGGCTTGACCAATTGACCCCCCGCGGTTCTAATGTTGGGGCCCATCCATAAAGTTTTTACTTTCTTTAGACAGTCGGCGAGTTTCCGGCTAATAATAGAGAAGTCGGCACCAGTATCTACCAGCGCTGTTACTGGGCGTCCGTCTATGCTAACGTCTAAGCGCTTACGATTTCCTTTGCTGCCGGCAACGTCGTATCGTCCGTCGTATCATCCGTCGTATTGTCCGTCATATTGTGTCGTTCTGACGATGTTGGGGGTGTTGTAGCATCTCGACGGGCGGCAACCTTCCCCCCGAAGGTCACTGCTGTTAGTTTCCCCGACGTGGGCTGGGCGATCTGCCCCGGACCGCATCGGCGTAACTGCGGTGGTGCGGTGAGTTTGATGCAGGAGACGGAGAGCGGGATCGACGATACGGCGTATCGAGTGGCTGTGCTTGCGGGCATGCATTGCTGTCACGTCAGTTATCAAAACGAGTACGAGGGAAGGTCGGTGCGAAGGTCTCATATCTATGGTCACGATACGGGCAAATGCGGTAAACATGGCCAGCTTCTCCGCAATGGAAGCAAAGTGGACGCCGGTCAACGGTGCACCACAAGTCCGTCTTACGAACGAATGGTCAACTGGTGGGCATCCTTGGCAACCAAGTTGCAGATGGCGGCGAAAGGTAGAGCGGCGATGCTTCCGTGGGCACATTAGGCTGTGGAGTCGGCGGCGCCGGATTGTACGCTGGGGTCAATGGCGGTGGCGGGTTGTACGCTGGGGTCAATGACTCGTTGTAAAGCCCAGTGGTGACGTTGTAATAAGGCAGGGGTGACGCGTTGTGTGTCACTGGAGTTGGACGACGGACGGCAGATGCGAAGTTTATGGACCGCTGGTGTGATGGGGATTCGGGCAACGACAATGCCTGGCGGATTTCTTGCCGCACAACTTCTGCGACAGAAGCCATTGCGGGTTCTTGCGGGGTCACAAGGAGGTTGTGGATCTCCTCACGAACGACCTCGCGAATGAGCTCACGCAGAGAACACTCGCTGCCGGCAGTCAAAGCAGAGACGTTTATCGATGCGCTGTTTGGTCGGTCGTGGTAGCGGCACCTTTGCTGGAGCGCTCGCTCGATGGTTGTAGCCTCCTTGATGAATTCCACTACGGTTGTCGGCGGGTTGCGAAGGAGACCGGCAAAAAGCTGTTCCTTGATGCCTCTCATCAAATAGCGGAGTTTCTTAGCTTCAGGTATCTCGGGGTCAGCTCGGCGAAACAGGCGGGTCATATCCTCCGCAAACACGGCGACACTCTCATTCGGCTTTTGTATGCGCGACTCGATGAGTTGCTGAGCGGAATCGCGACGGTCGCTGCTTGCAAAGGTTCCGAGAAGTTGCTGCCGAAATGCATCCCAGGAAGACAATGTGGCTTCCCGGTTCTCGTACCACGTACGAGCGCTGTCTGCCAGGGTAAAGTAAACGCGTGACAGCTTCTGCTCTACGTTCCAATGATTCACCTTAGCGACTCGCTCATACTGCTCGAGCCAATCCTCCACGTCCTCATAAGCTTCACCGTGGAAGGTCTCAGGGATCCGAGGCTGCTCAACAGTCACCTGTGAAGCGCCGGCGGTTGCCATTTCTCCAGACGGAGTTCTGGCTGGGGAAGTTCCAGGGGGATTGCCTCGGGACTTAGGCCTCGCAGTCGGCGACTGTAGCGGTGGACAGGGGTGTCCACTGCAGGAACAGTTTGCGGGATTGGACTAACAGTGCCGCTCCGGGGAGGAGTGTTGAGCATCAGGCGTTGAAGTCCAGCACCTCCACCAGTGTCGCAACGTGGAAAGAACAAGACACAGGACCACGGTGCAACAAGGAAAACAAGGTCTGTATTGACAGGTCAAAAGAGCAGACGCTTCCAGGTCGTCTTCCTCAGAGAGAGACAGTGGTTGCTGCTTGTGCTCCTCACTTCGTTGTCCTCTGTCAATATGCCAGCTTTTAGTCGTGACAATATTTACTAGAGGGAACTGTGGTGTTGAGACTGTTTGGCCACTATGGGAATGACGGGTAGTACATGAATTTGCCTTCAAATGCACTAGTGGCCTTGTTTATTGTTGAGTTTTGGCTTGTGTTTCTGATAAAGAAATGGCTCGTTAACCTCGTGAGCTGATTTGAATTGGTAAGCTTAAAAGGGTCACAGTGGTGAATAGGGACTGCTGAACTTTTGCTGAACTCTGTCCAGCGACAAAGCGGCTGCAGGCTACATGGAGCCAAAAGAACGAAGCTTTGGCAAATCTATGTACAACCCATCATTCCTATGCTGGCTGAAGCATCATGCCTTACAGCTTCCACAAACACTGGCAACAAACTGCCCTCCAGTGCTCTATTATGAAACTATGCCCACAGGTTTTCAAGGAACTGCTACACAATTCAAGTGACTGTGCATCGAACATATATCTTCTGGCATCGATCCGTACTTCGGCACTATGTAGCACATCATCACATCTAAGTGGATAAATACTGTTTCTCAAACATGCCACTGTTTCTTATCTAGTTTACTGTCACATTGTGTCAAGTTTTAAATCCCGCCAATGTAGAGAACCGCACCTTCAGATGACGCATGGCAGAGCTCAGGTGCTTGCGGACAACAGTGTCGGGAGCAGAGGCCAGCTTGAGTGACAAGTGGACTAGGTGCTTGAAAGGATTGACCTCAATGACATCCAGGATGGCCGGATCCGAGCCAATCCGGCCGTGCACCGTGAGTGATAGCACAAACCGGGGGCTGTCCTGTGGTAGGTGAGCGAAGTTGAAAAACCAACGAGGGATTATTGTCAATGTCGGGGCAATAGCTTCATGTTTGATCTGTTAAAAGGAACACCAAAGTAAGACAATTAAATTAGTTTAGACTGATAAATTATGCTCTGAAAACTCCAGTGTCATTGATTTCACCACCATAGTTCTTTTTTTATAGATGAGTAAACTAATCTCAAAAGTATCACTTTTAAGTCTCCCGCTGAAATATCTGATGGCGACGTCATGCATTTCAAAATGTTTTTTCGTATTTTGGCCATACTGGCTCAATGACATTTCCTGAAACACGGTATGTTAAGTCATTGGCTCTATCAGAAGACAATGTACTTCATTTTTACTGATTAGGAACTATGTAGGCCCTAATAGACGCCGTCAAAATTTATGACGTCACGGCCACTGGTACGGGAACTTCAAGGTGGCGTCACCACCCGCATTTTCCTTTTGCATGTTTTTTTTGCTTACCAAGAGTCTTCGTTAGGGGTGTGCAAATATTCGAGTTTCGAATTCGAATCGAATAATAGCTAATCGAATAATTCGACTCGACTTTCGAATAGCTAGTATTCGAAGTTTCGAATTATTCGACAGCGCGAATACCTAAAGCGCGACAAAGGCAAACGGTGCAACTTGGTTAGAGTAGGGTGGTTAAAACTAACGCTAGCGTCGTTGCAGTAGGCCTTTCCTTAAAACTTTCACTGATATCATGGTTCGAAAGCGAGCGCATGTTTATTTTAAAGGAGATTATGTCATTTGCGTACGTAAAAAAAAGAAAGAACATATGAGATAACTGTCAAGCCCTTCACAACTTCGCTTCCGAAACCAATCCACGAACTTTTTGCGTAGTTCGGTCGCGTATGCCGCAAGCTCCGTAAAACGTCCCGACTTTGGCCCACAAGGCCCTCGGTGATTGGCTTCACATGTGAAAATTTGTTCACGCTGTGCTGTCGCCACAGACGCACCGCACCGCTCGTTCAGAAACTCCCGTCGTTCTTGCGCGCAATTAAAACGCTGCTGTGAAAGGGCACCCGAAGATTTTTAGGCCCACAGCACCCATTGCGATGAAGCACAACATTACCACTGTAAGATGAGCCGTATTACGCTACCATAGGAGAAAAAAAAACTAGCTACCATACTCCCTTCTGTTTGCCATTAGGAGGTTAGGAGTGGCGCTGCTTACTCAGTGGGATGGCGGCTCCTCTATAAACATGCTTGCGCGCCTATAAACGGTGAAAAAAAATCTCCCGAACAAGCGCGTAATAAAGCTGTCGCCACGTTGTAGAGTCAGTGATTTTTCCTTTGTCATGCCGTAGATGGCGGTTCACGTTTCGTGTAAATATACTATTCGATATTCGATTTGAATTCGATTTGAGATGAAATTTCACTATTCGCACACCCCTAGTCTTCGTGCAGCAAGTGTGGTGTTTTTGGTACCTTGAAAGAGGAATTTATCAATGCGTGAAAAATTGGCATTCTCTTCAGTGTCCCCACGGTGCTAAGTGATTCATTGGTTAGCTCTGTCGGTTAACGCTGTGAGGCATGCACAGTTTTGTATCCGTTATTATTGCTGTGATAGCCAACTTAATCTGATCTAAACGTCGTTCGTGACACTCGTATGCTATGTATTACGCCATTTTTGCCATGCGAGGCTTTTGGGCCACAGTCAGGCTATTGCAGTTGTTTTCAGCCCAAAGCGACCATTCAGTCTTCTCTATCTGGAAAATAAAATTTGCTTTGCTGTGTGTGGTTGCTATGATGTGCTACAGGCATAACATTTTGCACTCAACAGGAATACAATCTCACTGCGTGATAAGACTGCTTGTCGACGTATTCACTTTCCCACCAAAAACGGTTATAGTGTCAGCTATGGCGTAGCCAGCTAATCATGAAGCACTGCCCATGCTGCAAAGTGTTTTCTGTGAGTCCTGAATTGACGTGCCGGTGCTCCAGGATAGCATGTTTTGTTAAACAGAGGAGCAATAGTTTATGATGTATGCATAGAAGACCAGTTCTCTGTTCCCTTTCCTTAAGGTGGGCAGCAGGTAAGCTATATGCATGCATGCACACGAGACCAGGTATAAGACACGATGGAAGGGCTGTAATTGAGGTTAAAGCAACTTGAACCTTTTGCTCATCCTTCGTGCATAGCTCGAGCAGGTCAATGAACTTCTGCGGGAACGCCAGGAAATCCACCAGGAGACCCTGCTGAGCCTTGAGGCTGTGGAGTGCGAGAAGAAGCATTGTGAGAAACAAGAAAGAAGCAGACGCAGTGGCATGTTTTTTTACATGGCACATTAAAATCCAAGTATATTTAGTCAGGACCTACACTGGTTTTCAGTCTCACAGCCAGGACCACACAGCAGAATTATAAATACAGTTGAAACCTGCTAAAACGAACACTCATATAGCAAATTATCGGTTATAGTGGACTAGTCGCAAACTGCGTCATGACCTTAGAAAGTTTTTCTTCAAACGTGCGGCTTACTTTCAGTGTGATTGCGAGCACGCGCGCGGGCACGTGGTGGCATCGCATGGTGGCCAGGTAACTATGCAACTTACGATGCTCAAATCAGCCGATGGCCGTGGACTTCGTGTAGGTATGTGGCTCAATAATTTGGGTATATGGCATCATTTGTAGAGAGAAGAGGGAGCGATTTCTAGCTGACTTTGAGAATTAATTCTAAATTCCAGGCTGTGTGCTGCACTATGTTTGGCTCGCGTGTTCTCAGGAGCCTCGACTACCAATCGGCAGCATTTTCTGACCATGCTGAAAAAGTGTTGCAGGGCCCCCTTAAATGTGATTGTGAGATTAAAAGGTTAAAATGCGGTCACATCCTTCTTCAAATAAATGTGAACGCATGCCTGTTTTGTCAAACAAACTTTGTTCTGTTGTAATTTCAGCTTATCATTCAGTCTGTTTAGTTTAAAATGCCACAAGGAGGCAGGTAAGGATAACCTCGTTTATGGTGGGTTTGAAGCCTAGACTATCTAGGATTCTCACTTTTCTATCTAGGATTCTCACGCGAGCCAGATTGCCGATTTCTGTCTGTTACAACACGATGGCAGTATATCGGGCTTGTTGCTTGTTCGTGATCGTAAAATAACAGTGCAGAAACAACAGATGTTTGTCTCTGTGTGTTGATCAGCTGTTTTTGTGCTGTTACTTTACGATCTGTTAGAACAAACATCTTATATAACAAACTAACTTATGGTCCCCATGCTGCTTGGTTATAACGAGGTTCACCTACATGAACATGAACAATGCTAAAATTCGCCTTTTTTATCTGTTAGACAAAACTGTTCTTTTTTTTCTCATATTTCTTGCGTCTAGTAACAAACCAACGTTACTAGAACAAACTCAGTTTAAAAGCTCCGCCGGAGAGGCGGTCCGCGTGGCGGTCGTGAGAACTAGTGGCGCTGCAGTCACGTCTAGCTCCCGCGGCTGGCGCGTGTTATGATCGGCGCCGCCGATGTACGTACGAGCGCACGTGGGTTACAGCGTCGTCTGCGCTTTGTTAGCTCGTCATTTTTGCGACTGTTCTTGACCAGGCTTAGCGTCTCGTACGAAGACACGTGCATGATGTACGAAGCGTAACGACGGCGAACAGATTCACGGTGCGGTATGCCGACTTGCTTTGCGCCGGGCTGCAACAGCGGCTACCGCAACGACGACTCCGCTTCACGACACTTCTTCGGATCTACAAAAGACCCTACGCCATTCAAGCTTTGCATCGCAAAGATAGAAAGCTTACTGCGAAATGCAAGGTCTGTGACGTTCATTTTGAGAGTGACGACATTGTAAAGCACTATCGTCGTGTCGTTGCGGGACAAGAAGTTTTGATCCCATTTGGAAAGTGGGAACTCGCGCCAGGTCCGTGCCGCGCTCGTTGCCAGCACTTCCACCCCACATTTCAAAGCCAAAATGTTCGGGGTTTAGGCGCAAATCCACCCCAAAACGCACGGCTTCCCGCGAAAGCCCAGTGCCCAATTTCGAGAAGCCGGCAGAAATAGAACAGCAAAGCGAAAGGCAGGCGATTACCTACGCTACCGAAACTGAGAGTTGCATCACACTGACATTCGATCAGTTGTCAGCTGTCGCTATGCCTTCAAAGCAGTGGATTTTGGAGAGATTTTACGACGAGGTATTGAACAAGATGTGCGGAATATTTTACACTCGCCGGCTCGGGAACGGGCTGCTCAGCGCAAAAATTTGACACGGTACACATAGAAAAGACGAGGACCAGCGCTGGTCCTCGTCTTTTCTATGTGTACCGTGTCAAATTTTTTGCGCTGAGCAGTTTAATAATGGAATACCAACTAGCCCACTTCCACACTTTGCTAAGGGAACGGAGACTTACTTGTGCAAAAGATAACTGTAGTTGACGAGCAGTTTAACTGCGTAGTGAACGGCTACAGCACGAAACGCAAATGGCTGTCGTACAGTGTAAGGAGTGCTGCGGGCATGGAACATCTGCTCGGTGAAGTTGAAAAACTGAAATTGAATACTGACAACTCTTCTAGCGACAGAGTACGCGCGAATAACTGCTCGGTGCTCACATCACGGCCGATCTGTTCGAATTGTTTAAGGCACCGTAGAAAGATGAGACACCGAAAATACAACTATCCGCTGAAAAAATTGCTCAGAGACGACATCTATTCGATGTAATCGCACACTGAGATTTCATTTACCGAGTTCTCGTAAAATTTTCCGATTTTGGGTCAGTATCCCTTTAACCGTCGCGCAAACGTGTCTTCTAAACATTGCAAAGCATTGGTGATGTTTTTCGAGAAAGCTTTTTTCAATAAATTGTAGAAACATGAGTACTGTTTTTCTAGAACGTCTTTGTATCTCGAGTAAGTACGCTTCTTTGCGCACTATAAAGGCTTTTACAAACTTGTTGGGTTGTTCTTGGTCTAGATAAGACGGCAGCGGCTAAAATTGTGGTGGTAGTTATAAAAATTACTCTGAAAACCCTCATTCGCTTAGAAACTCCTATGCTTGGAAGTTAAGCGCAATGTAGACAGCTCAAATATTGTCACAGGGTCGTGACGTCGACGAAGGCAGCAGTCAGCAGGTCCGAGATGAAACACTTTATTTGGCGGAACTTGTGGCCGGGAAACTGAAAGTCAAACTACAGCAATACACTGATAGCAGCGAACAGAGCGTCGACCGTCGATCAACTGACAAGCGGTCAAGCGCGTCGGCTTTTATACAGGCGCTATCGAACTTTCCAGCGATATCGCTGGTGGCGGCGTTATCTCTCGACAAAGCTGGAACATTCGCGTGCAGCGCCCAATCTTACCAAAACGATCTATTACAATCGCAAAGCTTCTCGAACACTGCTTCGCGGACAGCGTCGAGCATTGATAACCGTCCTTGCTGGTCAAACCCGAATACATCACAATAAAACAAGAAGTGGGCGTGGCAATATAGACCGAACATCGATTCTTAGCCAATCAATGAACAACGCACGCGGGCCAATGCATACAGACGACCTTATGCATATCCACCTAAGTATCCGCCTAACTAGTACAATAAGAAAGTTGCCGCGCAGTTGCCGCGAGCAACTGCGCGGCGCACCGCAGCGTTATGTCGTGGAAGCAGACGACGCGCCGATAGTGGCGCAAGACGGAACAGCAGCGCCGCTAGTTCTCGCGACCGCCGTTCGGACCACCCTCCTCCGCTGGCGGAGATACGGAGCTTTGAAACTGAGTTTGTTCTAGTAACGTTGGTAACAAACATACCGAAGAGTACCACTGTAGTTACTTCTGTGGACATCTTGATGTATTGTTGCTCGTTTGCATGTATTGCCGAGTAACGCGAAACGAAAATTCATTTGGCCTCGTCGTATCTCACATTTTCAGTTTAAATATAGCAGCAGAATATTTATCAGAATAATGCATAGCCGACATATTTTTGGATTTACTCCGTTATATTACATAATTAAGCATGTCAAGGTCTATCCAACACATAAACGAGACAAAAAACCCTGAATTGCCAAGGAGGCCAAAGAGGAGAAAGAATAGTGCCGGAAACTCACCTCTGGAAGTCGTCTTCAGTGAGAGTGAGCGTGTAGAAGAAAAACGGGTCTGCGTCATCGGTGAGTTGAATATGGAGCTCCTAATGATACAAAGTGAGCGAGTAAAATATTAGCACCAACATCGCAAACATCTTGCACAGTTGCTTTCAAAGTTCCATTCTCTCGCATATTGTGCCATATGCATCCAAATACAATTCTTTGAATGCAAACTTAAAATATTGCCCTTCTCATCACATGCCGCTGTTGGATTCGAAGACATTGTCGTAATTATCATCTATCGTAAGACTCCAAGTCAAGATACACATTGTCATCGTGTTGTGCTGTTCTTCGCTTGTGCACATAACTTGAACAGATAACCAACGAACCACTGATGTTTACAGCACACTCGCTGGTTTTAAAATAGCAGTAAAATAGAGTAGTCACTTGAAACGAAAGGGGAATCAAGAGCCTCAGGGAGTGTTATTCACAGTTTTTAATGGTGGCATATTAATTACAGGAAGAGAGAAAATGAAGTTCAATTGAAGCTATAAATAATTTGCCCTAGGCGTTCCTTGGTTTCATTATCTGTTGTCTCCACACTGTCATGCTCGTTTGAAACACATGATGATTTATTCATGAAAGCAGTTGAATCGGTTACATCTTACGCGAGTTCACATCTTTCCTAAATGTGCTTGAGAGTTTGTTTTTATTCCCAATTCTGCATTGTATCTTTTCATTGCATCAAAAAGGCAAGAAAGTTTTTTTTTTTAACGTTTGCATTAATAGACCTTATTCAAGCAATCCCAGAGTGCCCCGCGGGCGCGCAGAGCACGATGGGAAAAATGTGTACGCCGAGCGAGTTGGCTGTTTGGTCACCTGTTGCTTGTTGTCATCGTGGGCGCAGTGGGAGTACGAAACGAAAAGAACACGTCGCCGATTCTTCACTATTCTTACATTGTAAATACTGCACACTTTCAAACGCATCTGCATGCACCTCTATGCATGAAATGTGAAAGGATTAGTGCAGTGCAGTGTAGGTATTACCGACCGTATATGTATCGGATGTAGCAGTTAGCAGCATGCACATTATTGTGTGCCGAGACCATCAAGACATACTACAATATGAGCCGAAACAATGAATTCATGTTTTCATCACGTACAATACAATTCATCACGTACATTACTTGTAATGTACGTGATGATACAAATCTGATGTATCGAATTCCCAGAGATAGCTTTCCGCTTGAGCATTTAGTGTCATGAATACTTCTGCACTCGCCAACTGAGTTTAGCCGCTATGGCCTTTAATAGGTAATCTCGTCTTGCTCACGAGTACATTTTTACATATCTACAGTGTAGTCATGTGTGAGCCAACACGTGAAAACACAGCCGGCGTTTCTAAAATATAACATCTGCAGTTAGCTTCAACGAATGGCAATAAAAGCTTATCTTTTGTTACCTGAGCTGCGAGCTACACGCATGCTGTCTAATCAACGTATTTTATTTTACTAAATGTCGACTGTACTCTCTTGCGTAATCTTTAAATCTCCAAGCCTCACTTTGTGCTCGTCAACAGTGTCGGTGGACGTTGATTGCAAATGGATCCGCTAATTGACTGCTCGTGGAATACTTCTAGGAAACCAAGTTGTATCTATTTGTTTAATTTATTTCGTAGGGCATACAGGCGCGGAAAAAAAAGAAAAGGCAATGACGCTTCGGAACTGCCTGGCTGGTCCAACAGTGGCACGGGGGAACACTAGACAGATATAAATGACTAACTTATGCAGTAATATGTTACACCCTGTCACGTTCACTTGATCTGAGAAGTGCTGGCATGGCGCAGGCGGAAAGCTAAAGCGTGAGGCCAGCGTGCTCGTTGCTGCGACTGCTGCAGCATACACACTTGTCCCATGAGCACTTGAGCACCTGTTAGTGGCGCTCGTGTGCTTGAAAAGGGTCTGTTTATTGGTTCTCACCTTTCTGCCAATGATCGACGAGTTGCTCCTTCGTATGGCGAGGCACACTGATGAAACTCTAAAATACAATTAAACAAATAATGAGAATGATGAAACTCAGTCTGGTGTAAACATTTGTGTCGTCTCAGCCACATCACAAAATGACAGATCGAGTTCGATTGTGAGGTAAATTCACGGCGCACCCTGCCACCTGACGTGTAATACCCTTGTCACACGGGTAGCCTAACCACAATTAAGTACGACGGCCGTTAAGTCTAATGGCTGTTGTACCTTGTCACACGACAACTGTTATTAACCGCAGTTAATCCGCTAACGACCGTTTCATAAATGGAGGTAGGCAACCCCTGTTAGCGCCGTAAACTGACAACATGGCGGCCCCTATGTCGGACGCGAGCAGCTCGGCTCCCAGCGAAATATCGAGCCAAAAGCGTGTCAACTGGACCGTTGCGACGACGGAGGCTTTGATATGCATTTGGGAAGATAAATTACCGGCTCTGAGGTACAAGTTTGTCCATGCTGCAAAAATCTCGTGTGCATTTCACGAGATTGATACACGGCTGCGTTCGTTCATTGGACATGGCTTCACGCTATTTGATAGACGCGCATCAAAACACGCTGCTGACGCGTCCATAATCGAGCGTGAAGCCCTGTACAAGGCGGTGTTGCACGAACGTAGCCATGTATCAACTAAAGAACGCTGCTGCAAGCGTGTGACAGCGCCTCTGTCTGGTTTACAGTAACTGTGGTCACGTCCGCTAACTGCAGTTGGGTATAACAGCGCTTAAGCTTACCAGTGTGACAAGGGCCTAAATCATGCAGCGTGACAACTCACGAAGTGTGTAACCAGGGGTGCAATCGATGCTATTTCCGATTCCAATGCCTTTCGTGTTTTCGCGCTTGGCCAGTGGTCAGAACGACGGTCCGTCGCCGTTATCAACGCGATCAGCCAGCCGCGAGTGGTGGATGATAAGAATAGCATAGAATATGGCACAAGGCATCGTTCCGCGATAGCACCCCAGTTTCACTTTACTGAAAGAGTAGTTGGGCGATTACTGTCTACGAGTCGATAGTACAAGAAATTAGCACAACTGCAAGAGACATCCTGCTTTGACACAATTTATCGTACGATCGAACAAAATTTTTCACTTGGTCAAAATGCGCGACCACTTACGGGTCCCTAGACTCCGCTGAAATTGTAAATGGGGGAGGCTAGGGGGCTGTGGAGGGTACCTCAACCGCCGAGCTTTCGAGCTGCAATCAACCATCTGCTGTGGAGACGTGATCTTGCTTACCGATACATGTGCTTTAGGAATCATAACGAATAGAATGCTAGCTTCGCTCTACAGGAAGTCTTAGGGAGAACACCCATGCGCTTAGTCGGGCCTTATTTACGCAATCTTTCTTTCTGTCTGCTAGGAAGAAGCAAAGAGTTTTACGCTGGCGCGGCGAACAAGCAACCGCAGACCGCGCGCGAAACTTACCGGCGCGATGTGGCGCAGTAGTCATCCTTGAGTTGCACACTCAGCGTCTGACAGTAGAGGCTCTCCTCTCGACTCGGTTCATCTGCGCTGTCCGCTCTCCTGTACTGCGAGTCCAGGATCATCTCGATCTGACGAAAGAAGCAGGAAACGAAAGGAAGGACGACGCCAACATGCGATTGTGAGGCTCAAGGGCCCTGACCGGGTGTGACAGCGAAACAGCACTCTTCTTAAAAGCCCTCGCTATGGATTTAGCTGTAGATCGAAGGACACGTTCTTTGACTTGATTTTAAGAGCGAATTTCATCGAAATGTGGTCAAACAGTACGAACCGCGTTGACAACGCCATCGAGCACATTGAAAAAAGTCACGCTTTCATGCGATTGGTCAGCTACTTGGATTGCCCGCCGCCTCTTAGCCGGCTATTAGTGGCTTGTGCAATTAGGCGGTTTCTCTGCACATAACGTTTTTACAATGCTAATCAAAAATATGCAATTTTAATTTGTTTTTATTGCAAAAATGTTTATTTATGGCTTTTTTAGTTGTTTTTATTGACTAAAATGACGTGACGCTTGCGACAATACGGCTTGCGTTAATCAGAACATATTAAAGGCGGGAATTTAAAACAACTGTGGCCAGCGGACATTCAGAAGTTTCACAAACACAAGTAATTAAGTAGTTTATTCCGCGAATAAGATGGCGCCCAATGCGCGTCTCAATCTAGTCATCGTGTAAGCAAAAAATTAATAAATAAACAAACACTGTTATTGAAAAATAACTCAACTTAGTTGATGTTAGCACTCAAATCTTTTTTTCCCGTCGGAAATTGCACGCGCACGGCCAGGCGCCACAAACGCGGCCCGTGCTCCCCCCCCCCCCCCCCCCCCCCGAAAAAAAATTCTGCCTACGCCCCTGCCTCCAGCCGCGTTTCCAGTCTGTAGACTTCGGTAAGTATGTCTATTGATGTAGCAAAAAATGCGACGTCGTCGGCATGCATGTATGCTATTATACCTGCACACCCTGTTAGGGATAGTACACAGCTGAATATTAAACGGCAATATAGCGACATTACTGACCCTTGGAGGAGACTTGCGCATCGCTTGGAGTAGAGTAGAGTAGATCCTATAAACTATGGCACACACCCACTTGGCCGGTTCGACAGTTCTTCTTCTGCTTGCACGAGAGCGCGCGCGTTGGTTGGTTGGTTGGTTAGTTCGTCGGGTCCTGGCGGAATGGCTCAACCCTTTACGGGGGATCATGCGGCAGTAGAAGTTGAGGGAAAAGGAGAAAAAAACTGAGACATTCTGTGAAGAAATGATCCGTGGTTTCTGTTTGATTACAATAATGACACTGGGGGGAAGGAAATGAAACCAGATGTGTGCAAATAAAAATTTTATACTGTAACGCAGTTCAGTTAACGTAACTTCAAGTTTTCTTGTGTTATGCCTGAAAATCTGCACCGTTAAGGACGGAAGGTTTGGCATGCTTCCTCTTGGATACAATTGAGTTCGAAATCGTGTGAGAGTAATATATGGGAAGAGGGTCTGAGAACCTTCAGTACATCTAGTACTGAAGGTTCAGCCATAAACCATCAGTTCAGCCATGAAGTTGTTTTTTTAGGGGGGGGGGGGAGGTGACCCGCCACCCTGGCTACTCCAATCGTACTGGTTGGTTGGTTGTTCCTTAGCAACGTGGCGCAACCCACCGCGGGGTCATGAAACGGGTGGCACCTTGTTTTAGAGATGAAATTGTTTTATAATCTAAAAATGTTTAGCAATAGATAGTTTACAAAATAACTCGTTGGTATAATCAAGTGGGAAAATAAGGACAACCCAATATGGCTGGTCGAGTCTTATTCTTTGCTGTTATTCTTCTTCTGTCACGCTCCCTGGGAACTAAAACCCAGCGACGAACACAGATCAAACTCCGGGAAGGTCGCCAACGAAAAATTTCCCTGCCACTTCGAAGAAAAATGAATCAGCACGAATGGTCTATACACACGGACGTATACGTAATTCTTCGATATTTCAGGTTTACAGCTCTGACTGTACTCGTGTTTAAACGCCATTCCGGTTTCGTCGCTCTTTTTTGCCGCCAATATAACGTAGTGGGTAAGATACCAATTAATAAGGGGAGGCTTCGTTCCACGTCCTTCATTATATCCGTCATACATCGCATCTGATATTATGACCGCTTGCTCGTTAAGCATTTCCATTTATTCGATGTTTTATTTTTAGTCTAAATTTCCAGTTACCTTTAGCTTCGCAAGTCTTTACCTTAAACATCCTGCCGCCCGGTTCTTGGCTCGTCCCCCTTTGTGGGTGAGTGCCACCAGGAAGAGGACATCATCATCATCAAAATCATCAACAACATCAGGGCGGCAAGCGGCGACGGCAGACCACCGCCGAGTGGATCGTCGACTGTCGACGGCAGCTCCCGAAGCGGAGGGCCGACGCGCGCAGCGGCGATACCACAGCGCTGATACGCTTCTAGCGTTATACACAGGCAGGTATAGTCCTGTTAATTAGTTAAATCAGGTTTTATGGCGCAAAAGCAACTGAGGTTTTTCTGCACTAGTCACGAAGTGTCAGGTAAAGGACAGGTAAAGTTGTGTCATTCTAAAGCCTATTTAAAAAGCACTGCCTTTTCTAAAAAAAAAACTAAATAAGCCAGACAAAAGTACAAGTGAATCATCTAGAAGTAGAATAGGGTGCAAAGGTATGTGTTCTTTGTATAATTCGACAAAATATGTGTATTCTAATATGTTTATGTATATACATACACTTACGCGGTGCATGTACCTTTTTACTGGCGGGTAGAACGTCATCTGCACGCGTCATGGTTATAATAGTAATACTACTTGCTGTTCATTTACTTCTCTACACAGCAGGCCTTCGGCCATGACGGAACGCATGCCGATATATACAAGGAAAATGAAAGCAAACTTCAGTACTAGTATTTAATTACCAGGAGGGCCGCTTACGCTCACGGTCACGAAAGAGTGTGGTTGTGTATAGGGCGAAAGATAATAATTGTATAATAACTCTCGGGGTTTTACGCCCAAAACTACGATGTGATTATGCGGGACGCCATAATGGAGGGCTCCGGAAATTTTGGCCATCCGGTGTTCTTTAACGCGAACCTAAGTCTGCCTCTAGCGTTTCGCCTCCACCAAAATGCGGCCGCCGCGGCCGTGATTCGATACCGCGACCTTCGGGTCAGCAGTCGAGCACCATAACCACTAGACCACCATGGCGGGTAAGTGATGCGAAAGATAAACGATGTGTGGCGAAGCAATTGGTACTGCTTAACGGTTGCGCTCTCCAGCGGCTCCTAGTGGGTCGTCCTCTTCTAAACGCCGCTCGCGCATGCCGATATCCGCATGCCGATGTTTCCTCAGCCAAAAAATAGGCATGCATGCATGCATGTATAACTTGAAATGGGGATGTATGCGCTACCCCTTTCTACATGGGCTGCCTTGTACTTTAACTATATGCAGTCGCCGGCACTGACCTACAGCAGGACTGGGAACAAAGATAGCGGTTAACTGCATAGCTTGAAATTTTATCAACGCTCACAGCGGTGGCCCTTACACTTTTGCAGCAGACTGCAGACGGCACAGCCTCACTGCGTTATGTGGCCACATATGGTCAGCTTATGTGTATACTCTCTATCAACTCCTCCCGAGTGGCCTATGACAGATGCGAACTATGTTTTTTTCGTGAACAACCAGGCATAAATCGTTATCAAGAAGAGGGTCAAACACTGACATCGCGAACACGGTTATAACGAATCATCGGATATAACAAGCAAATGTAAAAAGCTTTCTTGCTACCATCAGCTTGTAACGAATAGTGTATACATGTATGCTTTAAAGAGTATCTTATTGAAAAAATGCTACATTTCTGAGTTTGATGCAAATTCTACGCCTGTTTATCTTTCAGTCCTGACCTGACCCAGAAAAGATGGCGCGGCCGTGCCACTCGCTTAGGCTTCTGCTCCTGGCGGCTGCGGCTGTGCTCTGCGAGCTGCCGACATGTTGCGGATTTGGAGCGAGCAACGTTCCAGTGAGCCTTCTCAGTCCTTTAGACGCACGTACAGTGACGTGTAGATTATAAAGCTTTCATGATGACGTCATAAATAAGTGAGACCTGAGAACTGACTTGACGAGACAGTACGCATTGATGACCATGATGAACGTCACTCGTGTATGAGGCCCCGAAAGAATGGGATGAAGTGTTCAAATTGAAGCGTTCACGGCGAACGCGTTCAGAGCTTTAAACTATGAGCGATACTCTAAAAGATACTGAACGCGATTCCAAATCACCCATTCGTGCTACAAATGGGTGCATGGTTCTCAATTTCCCTTTGTGAACTTGATTCCATGGAGAGACTCACATTAAGAAGTGGGGATATAAGATATGACCGCAACAGTCTGCGTTTATATAGAAAAGAAATGTGTTAGCAACCACGAAATCACTCTTTCCTACCTGCCAGCTGCTAGCCAGAAATTTTTTTTCGGAGGGCAGGCGTGGGTTCAGCCACCCTTCATGTACGTTCGTGCGTGTGCTTGTATACGTGCACATGCAAGATTTAAAAATTTCGGAAGGTGGGGGAGAGGGGTAGAACCCCCCTTCCAATACCCCTTGGCCATGTGAATTGGAGCTTAGATATCGACTCGAAGGTTGGAAGTAATAAACTTACGTCATCTTTTCCTATAACAGAGTCTATTATCGTAAGATTAACGAAGGCGGATTACTGTGGGGAAGAAAGATTTCCCAGTCAAAGTAATTTGCTGTTTCTCTGTGTCATTTTACGTGGTTTCATCCCATTCTATCAACAATCACGGTCTTTCTTTCTTTTTTTTCACACACGCACAAAGCACCACATCGCCAAGAAAGATCTGCGCGTCGACCTCTCCGTGCCCTCGCTGGGCGTCCTGCTCTCCCAGAGACTGCATCGCAAGGCATCGTCGCTGCACGAACAGCAGCATCGCTCGCAGTGGCAGCGTCAATACGAGGACGACGCATCGTCTAACGGGAAACGGGAAGGAGGTGACTCCGGCACCGACCAGAGCGAGGGCGCGACCGATGACCGTACCACGGTGTGGAGACACAGAGGACGTTTCGGCCAAGACATGGCTGTCAGGACTAACGCGGTCACGCTTCCCGCCGAGCATGACCGCGAGACCGTCGCGCTGGTAAGCACTATACAGGGTTCGCCATTTGTTAAAGGGACACCTAAGTGAAACAACGAAACGGTTTATATCGATAAATTGCGCTCTGAGAACTCTAAGTCTAATGTCGTTAATTTCACCATCACAGGTTTATTATAGCCGGAAAAAATCAAGTTCCAACTTTCATTTTTAAATTTAGCGCCTAAATTACCGCGAGTTCCGTCACGGATTTCAAAGTGTATTTATCGTGTTAACTTGGTATGTTAAGTCTATATCCCCCTCAGAGGACAATGTACTTCATTATTACCGATTAGCAACTACGTAGGAGCTAGTAGACGCCTACGAAACCTATGAGTTCACGGCGATTGGTGCAGAGAGTTTGAAGTGACGTCGCCACCCGCATTTTCTTTTTGTGCATTTTCTCGTTTACCAAGTGTCTTCTCGAGGCAAGCGCGGTGATTTTGGAATTGTGAAATAGTAATTTACTAATATGAGAAAGGCCAGAAAACGTTGTCGATCGGTAGTCGAGGCTCCCGAGAACACGCGAGCCAAACATTATAGCGCAGCGCGCTGCCTGGAATTTACAATTTACAACACTTTTCCAAGTAACCATCGAATGGCTTCACTAAAGGAGTTTATTGCCTCACGAATCAACCGCCGCAAAATTTTTTTAGAATTCGTCAAGTAAATTAAGAGCGGTATGGTATGGTATGGATAACTTTATTGATGTCCTGAGGATTCAGTCCAGGACTGATGCGGGCCACTCCCATGTCGGGACATAGAGGCCAAGCCCTTCTGCCGCCACACGGTTCTACAGAAATTTGTCGCACGCTGTGATTGCTTTCTCTCTTCTCTCGTCCCGACGAGCGAGCTGGAAGCTAAGCAGGGAGGGGGAGGGGGCACGGAGGAAAGCAAATACGTCACGCGCGCGCTGACCTTGAGCACTTTTTCTTTTTTTTTTTTTTGTACGAATGCACGGCTTACTTTCGGTTTGTGAGCGACCGCGCGTGCACGTGGCGGCCTCCCACGGCGGCCACGGCAACTATGCAGCTCACGATGCTCAATTCCGCCAATGGCCGTGAACTCGGGTATATGACGCGGTCATTTGGGTATACGGCATCATCTGTAGAAAGAAGAGGAAACGATTTCAAACTGAATTTGACAATTAATTGTAAATTCCAGGCCGCGTGCTGGGCTCGCGTGTCCTCAGGAGCCTCGACTACCGATCGGCAGCGTTTTCTGGCCAAGCTGGAGAAGTGTTGCAGGGCCCTTTTAAAGTGCACTATAGATATTTCAGCTAGCTTGCGTCACGTATTTTTTTTTTAAATTGGCGCACTTATGAAATTCTCGAAAAATTAAAATAGGTGGCAATTATCTTAGCATTGATGAAATAAGGGAAATAGGTGGGGCGCTAGAAGGACGGGGACGAAGTGAAGGCACGAATTCCGACAAACACGGGCGTGTTTGTCGGTTCGTGTCTTCACTTCGTCCTCGTCCTTTTAGCACCCATACCTGTTTTCCTCAAATAATAAATCAACTACGTAGCTCAGCAATATGCCCTGTTGTATTAAATAATCCCGCGTTGCTGAACAAGCGCTACAACTTTTGTATTGAGGAATTTTCGCTGGAGTTACTATTTTAAAGGTTAATTAAGCAAGCAGTCTTTGTTGATTACCCAGCTTGGCAGATTGCAAAAAAATACCATGCCGCGCTGCGTATGGCTCGCATAGCGCATATGTTTTTTTTTTTTTAAATATTTGGCACCATATGCGACACATGCGCACGGGTGGGGTGGGGGTGGGGCGCATTGTCTGCCCCATGATTTTGCTCAGTCGGACCTGTACCGTCATTGCATTGTTATGGCCACTCACGCTTTTGACGATAATGGCCGCCGAAGGCCCCTGATATTGCATTCCAAGAACTGTTATTCCCATCTTTACTTCCGGAAACCCATGGACCAAAGGCAGGCCATTGTGAGAAGCACGTCACCGCTTCTTTTTCGTTTTTTTTTTTTTCATGCATTATGAAGCATGTTGTCTTTGAGCACGCCCTGAGCTCTGATCACGCCTATGCTTGGCGCAAGTTAGCCGAAACACCCAGCATAGTAACAGCTTGATGAGGGCTAGTTGGTTCATCATTTAGAGCCACGAAAGTTACAGCGCCAAAGGAACAAGGACAAAGTAGAAACGAACACCACAGGACGAGCGCTGCATACCCTGCATACTCTCTTCGGATATTCGCATGGGAGGCGGGACTATCCAAGCATAGGTGTGCCGCAGGGTTCCCCTTCAAGAGGACGCGCGCTCGCTCCCTTCCTGTGAGCGCGCGCCTCCAGACCGGCCGTGGTTCATGCACCCCCCCCCCCCCCCCTTGTTAAGTCAAAGTATGGGGCAGACCCTCCCCCTACCCCCTCGTGCACACGCCTATGACTACACGGATTTGTTTGATATTCTCACATGCAGGGCGCTCAGGAGCAATCCCTCAGGCGCTGGTGGAAAAACCTCATGGAGCCGCAGGAGCCACTTCCAGCAAGTCTCGCTTCAGGCTCGACGCGACCACCGCAAAAGCTGAAGCGAAGCAACGTCGACTCGACGACGAGCTCACTTCAAACCGCATCGAAGCGGTCGGCCACACGCGTCACGAACGCCACCGACAGGGCGTGCAACTGCACCGAATTGCTGACCAACGAGACCTTCAGCAGGGTATTCTATCTAGTGCCGCCGCCCGTTGGAACGAATGGCCAGAACAGGAACCCAGTCAAGGAAGTCATCAGGGCGTCGCTGTCTAAATCCGTGCTCGTGGAGAGGCTGTACGACAATTGCGGCTGTCGCTGCGGCTGCAACCACACGGCGCCCACGCCGGTTTCTGCGAGCCAGGGTTCGAGTACGGAAAAGAGGTCAACTACGGCAGCGACAACAACAGAAATACAAACTACAGAGCCTTCAACGACTCCTGCTAGAGCCAGGTCAGTTTTGATCCATGGCTACCTTGGGCATCGGCAGGGGGAGGGGGGTGGAGGGGAATGGGACACTTGCCCCCCTCAAGTCACACCAGCACTTGCACCCCCCCCCCACAAGTTACATCAGCGCCCCCCCCCCCCCCCCTACCCCAGCCGCGATGCAACACAAGTTTGTGCTGACCAGGCCAGTAGACAGAGGAGAGGTGGCCTAGAAGCCTCCCCCCCCCCCCCAACCGAAATTTTGATGGAGGGGTGTTTTACCTGAAGTAATAATTTTTTTTTTACTGGGAAGGGCACCCACGACAAGTGGATTCCTTCGGGAGGGGGGGGGGGTGCAGGGAGGCGGGGAACTTATGCGTTGTGTTTTGACTATATGTTTGCTCTTAGAGGGGGCAAAGGGGGGGGGGCGAAAATCTTGGGGGGGCTCCAGCCCCCCGTGCCCCCCGCTGGCGCCGGCCCTGTACTGCCGACGCCCATGATAACTGATAAAGGTTTTCATATTGGCTGGTTCCATGGGCGTCCGGAGGGGGGTGCAAGGGGGGGCAGCTGCCCCCCCTTGGAACTTTGGATAATAATTTTCTGTGCAGTAGCAGTAAGCTACACAGCTTGATTAGCACACTCCAGTCCCGCATATCCGCGTGAAACATCATTCAGGATTACCAGCCAACTTTGCACGTTACATACTGCTATGGACTAATCTTGCCGGTCATGTCACGGCAATGAAACAAAAGCTACCTATGCGGTATGCCCCCCCCCCCCTCTCCCCCTCCCCCACCCTCTGCTGATGCACCCCCCTGGAAAAGGTTCTGCGGACGCCCTTGGCTGGTTCATAATTGTATCATAAGTAAGCCAGTTAGCTTAGCACAAAGTATAAGTGAAAGCCGGAAATTCAGTTTCTTGCTCATTGGCGGAAAGCTATCTATCCACGAGGGAGTTAAAGTTCCACTTTAATGACGAGAAACCAGTGGCATATAGCCAGCAATATTTTTCGGGAGGGGGGGTGAGGTGTCAACCAATCTATATATGTTTGTGCGGGTGCACATATACGCACGCAAAATTGAAAATTTTGGGGGATATGATCCCCCTCCCACCTCCGGCTACGCCAATGCGAGGAACAGAAAAATTCACATTTCAGTTCGTATTCATTATGAGCTCATGATCAGAGCCTTACCTGTCTTTACTGCACGCTCTCTGTGTGAAATCTTGCGTATCTGCATACCATACGAGAATCCGTAGGAGGTGATCACTGATATAATAGACGACAGTCGATGTTATACTCGCAAGTTTGTTATAGTAAAGGTGTTGGTACAGGCGGCAAAATTGCTACCACCATTAGAATTAACAAACCCTTGAATACTCAATAAATCTACCCCCACTTTTTTCCCCCGCTCAGCGCACGTCATCAGGAAGACCACCCGCAGGCCTTGTACGCCACCAGATCCACAGCGAGTAGTTCGAAAGGAACCAAGTGTCCCACGCGCGTCTTCGTCAAGCTTCCGGGCGAGGAACTTCCAGCTCGCGCTGCGGACTGCCGGAAACTGTGGCTGCCGGACAACGTCTACAAGGAGCAGACCTTCTGGGAGTGCGAGGACCGAGGGTCAGTTGATTGCAGGGGCGAAGGCGGGCACGAGGCGACGGAACGCGCGTTCCAGGCGCTGCGGCCGGTGTCCAGTCCGTCGCCTCCTTCCCATCAGGACTCGCGAAACGTGGTGTACACGAGGACCTCCGCGGAGTGCTCCACAGAGCCAAGAACGGCTCAGCCGAGGGCGACTACATACAGAGCTGAAACGACTGCCGATTCTAAAGCAGCGACGTCGACAACAGAGAGAACCGCGCCCTCGACGGAGTCAAAGAGCGGCTGTGCTAACGACGAAGACGCGTCGTCCGGTGCGTCTGAGAAGAGGACGCACAAGGCGTCACCGAACGACACTGCCGGCGGTTGGCACATAAACTTCTTCGCGCCGCTCAACCCTTCCGGCGGCAATGCCTCCAAGACGGGAAACGCGACGCTGCCGTCTACAAGGGCGCCGATGACCGAGAACTTGCGGCATCGACATTACATGACAACGAACAGAGCGACCGTGACCACGCCGAAGAAGACAAGCGCGAAGACGCTGACGCCGACTTCGTTCTCACAGACGTCCAGGACGACGTCAGGTAGCACTCACTCTGATACCACGCAATCCAGAACTACGAGGCCGGCGCTTCTCTCGTTACCACCGAAGAACGAGTCTCTGCTGGCGGCGTGGCCGCAGCGGTGCGCGAACAGCGACGCCCTGGAACCCACGTTCAACAACTCGCTCGCCTTCGTAATCATGTGCGCCCCGCCCGGCGCCTCCAGTTGCAACGGCAGCGATTGCGAACCGGCGAAGCGTCGCGTCGCCCATGAGGACCACCGTCAACTGGCGTCCGGCACGACTGATCCCCGAAAGAGCACGCACAACCACCTGCACGAAGACGATGACTTTCCGTGGACCCGCGCCTCCAAGCACAGGTCGTCCAGTCCGGACCAGGCCCGGTCGCTGCCCTACAGGGCTTCCAGGAACGGAACCGCTTTTCCCTACCCATTCCGAGGCTCCGATGTGTCGACAGCGCGCGACAGGAACGCCTCCCGGCTTGGCGGCCGGAATGTCACTGCGTCCAGGAACGGGAGCCACCCGCACCGCGATCTTCCGATCTTTCTCGAAGTAACCGGCTCATCCAAGCCGAAGCCATTCTTCATGGGCGGAACGCGGACTACCAAGTCGACCACGGAAAAGAGATATGCCGACGTCATTTTCGGACCGGCAGAGGACAGCCTGCAGCAGGTATCGTCACGTCAGAGGCAACGTTTGGCGTACAGAGGCTACCAGGAGGTCGCCCGCCAACTTGCACAAGCCGACGCCGAGCGATACGACGCTACGCGGGACTACGCCGTCGGGCAACGCACCTCGGCTACGGGAAACGAGAACAGTCAAACTAGAACGCCAGACAAGAGAGCGGCGAGCGGGATCGGATACGCTGTTACCCTCGAAAAAGAGCGTCGCCCCTTGCCGCCCGTTAAGATCGACCTGCTGAAGTCCAGTGTTAGAATGAAGGCGCTTGTCGACAGGGCGCTGAGCACGGGGTGCAAGGACGGCATGCCATGCGCTGTCAACGGCGGCAAGAAGTCCGACATGTTAGAGAAAATTGTCGTGCGCAGCGGTGAGCCTTCCGAAGAGGACGAGTACGAGTATTACTACGTCGACTATGACACGTCGAGTAGCGAGCTGCCACGCGACAGGCAGGTGCGCTCAGTCGCAGTGGCACCGGAAGCCTCGAGGACCGCGCACAGTGGTGTTTTGGAACGAGACAGCCACGATGTACAGTCTCAAAGCCGATAGCAATCCGGTGATACTGTTCTACAATAAATTATAAAACGAATGATTTAAATTTGCAAAAAGAAATAATAGCGCTGTGTATTCATACAAGTCAGTAATTAGAACTAACAGAAAGCCAAGGAAGGCAGGACTGTTAGTTAGCATGGATGCTCGCTCTTGCAGGTCGACGCGTCAGACCTATACATCATGGCATACGCGCATGCGCACTGATGTCGTCCAGTAATCGTGCACGGAAGTCGGGAGTCGCGGTAGTGTCAGAGTTCGCAAACTTGTACAAACGCAGACAACTTCGTTAAAGCTGGCTTCACTGCGATAAACTTTTTACTGCAAGGAAGCCAATCTTAGGGCGACAAACACCTTTCTTTCTTTCTTTCTTTCTTTCTTTCTTTCTTTCTTTCTTTCTTTCTTTCTTTCTTTCTTTCTTTCTTTCTTTCTTTCTTTCTTTCTTTCTTTCTTTCTTTCTTTCTTTCTTTCTTTCTTTCTTTTCCTCATTAATTAATTAATGATGAGAAGTCTTGCAGTGTTCTCGCGTGTTCAGATTGAGCCCGCAATAAAAAAGATTGGTTCATGAAGTTAAACAGGGCCAAGGATAGAAATACCTAATGAATACGCTGGGCAAAAAAAACGTGAGGATCAGGAGGAAACACTTATAACACACAAACGCAAGAAATTTAGCCAGAAATTTTTTTTTTCGAGGGGGAGGGGGGAGGAGGGGAATTCAGCCACCCGTTATGTATACGTGCGTGCGTTTGTATGTGTGGGTGTATACATACTTATGCAAAACTGAAAATTTTCGGGGGTTTGGACTCCCAGCATGGCGTCGGTTGAACACTAAACAGAAAAAAAAAATTCTCTCGTATAGATGAACTAACCTTTCGAAATACATACCAAAACCACCACTCTTGCCGCAAGAAGACGCTCGGTAGGCGAGCAAACGCGCGCTAACGAGAAGCATCTGGCGACGTGTTCGGTCACCTACATTCCGTGACGTCACAGATGGTGAGGGCACCTTACGGCCTGCATTACTCTTTATAGGTGAAATTGGATTATATTGCGTTGTGAGATGTGGGGACTTGACATATATCAAGTTGCAAACGGTTTTATAAAAACCGGTGTGACCAAAATACGAAAAAGAAAAGGCGATGGAGCCAGCGATGCCCCACTGATATTCAGAAGCGCGAAATTCAACAACTAAACTTTGTCCATCTTCTCTTCCTTAATAACCCTCTCCCCCATGGCCTAGTGGTTGTGGGGCTTGAGCGCTGTCTCGAACGGCTGCAGCGGCGGCATTTTCGATGGAGGCGAAATGCTAGAGGCCCGAGTGCTTAGAAGGTGCATGCACGTACGTTAAAGAGCCCCAGGTGGTCGAAATCTTCGCTAGCCTTGCACTGCGGCGTCTATCATAATCATATCGTGGCTTTGGGACGTAAAACCCCAACTATTACTATAATATTTCTTCCTGTAATAAACCTGTGCTGGTGAAACGAACAATCCAGTTCTCAATAACTATAATCTATCAGTCCAAATCGATTTACTACTTCACTTTAGTGGTACATAGCGATACTGTACAGCGGGCACGTTGCCTTTCTATAATACAAAAAACATGAAAGTCTTAGAGCAAAAGAAATGGGCGGAAAAAGCATGTGCAGGACACCATATGGCGCAGCCAGGGGGAAGGGGGTTCAAACTCCCCCGAAAACGCGCACAACCATACATAAAGGGTGATTGAAGGCCCCCCCCCCCCCCCCCAAGCCTCTCCCCGAAAAAAAAAAAAAAAAAGGAATTCTGGCTACGCCTCTGCAGGAGACGAAGCTATCGAGCCAAACATCAATCAGATCACAGTATGCGCCCGGCAACAGCGCGGGAACGACGCGGCACCTGGGAAAAGCAACGTACACCTATTGCCAGATGCAGAGTTCGTAACTTGAGCGGTGCGCGTCGGCGCGCGTTCAGGAACAAAGAAGGAAAGAAGAAAAAAAAAAAAGGCCGCGGCATCCGCAGTGAGTGTAGTGTTGATCAGGCTAAAGGCGCCATCCACAACGGAACTATGAGCGTAATGATGAGAGACGCCGATTGGGATTGGCCCGAGACATTATTTATTTATTTATTAATTTATTTATTTATTAAGGTTAAAGCTTTATACTGCTTTATACGGCGCCCGGCGGCGTGAACACAAATGGTAGTGAAAGTCAGGTGCATTGGCGCAGCAAAAGATGGGGGGGGGGGTTAAATTATGCTGCCCCCCCCCTCCCTCTTCCAAATAAAATTTCTGCCTTCGCTGCTCAGGTGGGCTGATCCCGGAGGTGATGCGCATCATGTAGGTGTTGGGTAGTAAGGGTATGTCAAGTGATTAGAAGAGGTAATTAGTGCATAAGGTGAATATAAAATGCGAATTAGAGGAGATAAATGGTGAATCAGATGTGAATTAAAACAATTAAAGGTTAATCGAATGTGAATTAAAAGTGTATTAATGTAGTAAGGGTATGCGTGACTCAAATGTGAATTAAGAGTGATCATCGAATTAAAAAAAAATTAAGCTGAATAAAATGTTAATCAGCATTAAAGAAAAGTGAATTGACAGTGAATCGAATGGTAGACTGCGTGGATAAAGTGAATTAGAGCTGAATCGGATGTGAATTACCACCTGGGGAAGCAGGGGCGTAGCCAGAAATTTTTTTCGGAGGGGGGGGGGGGTTCATCCATACTTTATGTATGTTCGTGCGTGCGTTTTTATGTGTGCGTGTATATATACGCAAGCAAAATTGAAAAATTTTGGGGGGGTTTGAACCCCCCCAACCCCTACCCACCCCCTTGGCTACGCCCCTGTCGGGAAGTAACAATTCAACCGGTCGTAAACGTAATTTAATGAGTACGTGCCTCGTGTGAACCTGTCTTGCGCCTGTCTTGCGCTAGGGAGGTGTGTGCGCCGTGACAGTATTCTGGAACCGTCACGCTACCGGTAAAACCAGCGTGGTATAACTGTTACGTTCGCTTATGCATTGTTTTCACGTGACGTCACAGACAGGTTCTCTGCGCTGAGTACCTCAACATGGCGGCCACCGTGACTTTTTATCTCATCAGAGAGTCTCAGTGCGGGGGAGGACACACAGTCATTCGGTCTCCGCGTTCTTTTGTGCTCTCCGCGTTTTCTTCCGTTTGCCAGTCGCGCCAATTGGGAGAACTCAAAGGCACCCGAGGGGCCACCGGCACTAATCTGATGTCGCCGTTTCGTTCTCCCCGCGTTCGAGTAAGAGTTCACGCAACATCTCAACCAGCTAGTACTCCAAGATGGCGACCGCGGTGACGTCAATGAAAACTATGTACAACAGTACAACAGTTCGGAAAATGAACCGGTTCGCTTGCCGACGCATGCGCGATTCTGACCAATCACGCAGGTCAAGCGTGCCGATTTATGTCCCGAAAGCCACAGGATTACAGCAAACTGCGGCAGTGCTTCACAAGTGCACCACCACTTTCAGGGACGCAGCGTTCGATACTAGAATCTTTTCTCAACGTCTCTTCCCTTTTTTATCTCACGTTTGAGGCGATTGCCCGTCATGGCACTGTGTGCATTTTTCGCTGGATAAAGACCGTTGGACGCATCGCAGTCTGCTAACAATGTGCCTGTTGTTGGAACATGGCGGACATACGTCCACCGTGACTACGGGGGCTTTATCGTCAAATTGCGTACTCAAGTGCTTCACAATCGCCACATCCGAAGCAAGTGCTGACCGCTACCGAACGAGCTCTGTAAGGTCTTCCTGGAATGTCTTCCCATTTCGTGTCCGTACGGCCGGTATTGGCTTCCCCCTCGAAAACGTACCATCCCAGCGCAGATAATCTGGGCGCCCCATTTTCCCCGAGAAACGCAGCTGACGGACGCTGCGTTCGGCGTTGGCTTGCCACGAAGATGACATATATGAAGAAGGCCCAGTTTTGATACCGTTGTCCGAATGTCTTATTCGATTCGTATCTCGTTATCGCGGCGTCGTACCGTCGCCAGATCACAACGTCGAGGCCCTTTGTCGTGACAGCGGAACCAGTTTTAGAGGAAACTCATTCCCCCCCTCTTGATCTCAGAGCGAACGAGCCCCGCGCATTATCTCCCATTCCTAGTATCGCAGATAGCTTTGTCTCATTGCAGAAGATTTCAGACCCAGCAGCTGCATTCAGTCGATGGTGTTCGTGAGGCCGTGGGGGAAAAAGAAAGCCCTATAAACATTTATAAAGCGTAACTTGAACAGCACATGTCTGTCTTTTGGTGGGCGTTGACATGGTCAATTGATTGCTTGCATGTGCGGCGGTGCACAGCGGACAACCAAAGGATGTGTCGGCAAAGGATGAACACCCGCTGACTCCTGTACAGCTGTCGTGGTTGGTGGCGCTACGGTATAGTACCCTTTTCGTTCTCATACGTGCTGGTCGCATACTGTACCTACACTGACGTGCGCGAAATGATAGCGTTCACAACGAGTAAGCGCATTCGCGCGTCCCCAAGTCGTCACGCCACCATCGTTGCTTCTCACAATATCGCTTGAACTGAAAGGCGTGAATTACTGCTTCACAACGGAAAATTAAAGTAAACTTGCCGTCAAATGTCGCAACATTTTTTCCGCTGTCTTCTCTGTCCAGATCAAGAGCATGCCTAGTTAAATTTTTCACATTCGCCTGGAGTGAGGGGTGGCAGTTAGCGACTTCCTCTAAAGGTTAGTCAGGGTTAACGTTGGCTCTTGAAATACTTCCAGCCCACTCGTCAACATGACAACCATGTCCGAGCGAGAGATGTGCCTCGAGATTGAACGGGACCTGAACCGCATCCTGCTGGCTTCCACCAGTCGGAATCAGCCGCCGGATGCCAAGCAACAGGACGACAGACAACCACCCAAGTACCTGTTCCAGCCCGAATCGCCCAATCAGCCTTTGATACAGCCTCACCCTGCACAGGGCTTGCCATCAGTGAACCCGTCACCCGTAGTCCAGTTTATGTTCACTGCCTGCAACACCGCTCGCGACGAAGTTGACTGCCGGCAGAGACTGGCACGGATCCCACCGAAAGCGGGAAAGCGTGAGCGTCGGAAAAATTCTCCTCCGGAAAGAAGGACCTCAGGCCGGGCGAACGCGATACCAGTGCACTCCCGCCCGTGGAAGGGGCCGATGAGGTTCCAGTGTCGACGGGCTCGGCAAATTCGAAGGACTGTAGCACCGAAGTGAACAGCACCGTAAAGGGTGAAATTGGCGCGGGCACCGTGTCCATGGCCGAAGGGTGCGTACCACACAAGGCCAAGCCTGTCGCAACTGGACGCAGGTCGCCGGGCCCGAAGAACAACAGCAAGGGCCCGCGAAACCAGTACGAGGAAGTACTGATGAGTGCCGCTGCTTGGCCTCGTGTAAATGACCCCAAGGACTTTCTGTTTTTGCATGACCTTGAGAGGCAGCTGCTTGAGTGCGCACCTCGTTTGCAGGATAATCGTCGCCAAAATTCACAGGCAAAGCCCTTTGGTGAGACATTTGACTTTTTTTTAGCTTATACCTGTGCCACACGGGCACAGAAAATGGCAACTTCCTAATGCCTTAATATTTAATACCATTTGCGTGGTGCCACACGGGCAAATCAAATGGCATTCATCTTAATGCCATTCGTCACCTAATGCCTTTGCTAGAACCCATTCAACTGAGAAATGCATACTCTCGACACCAAAGCTTGCTCACTGCAGTGCACATAAAACATTTGAAATGGCATCTACCATATCAAAAATATTTTATATATGACTTTTAACAAATCTCATGTTATTTCCCTGTTGCACTATAGCAAAAGTCACTTCAGAATTGCAACGGCTTTGGCATGACAGCCGCCATGTGGTATTTCAGGCTTCAGATTTAACTTGCCATGACTGAAGTTGCTGTGATCAGTTGTGATGCTATTAATGACAGGAACAAACTCAAGCTTATGGCACCACGGTATCCTTACTTCTGCATTTCACTATTCCTGAACGCAGGTTAAAGTTGTTAAAATGTGTCTTTATATTTCACTATTACCCTAAAATTTCTAATTGCCAAATCACTGTTATTGACATCATCTGGTCAAATGCCATTATATTTAGACTTGTGTCAGCACCGCCGAAAAATGTCATTCAGGAACTTAATGACCTAACTACTGAATGTCATTTCTTGTGCCTGTGTGGCATGGGTTTTAGTCAAGTCCTGGGGTTCACCTGCAGTGGATGTTAGTACATGATAATAACAAAATACTTGGTCTAAGTTTCATTCACTGTAAGGTCTGCTTCAGACTGCCCATCACGTGTTTGGGATCTGTCATGAGACTGAGCTTCCACGTCGGTTTATCCTCAGAAATGCCGTGCTAGTGACATTGGCTGATGCTGCTAACCTCGGCAGTGTTTGATTTTTAAGGAGAGAGTGGTGAAAAGTCCCACGATGGATGCCAATTCTGTGACAGTGGTGTGATGGAGTGTTTTGGAGTGGGAATCGGGCCTAAAGCCTATAGTCGGATACAACTATAGAAGTACGCGGCATTTTCTCCACAAAGGCGGATGCATACAAGCCTGCACCAATGGGCGTGCACTCCAGACTGATGTCATTAGCCAAACGGCCGGTGACTCCTTGGAGAACATTGCCGAGTGCATGAGCGGGACTACTTGTTTAGTCGCGGAGGTGATCGGCTGGCTCACTTTGGTCATCTGGGCGGGGCCTCTCTAGACTTCTTACGTTGTATCCGACTATAGTGTTTTGCGTTATGGCGAGTTTGTAAATGGCAAAATACAGCAGTTGCACCAGGTCCAACTTGCATTAGGAATTCCACATATTTGCAACAAAACTGACAATCTTTGCTTGGTAGGTTGTGTTTTCTAGTGTCTTGAAGCTGCTTAGTCAAAATAAAGATTACTTTTAACTTGTAGGGGCAGAGCAGTCCTTGTAAGAACTTCTAATGAAGCACAATCGTACCGTATTTACTCGAGTCTATGCTGGCCCCGATTCTAAGCCGACCCCCGAAATTTTCAAGGCCAGAAAATAAAACAAACAACCTTAGTCATTGTACTCAAATCTAAGCAGACCCCCCCCCCCCCCACTTTGCACATCATTTTTTCAAAAAAAAAAAAAAAACATCGGCTTAGATTCGAATAAATACAGTAATTCTGGAGCAATCGAAACTTGTACATGTTAATTATTGGGTCGTATCAACCTTAAAAGAGCATGCCGAGAAAAAGGGCTCATTGTTGGAGTTTGTGGTTGGGGCAGAATGGGGCAGTGAATGTGCCCGTTCCATCATAAACTTCTTGGAAGTGTAGCGTGAAGCTCCAGAGCGACTGTACCTTCAAGGTTATGTGCTAAGGATGGATGCCATCATGTTCCCTAGGACTCATTTGCAAATATGTACACATTTGTGTAGTTTTCAGAGGTTTAGCTAGATACATATGTGAACAGTACCTCACACTGTTTCATAATTCACTGGATGTAATGAATTGTGTGATAGTTTTGCGCTTATGCTAGAATTTGCATTGCACGTCATAGGCAGTAGCACTTTGACTTGTACGTTGCGGCTTTTTCAGCACAGCCTACAACATTGTTTACGAATGCTGTGTCCGTGCTTGGTTTTTCACACCTGAGACATCATTGCAGAGAAGGAGGCAGACACCTTATTTACAAGAAATATGCTGAAGGGCGGCACCATGAGGGCCTTGACATGATGAAATCTTTCGTGTGTTGCGAAGCAGTTAATCAAGGCTGCTATGAACGCTCCAGCTATCTGAATTCTAGGTTGGGTGCATCATTGGGGAATGTTGGCTCTTCCTCTGAACAGCAGAGCGGTATCTAGGCCGCATTCTTATTCCAAATACAAGGTAGCGAGCTTGATTGCCAGCTATGGCAGGACCACTTTGATGGCGGTTCAGTGTAAAACTGTGTACATATGGGCAGTGTCAGAAGTGATCCCGATATTTCCTGAATATGCACAGCTGCCTGATCTGCAAATGTGCTACGTGTGTTGGCCTACACAACCAACATAGTGCTGTACTCTTTGGGTTCAGAGCAAGTCGATGTTCAGTCTTTTTGCCAAACCTACATCTCATTAACTTTTCACCCTGTGTGTACCGAGATTAAGAGACATGTTACAGTAATTACAGCTCGTTAAAAGTAATCCTGCACTCCCTACTGTGGTCTTCTTTATAATCTACTTTGCACTTTCAGAATGTTAAGATCTACAATTTATTAAAAAATATTTAAACATTTTATAACAGTAATCTGCATACAGGTAGTGTTATTCAATACATTTACCACATCTATGTCTAGTACTTATTGGGCACTACCGTGCTGTCGGAAGAGGTACTTACAGTGCTATACTTTGCAGGTCCCGCACCTTCACACCGCAATGGCGGTCGTCACGACAACCCCAATGCGTTTGAAGAGAAGCTGGCGGTATTCAGGCAGCACAGGGTTCTTCTTTTGAAAAAGGTGACAGTGGTCTCTAAATGCTCTTTATTCTGTTTCTGTGCTTCCAACTGTCGTACTCATTTAAAGAGACACCATAGATCACTTCGGTTGCTATAATATCTATAACCATGTTTAATTATCCCACGCTTGTTTTTGGCTGAATACAGTAGTTGGATATTAGAGCATAAGTGTAAAGACAAGCGTTCTATTTTAATTAGACTCTACTTATAATAATCAGAGGTGTAGTTCACTAAGGTGGCATATGAGTTATTGTTGAAACGAGAACAATCCCCCCTTGGAATAAAATTCTGAGCTCGTATGCTAATGCCTGTGCACTTTGTTCACAACAGTCTCACGAGCATTTTCTATTTCATATGCCAGCATAACTTGGCCAACTGCCTGTCATAAAAGCTGGCTTGGAAAATGGTTTGTTACTGCAACCTATATGTTAGTTTAATCCCAAGAGCAATACTGGGGTTCCTCCTGTGTAATTATTGATGCGGTGGTACTGGCCTAGCCTACTGTCCCTGTACATAATACACTCTTACAATGTGCACCACTGTGTTGCCATATTACTGACATCGGCCCTGACTCGCATTTGTGCTTTCTAGAGATCCAAACGTTTCCCAAGGGCTCAGTTCTACTGTCATCCTCTGTCATCGGCACTTCGATGACATGTGGTACGTCGACAAGCACTTGGAACAGGAGCAACATGCTAGCAAAAAGCTTGTGAGTACTGTTGCTTAAGGGCCCGTCCCTCTGTGTTGTTTATTTCCCGCGATTGCACCTTCATTGGGGAACCTCGTGTCCAGGTGAACGACTTGCGGTTGGCGGTCAAAAACCTTCCCTATCCTGTCGACGTTCAATGTGATGCGATTGGCACTATGATCGAGAAGGTGGCGCAGGAGCACAGTTTGACTGTGGAGGAGGTTGAACTGCGGAAGAGAGCGGTCAGTGATCTGGAAACGTTCATCAAGGCAACATTACCGGGTGAGAGGGAAATTTCTTGTCACTCGAACATGCATGTCTGCGCCGTGCAAACCTAGCTTGAAGGTGTTCTAAGACGAAAGTTCGTGCAAATGTTGTTGGTACTTAAACAAACTGCTGATGCAGCCTAACTGGGACATTGCTTGGTAATAGAGTAAAACTTTTCTTGTATCTTTCTTCATAACGTGGTAACATGCTTGAAAGTCTGGCATCCATAATGTTCACAACATTTTTAGCCCAGCATGTCTTTGAACATGGTACTATATCGTGTTGCTGCATTAAAGTGAGAAATGCATAAAGAAGGGTTTTGCTGTGTCCACTAAGCTGCTCTCATGGTTGGAAAATAATAATATACGTTATGCCGGTCAAAAGACATGTACGCCCTGGACAACGCACCCATCTGAATAATAATGCTGTTTTAATGTTATTATATGGAAGACCTTGAAATGAATGGTGAATTATTTTGGTCACTGTATCAGTGGCTTGGTGTACTTAAAAGGTTCCTGAAATGGTTCTTCAAAATTGCAGGGTGTTGGGCTACAGCTAGAATAAATAATTCACACTGAAATTTAGGCAAAAGATCTTGTATCACGAGAGCCATGGGTGGTTAAAGGTTACCCTCTTCCCAAGCTGGGCTTTTCAAGCTTCTACGCCGAGCAGTTGGGGTTAGCTTTGCCTTCTGCGATCCTTCTCTGGTGCACTGTTGATCACTGAAGCCACACTCAGTGTTTGTGTGGTTGATGTCTGCACCACCAGGTGCCGCCACAGACCCTACTGTTCCCATTTTCTCTTCTGGTACGAATGCAAAGAAGCCGCTCAGATTGGTCGCACTACTGGTGTCCCAAAGCATTGCAGCTGAAAACTCACTGTGGTGGCGCTCTGCGATCTGTAGGGATGTGCATACTTAAAAACCTTATAATACCCACTTTGCACAGCATGCTTAGATCGGTTTGTTAGTGATTCAAAGGACCCACACTAATGGCTCAATGGTCATGTGCGAGATTAGAACATTTTGAAGGCAGGCTGCAAAGAACTGTGTGTATGCATCTCGATGTAGTTTAGCAACTAAAATGTTCTATCAACATTGAAATGCAGATGTCAGGTTGAACCTGCACGGTTCGTCAGGAAATGGGTTTGGCTTGAAGACGAGCAATGTCAACATTGACTTGACTCCGCTTGGGAAAGCGGACTGTGCCCAGCTCTTCGTTGGCACAGGTGACCTCCTTCAGGAGTGCCGTAAGCATACCTTTTTTTTTCTTTAATCATTGTCCTTTGAGTGCCTTGTCCTTTGGGGATGTTTCGGTAACAGTGCATTGTAAATGCAGTTCTAAGTTAAAGCTTTGTTCAACCATGCTATGCTGCATGCGGAGTAGTTAGAGTGGTTACAGGCAAGAGTTTCCAGAAGTATGAGCTGTCGGGAGGAATGCTTAAAAAAACAGAGCACTGATACGTACAGAAATTGGGCAGGAAATTTAACGTTGCCAAGCATTAATGTGTTAACAGATGCTTGAGCAAACCATAGATGCAGAATGACCAAAATTATTCAACTGATGTTGTGTTGCTGATAAACAGTAAACAGTGTGTGTCACCTGCTGAGGTGAATGGCACACTGCCAAATTCAGCTGTCATTTTGTGCTCACGAGTCCCTCCCTGAAGCTTGCAATTGTTTTGCTGTATTCATAACTTTTCATCCGAGCATGAGTGTATATGCAAGTGGATGCTTGTGGCGTTATCAGACTTTATCGCACTGTCTATAGAGGGTGCTTAGTAAGGTGTTATCGAAAGTGTTATCGTGCACTATAAAACTTTTCACAGACTACGGGGTGTCACCCGAGACCTGTTTGAGAGTTCCTGCTCTAGCGGCTTGACATTCATTGTGGCATTTGATCGTTTCTGTAGCCAAGTACGCCCAAGTGACGAAGGACTACCTGTCCAAAGTGCCGCGAATACGCTTCAAGGAGGTCGACAGCAAGCTCTCTTGTGAGATCAGCCTCAACAACTCCAACTCGCAGAAGACTTCGAAGCTCCTCGACGACTACGCCTCACTCGACAGGAGGGTTAAAATTCTGGGAGTCGCTTTTCGGCTGTGGGCCAAGGTAAGTGGGAAGACCTACCCTCATCTTTGCAAATGAGTCTTGTGTCAAACAAACCTTGCTTAAATTTGCCAAGTGTACGTTAGCATTGCTTTCTCGTCTGAAAAGGACAAACTGCATTTAAGTAGTCCTCTGCGATTCTTGCCTGAACGGCTCAGAGGAATTGCATGTCCACTCTAAAGCGTTTTTTACACTTCACCTCCCTAAATAGTTTTGAAAGAACAGTCCCAAATCGCCAGTCTTCTTGTTTTTGGTGCTCTTTGGAAAAAGCATGTTGCTTAAACACAAGAAGCTTATTCAAAACAGTATTGCAGAATGCTGGTTTTTATGCGCTGCTTGCATTGTTTGGTAGTGGTGTATTGGGAAGTGGTGTTGTGGTATTGTATCGCCCTATAAACATGAGCAAGGGAGATAGAGGCATGGAGTTGATTGGATCGGCTTTGGAAAGAGAAAGATTTGGATATTTTGCCGTGCGCATCTTCCAACTAGTCCACTGTAGCAGGTTTCCGAAATGTGTGGACATGCTGAGCTCATTTGTGTTGGAGGGGGGAGGTTGAGTATATGTTGAGAGTAGCTTGCTACAATGCATTCAGAAATCGGCGTGGAGTGTTAGAAAAATGCTGTGGCTGCTCCAGTGAGAGGGCTATGCTATCTCCAGCATCTGTACACTTCGGTATCTGTACACTGAATGTTGTGTGCCTAGTTCACTGTGCCTATGGATCCTGGTAAAACTGATAAATTGCTTGCTTGATTCCTTGATTTTTTTATACCAAGGTGCCCCTTCACAATGCTACTGTAGTTTGCGCCAAATACAGATGCTAAAAAAGCTGCCCCTCCTGTTGCAGCTTGTCCTGCAAACAAAGTAACTGGCTACATATAATTAATTACAGGAAGAAGTAATTGAATTACCATGACCATTACCGAGTAAGGAAAGTAATTGATCAATTATAAAAATGACGAAACGTGTAATTGACTACAAGCGATCAGTTACATGTCGATTACAAACAAGTCTGCTTGGCCATAGCCTCGAAGCATAGTATTGTGCTTCTGTGGCTATATGCCAATGACATTTTATAGCTCATTATGATTTACAAGTTTAATTCTAATTCAGGACAGTGTCAATTGCATTGGAATCATAAATGCCTCTGTACTCTTAGTAGGGCATATTAATCAGTCAGTGGTGGTAAAATTAGTCCAGAGCCTTCTACAGCAGCCATTGTAGCCCGGATTTAAAATTTTTGATGTCAAATGTAGTAATCCACCTGAACAAGCTAGCTTTTTTGGGGGGTGCCAATTGTACAAGTCTTGGCTCTTACGTTTGCAGCACTGTGGCTTGGACCAGCAAGACCGGGGCACGCTGCCGCCACACGCGTTCGCCATCATGACCGTGTTTTTTCTGCAACAGTGCAAGCCTGCTGTGCTGCCCGTGCTGCATGAGGTTGGTAGCATTTCAGCCAGTCTTGTCTCTCTCTCGTGTTTACCACCGTTCTCTCTGCTTGTAATCTGCTAACACTTTCAACTGTATGCAGCTGAAGTGCAGACAGCTTCAGCTGCATACAGCTTTGCTAGTACGACAGTCACTTGTTTGCCTGCGATACAGGAAGCAAGAATGAATGCAGCAAAATGGGTAACAGGGCTGGTTGGCATGCATTCTTCTTTGAAACTTAAGCTCAACAAAAGATGGAACGCAAGATACGAAAGCGCCCTGTCTTATTGTTTCTTGTTTCCTGTCTAGTTGCGCCAGTAAGCTTTGGTGATGAGAATGCAAGACAAGTCCGTGTACGTGACTTAAATGTCTGTCCTGACTGGCTGTGCCTCTGAGCTAGAAAGGAAGCTTGAAGATTGAAGCATTCTAATTCACCCGGCAAGATTCCACAGGACTGGTCTGCCATATCCAGTGTACTAAGAGTTCCACAATTGGCCTCGTTTTATGACCTGCTAGTCTCCTGGTTAGCTAGGATAGCTTATTGGCAGTCCTGGGATGGCATTGTTGCTGGGTTCAATAACCAGGATGAATTTTTTCTTAAGGTATGAAGCTCTCTGCTGAGACACCTGTATTTGTTTCTTCTGTGGCATTGTCTGAAGAAGCCAACAGACAGTGATGCTAAGGAAGGGATGGGGGACATTACTTGTAGTTTTCAACTGCAGTATATAGTAATTGTGATATAAATCGAAAAGCATTAAGTGGACAAAAAAACAACTTGCCATTGGTAGGGACCAAACCTGCAACCTTCGGATAACACGTCCAATGCTATACAAGGGCTATGGCGGCGGTCGTTTCCCTGTCCACTTTATTGGGTATTACAGTAAAAGCTCGTTAATTCGGATTTCTAGGGACCGGAAAAAATGTCCGAATTAACCGAATGTCTGAATTATCGAATAGTCGAAATAAACACAATAAATGCAAGAGTTTTTTCAACATACCTTTACTTTACAAAGTAATCGCGGATGCGTGTCTGTTTTCGAGCAGAAATTCGCGCGGACACAATTTTTGTGAGCCCTTTAAGGTGCTCAGCAGCTCACATGCTGTCTGCAGTGCCAAACCAAAATTCTTCAAGGACGACGCGGGCTTCCGCGACTTCCTTCACAGTGCGAGGGGGCCCGTGTGGCTGCTCCTCTTCAGGCTCTTCGTTCTCGGATTCGTTGCCATGCATCACTTCCTTGACGATTTGCACATCAGTCAGACAGCCGGCAGTGGCAACGCCATCATCAATGCCGATATAATCCTCTAGTGTCACTGCATCAGGCATAACACTTCCGAAATCCTGCCCAACGTCGGCACCGTAGTCCGGCGACACTTCGGCATCGCTGGAGTCGGGTACAACAAAGCCACTGTGCCCGAAACAGTTGGCAATGGCGTGCGCAGGCGTGTTCTGCCACACATACGCAAGAATGCTAACTGCGCTCAGGAGACTCGCGTCGTATTGTTCGCCGACGTCATGGCACAGGAGCAACTTCTTGTCGGCAGAGCCCATTTTTCAGGGCACGTAAAATTTCTACTTTGTTGGTGAAGTCCTTCGCCTCGTACTTGGGCCGCTTCGCCGGCGTTGCCATCGGCGGAGAGTGCGTTCACACGAAAAGTCAGCACAAAAGCACCAGCAACAATCAAGCTAAAGGAGCCGTACTGAATAGTTCCTCGATAAAACGACGTTCAACGATGCAGCACACCAACGGGAACAAAGCACACGCGAAGAAAAGGCGTTCAACCAGTCTGGCAGTCTCAAGTCAAGCCAAGTCGACAATTGATGTCCATGGCGATGCTGCGTTTGAGCTTCACTTCTGTTCCGAATTGTTCTTTTTTCGTTTTCGAGCCTCGCCAGCGGCCCGAAAGTCGACGAATTATCCGATTTGCGGTCAAATCTGTCCGAAATAACAAGCGCCCCAGTCTCATAGAGTGATGCGTATATTTACAGGGACCAGATGACGTGTCCGAATTAACCGATTTTCCGAATTAACGAGAGTCGAATTAACGAGCTTTTACTGTACTGCGCATGCAATCCCTGGGGGTGTTAGCCAGCGCCACTCATAGCCATGGTGGTGAGTGTGGAACGCTCTTTTTTGCCAGCTGGCGTCATGTAGCATGTGACTTTGCTGCACACTTTCAGGTTTGCAAGCTATAGCATTTATATTGTATTGCTTATTTTTTTAAATGTGCAGATGAAAGATGGCAAAGAATCAGAGTCGTACCTGAAGCCCAAAGACCTGGTAAGTGGACTAGATATATCAGTGTGGCAGTGTAATTGTATGGCTATTACTGTTTGCTAATTCAAGGACAGGAGAACTGACACAACATGAAGTACGCTGCATTGTTTTTTCATTCTGGCCTTGTGTTACCACCTTGCTTTGGGCAAAAATGTAAGATTGACTTGTTTAGCAATGAATTTTGGTTTGTATGAGTTTGTTCAATTGACGTCATTTTTCTCGCACCGCATTTCACTGTAGCTGAAATTTTTTTTACAGTCACTTGAATGAAAAGTGATTTACTTAAGTATGCTATTGTTTGCAGGGAGGTGAACTCATTTTTCTGCATGGACTAAGGTGTTTTCAGAATAATGCTTCTTTCCCCAGTCTGTTTATTTCTTTTTTTGCTAGTCATCTTCTGTCATGGGTTTGTCTATCTTGCTGCAAGTAATAGCACGCTTCAAAGTATCCTGGCAAACTCACAATAGCTAGAGTAACCAGTAACCAAATGAATATGCTATGTGAAAAAAAGGTGCTTGTAGCTTCGTCGAGAAGCTTGTCTGTCAACATTGTTGAAAGCACGCAATATTGTAAATCACACGGGCTAGATTGAGGCTGTATAGGCTGCAATTTTGCTGCAGCATTGATGCATCAACAGTAGAATATCCTTGAATGGAAATCTCATAAACAGTGCAACAGTCATGCTGATTGGTCGGTTTTGTATTGGGGAAGTGCAAAGAGCTTTTGTTAGTCGAAGCCAGAATTAGCGTGACTCTCGTTAAGCCGTACCGTAGAAGCAAGCTTTATATGACTTTTTTTTCTAAAAGGGGAAATCTGAAAACCGACAACTAAATTTCGATCTCTGGGTGGTTTGGGGGCCCTTTAACATTGTTGAGATGGTGTGTGACAGATAGTGCCACAGCCTTGCACATACTTTTTGTTAAATGGAACTACTTTTAATTGGAAACGCACTTTTTCAGTTCCTTGAGCCCCCGTTAATTTAGACATAGTTTATTTCAATTTGCAGAAATGTGGAGTGTAAACGTCTTTTTCTAGAGTGCATTCACTTTGCATCCTGTTTTTCTCTACGCATCAGGAAGGCCGGTGGAGCTGCAAGAACGACCGCAGCATAGGTCAGCTGTGGGTGGAGCTCCTGCGCTTCTACGCTGCGGAGTTCAAGCTCAACAAACGCGTGGTCTGCATTAGACGGTCTCAGCCTATGCTCATCGTGGAGAAAAAGTGGAACAAGCGCTACATTGCCATTGAAGGTAGGGTAGTACTCTCGATGAACGGAAACCACCGAAACGGGACATCCGTCTTATGGTTGTCCAGTGTTGTATTTAGGCAACGCGGAATGTTTCGTTTAAAACAGGACCACTGTTTTCGTCATGCTGGATAAACATATCTGCCAGCACTGGCACCGTAAAGCACGTCGGGGTCCGCACCTCATTCGGTTTCCTTGTCCACTTTTCTACATTTTTTTTTTTGTTGGCTGCAGTCTCACTCCTGAATGGCTATGCTATCTCGGGTTCATCAGCATGTGCTTATTGTTAGCGGTGATGGCACCAAAATGCCCTCACAATGAACTCGCACTGAAAAGAAAGGTGACAGTGAGTGTAATTGCTAAATAGCAAGAAGGGGAATTGATCGAGGGGTTCATTTTTTTTTTTAGACACAGCCAGACGAAGGCAACAGCAGATAATGAAGCTAAGGAAAGCATTGGGACTCCTTGATTTTTCTAGAATTTTTGGTTACGAGAAGTATGTTTTCCCGGATCCCTTAAGTGTCTTGTAATGAGGTTTTACTGTAATAAGGTCGAAGTATGGGTCAGTTGGTACATGACGCTGAGGCAAAAACCAGTGAAGACGACACCGGATAAAGAAAAGAAGTGACACACACAAGCACTGGTCAACCAGTCGTCGTGTGTGTCGCTTCTTTCCCTTGTCCAGCGTCTTCTTGACTGGCTTTTGCCTCAGCATTTTACTGTAGCACATTCTTTTATGACATAGCCGTGTGTCCTCCTCTCTTTCTTTCTTTGTCTCTCCTGCCTGCCTGGCATGCAGACCCGTACTCGTGCAAGCGGAACCTTGCCCGCTCGATTCCCAGCGAGCGAATGTACCTGTTCCTCAAGCGCTGCATCTGCACCTCGGCCATCTACTTCCTGCAGCCGCAGCTGCACATAGGGCCCATGTTCGTCCAGCTCCCGGGCCCGCCTATGTACACAGAGAACTCCGAGTCCGAATCCGAGTCTGACCAGGAAGAGGACAACACGAAGGTGCGCCTGATGCGGCAGTCTCCCCCATCTTGTTGTCGTGCTAGCGGCTCCTTTTGTGAAAGAACCATGGCTCGACGCATTAATTCGCCACTTCAGGATTTTTAAAATTTGATAGCCCTTTGCGACACGTGTTATGATTGACAGTATATAAATGCGTGAAATTTGCATAATTTGTTGCCAAGGTTCTGGAGTCCAAGTTTAAAGCAAGTAGAAGTGTTAGAATGAAGTATTCAATATTTTGTAGCAATTAATTGTAATTACAGCGTAAATAATAGTATAATTGTACAGTCAGTCATGCTATAGTTCTTCTTAAACCGAATTCAACGACCCACTTAAATTACATGCGATAGTTATCTGCTTGCAGCAAGCGTTCCTAAAAAGGTGCGAAAATATTTTAAATTTTGGTCGAAACGCCCCAGGTTCAATGTCTTGTTGAACGTGGTACTGCCTTCACCGAAGTGATCATGTGTAGCAAAAGTTTCGAACCAGAAGTGATATAAAGGAACTTTAAGCAACAAGAATGCTCAATTTACCGTTAGCCCAGTGTTTGTGGTCTCTTCCTTGCCAATAGTGCACAGAAATTGCAAAAGTAAGTCGTGTCTTTGAATGAGGACGCCATGTTGCAAAGGGATGAGTAAGCTTTCCTACTTTTTTGTTTTGTAACTAGAAGCTCTCATTCAGGCTCATTTCGTCATTTAAGGTTTCTTCCTGCAGGCAAATGAAATTCGGGCACATGTAAGAGTGCTCATAATATAAAACAACTCCGTGGCAACACCGAGACCTAACTACATGTTAAAGGCAAAATGAGTGTTTTCCTGGCAACTCCTTGGCAATTTCTGAGCTATGCAATTTTCGTTTGTGAGTGTGTGAAGGAATTTTTTTTTTAGTTTACTCCATGGCAACTTGCGACGTTGAATGTTCGGGTTCGCAGAGTGTCTCAAGGAACTCCTTGGCAATTTTCAAACAATACCTAATATTCTGGCACATTCAGAATTAATCTCGGGCAGATCCTTCGCAATTTTTGAACAATGAGTACTAATACTCTGGCAAATACAGAAGTGCATCCGAAGCAAGTTCTTGGAAATTTCTTGGCCTTAACATTATATTTGAGCAAACTGAATGTGTCTTGAGCAACTACTTTGTAAATGTATGAACTGTAGTATTTAGGCAAATGGTGTGTCTCAGGAAAGTCCATGGCAATTTCTGAGCTATAATTAATAGGGAGCTGCTATTAAGGCTTTACTTTCAATAAAAATTAGGAGCCATTCCCCTATCGGGAAAATGGGGGCAAGCGAAGTTTGGCACGTGCATGCCTGGCCTGCGCTTTTTCCTTCTTCCTTTCTATCGCATTGTGCAATGCTCCCTCCATGTCGGTAATTGGACCGTCATCCACGTGCATGTGTGAAACAATGAAATTCAACAATTGAAGGCAACACGAAATGACAAGCGACCTTGATAAAAGATCAGATTGCCATATCAGAAACGGCTGACTGCCGGCAAGCCCACAATTGAGAGAGTATCCATTATTGGAAGACAGCGCATACAAATACGCTTGTGACTGGCGCACCATTGTGTGCACCCGCATTTCTGTAAATTCGCCTCTGCCTGGTCTTTCATGAACTGTGCTGCCGGCACCGACATCTGTAACTCGTAGGAGCTTCACTTAAAAAGTGAGCCTGCTTGCTTACCAGACAAGTGTAATCTCGTAAGCTGGATATAAATGACTCCATATTGCAGGATGTACAGGACATAACGCACATCTTGTCTTTCCAGGGCTATGGCAGTTATTTATAGCAAAGAACCAAATGCCCGAAAAATCTGTACTCCTTCATATGCTGGCTTCCACTGATGCTTTCACCTATGTGCCGTTTATTTATTTTCAGTGTTACGGCAGTTGAGTTCGTTTCATTACATTATTTTTTTCTGTTGCACTTTGCCACGCAGCGAAAGGAACGGCACGACTCGACGGACGAGTTGGCCGGAGCCAAAGCAACGGATGACGAGGACGAGGAAGAGGAGGACGACGACGATGCCAGCAGCTGCTCGTCGGGCCCGGCCCACGACACGGACGAGCAAGACCCGGACTTGTCGTTCGCCGAGGTCGCAAAGGTCGTCACCAACCTCGACCTCGGGCCGGACCCTGTCAAGTCGAAGAGTCACAAAAAGAAAGAAACCTCCCAGCCAGCTCCACAGGCTCCACCTGTTCAACAGTTTGTGAAGCCCGGACCGCCGATACCTCAGCGGATTCTTGACGACCTTGACATGTGCACCGTTGAGGACTTCAGCTACAGCTTCTCGCGGAAGACGCTGGCCAATGGGCGGGTACGAGAAAAACTCTTGGCTTACTCCTATTCTCAGTTATTGTTAAAGAAGGACTCTGGTCTTTCAAGATGTAAAATCATGAAAAAAAAATCAGTTTTTTGAAAACAGCATTTTTGCAAAATACAGGCATTGCCACAAGTACTGACCAAGTTTCTTGCACCTTGGATTGATGTTTCGGCCACAGCAGTAATTTATACCACAAAAACAGGCTATATTCTAAATGAAAAGAAGCACAAAACTTGAGTTTTTCATGTTATGAGGCTGTTGAATGATGTATACTGTCGCAGTAGTCATGCAGGTTATATCCCTGGTGGCTACTAATAATCTAACAAACAATTTTTCACATATTGTGTTACATAAGGTTCAAGATTGGCATTATTTGTTTTCCTGCATTGTCTCAAAACCTAAATTTTTGAATCCTTGCAACTTTTCGGGAGTGGTTTTTCAGGAATCAAAGCACCTGGAATCGTAATTCTTGTTGCACTACTGAGCTACATGAATATTAAATCACGCAAATGATTTAATATTGGTTTCGCATGCCACTAAAGACTCGTATTCGGCGCAGCATCACTAGCCATTATGTGTCGAATAAATTGCACGCGGCTTCTCATGGTTTGTGTGCAAATCGCACATAGTTGATGTCTGTTGCTTCGTAGAAGCCGACTTGCAGGAGCTGGCTGCGTGATGTAGTGTGTGGCTGCGTGACATAAGCCTGTGAAGTAAGTGAACTATGAAATAGAGGTGCACTCGCTTGCTGCTATTGCTTATTCCAGTTTATCTTAAGTTGCTGTTGCTGAGTTCAGATTTTCTTTTTAATCTATTACAGCAGTTTGTCTAACTGATGTTTTTTTTTACTTGATTTCAGTCTCCTCCTGTCATCTGCTCCTCTTGCCAGAAAAGTGGACATTTGCATGAGGTATGTTTCTTCCACTCTAGAAGCACTTGCTTGCAAGCTCGACGACTCCGTGTTTATCTTATTTGCGGAGTTTGACAGTTCGTCGAATACTAAGCAAGCTGCTTCTTATACAGGACTGTCCTGATCACCGCCTTCCTGAGCTGAAGCCATTGCCAGACATGACGCGGAGTTACACCAAAATACTCAACGACGTCTGTCAAGATGTGATGAGTGAGTCTGATCTATCAGATGTACTGTTTTCATTTCCACGCTTTAGAACACACTTTTGCACAGAGCAGTCTTCTGTAACAACCTTTTCAAGACTTGGTGCACAGCTCGGTAAGAGAGAAGAAACCAAGGATAACAGAGAAGGCCAGTATCAGCACGTGTCATGACACGTGCGGACATTGGCCTTCGATATCACTGTACCCACCACCTACTATATTCCGTGTTTTTCACAATAAATTTCAGCTGCAAGTAAGCGCCTCTTGTTTGTCTGCCCTAGTCCACGTCCTTTTTTCATGCTTCACCCTCGCTCATCATGGAACACCGGCTAGCCTCACAGCCACCCTTATGAAATGAAGGTGGTGGAAATCAAAGTGCATGCACCTTAAATTGTTGTGTGTCAATCCATGAGGGCTATACCTTCCAGATGATGCCACATAGCGTTTCACGATAGCGATGTGGAGTGCTTTTTTTTACTAGTTATGATGGCATATTAAATGAGATCCGGTACATTCAGGCAAAAAGGTTGGCTTTGCCACATATTCATAGTTGTTTTATTGCTGTGCAAGAGCATTTAATTGCTCTACAATAGTTAATTATCCCTATATTTTTTTTTCTTCATGATATTGCGCACATAGTTTGAACGAGTCACCATGCCGCTGCAATTTATCGCTTGCCGTAGATCTCGAGACACAGCCACCAAATGCTTTGTTCTTTTTCATTTTAAGACACTTTGAAGCTTTTCAGTGGTGTAATAGAAATGTGTCACAGTGTCATACATTGCATCTATTTCAGTGCATGTCACAGGCAGATATTGTGCATTAGATTGCTCAAAACTGTTTCCTAGCAGTATGAAGAACTTGAATGGGTTGAGATGGTTGTTGCAGTCGCTTCTTGTTTCATTTTGTGCAAAACATATAGTATTCACATGTTGCGGTTGTATCATAAGAGCACTGCACTACTGAGTAAATAACGACAGATTGATGGTTTGGTCTTTTTACCTCTAGAAATCTGTACTCCTGATCCAGAAGAGGAAGCATGTCGTGAGAAACTGCTCCGTGAACTTGAATCATTCATCCGCAAGAAGTACAAAGGTAGGAGAAGGCTTCTCCTGAACTTTGCTAGAAAGGCATTGTGTTGAATATGTGTTATTATTGACGACATTACAGTAAAACCTCTTTAATATGGAGCTGCTTTGGGCATACTAACAGTTAAAACGTAGTCGCGATGAACTTCTCATGGAGCCCCGTAGAGCTAATTTATTCACCGATCGCTTCAACTGTAGTGGTTCATCCTATGCCGTCCAGTTAGTGCATACTGCAATAAGTTCGCAGGAGCACACAAGTGTTAAAAAAACCCAAGTTCGCCAACGTTGCTGCCATAAATCCCAGGAGGCAGGATTTAGAAGTGGTGCCTTTTGATTGGTTAAGGCAGGTTGCCACACGCTCGTTTCCAATAGCGCGCTAAAATATACAGTTATGGTGAATCAGTGGCACATGTACAAATTTTGGATACCAGAAATTTGCTCCATGAGGGCCGTGCTTTAGTGCTTTTCCTTATTTTCTTATTTTCTTATTTGTTCATTTATGTATACGCTGTGTGCCCTAGATGGATCCAGGCAGAGTAGGCAGAAGCAGAAACGTGTAAAATGTACAACATTGCAGCGTGATAGGAGCAAGTGATGTTTTGGACAAGTGACTTAAAGCGAGTGTTCCTTGCGTGTTTTAGTCTGTAGTAAAAGTTCTTAAATGCAAAGGCTCTTGTATAGCGTTAAAAAATTAGGTTTGGCTTGTCATGTTAATCTAGTTTCTGGTGATCACAGGTGCTGTTTCGGGCCAGTAGCGAGCTTCCTAGTCACATAGATATCATATAGACAGCACACTTTAAAAGTAGCAGTTCTAAGGAACAAGCTCCGTTTGATCTTTTCCCAAAATTGGGACCTGCTTTTATGTGCTTTGTCAACATTTCATTTTTTTATACCTATAGTACAATGAATAATCGCGCACTCTTTTATGTGCTCATCGAACACAGATGCCAAACTCACGCTGTACGGCTCATCATGCAACGGCTTTGGCCTAATCCGTAGTGATCTCGATATCTGTTTGACATTCGAGCACAGTAAAGATGGCAAGGTAAGTGACTACTCCAAAACTTATGCTTAAAGGGGTGGTGCCATCAAATTTCGAGGCTATAACAAGCCTGTTGTGGGTTTCCTCTGTATGCAAGGACACTCCACACGAAGGTTCGGACACAGCAAACGTTTAGAATATATTTTAATTCACTTCCAAAGTGTACCTAAATGCCCATTCTCCCGATCAAAACCCATCGCTAGCGCGCCAACATTGACGTAGATCTGTAGGATGGACAACAAAAGTTGTAGTGACGTCACACCAGATCTGCTGTAGTGACGTGAGTGACCTGCGGACCTCCGCCACCTCCGCAATGTACGTACCGGCTGTATAGTGAACTAGAATATATTCTAGTTCACTATAGTACCGGCAAAGCATCGGTTGCTGCATCACTCGCCGAGTTTCGATCGTTTTCTGGCTAAGTGCGTCACAGCCTTGTGTGGTCACGTGACCACGCCTCCTACACTTCTACGTCATTGCCCAACCTCGGCGCCCAGAAACCGAAACCGAAAGTTGTCCACATCAAAAGGCGATACTAAATTATTTAGCGAGAATACATGAATCTTGGTGCGTGCATCGTTCTTCCTGGAGCTATAGGAAACGCTTACAGCAAAGAACAGGCAAGCCACAAACATGGTGGCACCACCCCTTTAAACAGTGTATGCGAGAAAAAAAACAAATAGCTACCATTACAGTCCTGTCTGACTTGCATGACTTCTCTGTTAGTAATCTGTGAGAACATATTTTGTGTTCTGCATGTTCACCCTATTGAACGACAGTTCTCACCATTCGCTTCAGTAAACTGGAAGTTATAAGCTGACGTCATCTTGGGTAATGAGAAGCTTGGCGCATGCGACACTTTGTGTCAAGCGTGTAACTTAATGATTTTGTTGTTCCTGGCTTTTCGGTGTTGTACAGTTATGAATGTACTAATCTGATTGCACAAGCGCAGTTCAAGCAAGTGTACTTAAGTAGTATTTAGAACCTTGACAGACTGGTTTACTGCTAGAACCACCTCCAAGAGCTGTTGTGTCACTGGGATTTTGTTGGGTCTGAAAGAATATACATGTTGTCACTTGTGCCTGTAGCTGTTTTTCTTAATTTTTTAAATGATATAATGATGCACGATAGAGAAAACTGTTGCTTGTAGGACTTTTGCCACAAAGAAAAGATTCTGGACCTCGCAAAGGAGCTCAACGATCACAAGAACTTGAAGAGGATTACTGCTATCACCTCTGCCAAGGTCCCGATTGTCAAGTTCTATCACAGACCAACACAACTAGAGGGGGACATCAGCTTCTATAACACTTTGGTATGTAGTGAGTGTTCGAGAAGCCTGTTTCTTTTCGTGTTGATGTGTTTAGAGAAACGTAATGAAACATGTTACTATGCTTCAGTTCAAGCACACTTCGCATCTTGAAGTAAACAGAAGTCCTGATATTTTTCATTTCTTCTATTTTTTAGGCCCAGCACAACACGAGGCTGCTCAAGGTGTACAGTCAAATTGATGAGCGGGTCCGAGTACTTGGATACACTTTCAAACACTTCGCAAAGGTAATGGGTCCCCTCCTGTTCCTTAACTGCTGGTGAGATGTGGCTTTAAATGGGGACGTCACAATAAAAGCTATCTTTGGTTACTTGGGGGCCAAAATTGGTGAAACTTGGCACCTAAATGCGATTCGATATGCTGATATTATACAGTTGAACCCCCTTTATAAGAGGCACTGATATAAGAGACAATTGGGTATAATAGATGCCTGTGTGCCTACATAGAGATGGAGGTTGATAAGAAAATGAGAATGTGGTACTCTGCCTATAAGAAACCTTTCATATACGAGACAAGAATTGCTCTTCGGTGCATGTCTCTTATAAAGGGGTTCAACTGTGACTAAAATTGATTTTGAGCTATCTGTTATAGTTTGCGAGTCACAACACTTATAGTCATCCCCAAATTGATTAATTAATAGGATATAAGTTCAAGGCTTTGCATTGACATATTCACAATGGCCTATTCATTGCTATGAAGCTGTTGGTTTATTTTAATGTTCCAATGAGCACAAGATATATATTTTTTTAACGTCTTATACATATATAGTCTTAATATATGCATGATATGCAGAAAAAAATGGACAGCTTTATAGCCCTTGTCAATGTTTCATGATCTGAGTGCGAAAAACAATGATTCGATCTTACTTGTGAAATCGCTCAGGGATGACTGAAAGCATCTGCACAAAATGAAACTGAGAAAATTGAGCTGAAAAAAATAGAGCTCAGAACGAGCTGGTGTTATTTTTCATTGGAGAAGCATGGCAGTGTGGCACTGTGCCCATTGTATCTTGATAAGGATCAGCAGACTGCTCATTCTTTTGTACACATTATCTTCTCATCACAAAGTTTGCATTGAAGCCATAGACAGGACAAAAGTCGCTTAGCTTGCTGCAGTGGCAGCGTTCCTTATGCTAGTGTTTTGTTGAGTTATGCCAGAGCGGATGCTAAAGGAGTTAGCTGCTAGCCTTACTTCAAGCAGACGGTTCATACCTTTGTACATGTTTTGTTCTCATCATGAAGTTTGCGTTGAAGCCATATGTAGCGCAAAAGTCGCTTAGCTCGCTGCAGTGGCTGCATTTTGTTTAGTTACGTCAGATCGGATGCTAAAGGAGTTAGCTGCTAGCCTTACTTCAGGCATACAGCTCATACCTTTGTACGTGTTTTGTTCTCATCAAGAAGTTTGCGTTGAAGCCATAGGCAGCACAAAAGTCGCTTAGCTCGCTGCAGCGGCTGCGTTTTCTTACGCTAGCGTTTCGTTGAGTTACGCCAGATCGGATGCTAAAGGAGCTGCTCGCCTTACTTTATATTGTCTTGTGGTTTTGACACTGAAGGCTGCAGATTACTTCACCCTTATTTCATAACTGTGACATTTTCTCCTTTTTGAGCGTGATGGAAAGCCATAGTCAAAAGGAAAGTTACTGAAAGAGCTGATGCCACACTGTGGGTGTATCATTTAAACTGTATAATCGCACTGCCATATGTTGTTGACACCAACCACAGTGCAAGAGTCAAATCTGAAAGGGAGCTATACTGACATTGCTGTGTGGGAGTCAAATCTAAAGGGGTGTGTTACTGACGCTGTTTGTGCTGCAGTTTGGGAGTCTGAATTTAGAGGGGGACTGTTGCTTTCTTTCGTGGAATGAATTCAGGCAGAGCAGGCACTAGCATCAGCATTACACCCTTTAAAAGCATAACAGACTAGCATTGTCATCCATTGTAAAGCTACCCGGTCATATCATTTAGCAATTAGTGTTTGCAGAGTCCATCAACTTACGAGGCATGTTACTTACTTCCAGACTTGTGCCATCGGTGACGCGTCACGGGGAAGCCTTTCCTCATATGCATACATCCTTCTAACGCTGTATTATCTCCAGCAGTGCAAACCGCCCGTGATCCCTGTCCTCCAGGAGGTAAGCTCGGTGTCTATGCAGTCCCTGCAGCAGCTGCTAGGCAGTGCGATTTCTGTGTTGGTGTGAGTGCAAAGATGATCAAGAAAAGTTATGAGAAGTGAGGGGCATGAATTTTTCAGTGTCACCATCACGAAGCCAAGAAAAGTGCAAGGAAAACAAGCTATCATTTTAACTGAAATGCAACGATAAAATGACAGAAAAAAAAGAAAGTCAGAATGGATAAAAAAAGTTTCATTTAAGAAAATAACACACGATGGTCTTTTGCCTGTCTTCATTTCTTTGCATTGCTCTTTCCACATTTCAATTCAGGAAGCATATAACTCTTCCTCTGGTTTGCTTAATTAGCTTGTTTTTTCGTCTATTTTACATTTGTATCTTTTCTACATGTTAGTTTTAATGAAACAGTTAACTTTTCCTATGCTTTTGTTGATGTAATTGTCTTTTCGCTTTGTGCAGTGGCAAAAATTTATAGAGTGCGTCATTACATTGGAAGACAGCTGCAGCTAAGTGCAATTTCTATCTCTGTCGGTCGTGATTGTGATAGTTCCTTGATCGTGATTGGGCTGTTTGCACAAGTTGCAGACAAGAGCTAGTTGCAGCCGAGAAGTTTGATCCTGATCGTGGCTTTGGGATCGAGAAGGCCTGAAAATATTCGTCATTGATATTTCTCGATGAAGCTTCTTTTTTCTCCACAATAACTTTTTGCCATTGCGATTCGTCGGAAAACCTTTCAGTGTTTGCTCATTTAAATGCATTCGAACATCTGGGTTGCACACTGCAATTCTCTGAAGTGCATGGCTGCTTAGTGTTCAGCACATGGTTGTTGCAGTTATAGTGCAGATAGTTGCAAGTCCGGCGGGCATCATTATGAGTGGTCTAGGCTGTATTCGCAGAAGTTACCTTTTTAACAGCGAAGCTGTATAACCCATATATGCCTCTGATGCACTTGAAAATCAATGGAAAAGGAAATGGGGTTGCTTTAAGACAGCACCATGTTTGACGTCTGCATCCCATGTCAGTGGGCATGGGCTGAAGATTGTCGTTGCGAATGCTTCATGCTGCTTGAGTTACGTCAGCGAAAAGCTGGTGGAGATACAAAATTTCAAAAATATATTTCTCAAGTTAAAAAAATAATACCCTTTTGTAACTTTTCCTATGTTCAGCTAATACATAGAGCTTTCAAATGAAGTATCGTGCATATTTTTAGTCTGACCACCAAGGCAAGTTTTTTGACACTGAATACAGAGCTTTTCTAAAAAAAAAAAAGTGAAATTCGCAATTTTTTTTTCAGGCGATCTGCTACACCTTCAGCACCTAAATTATTTTTCTTTTGTAGTATGTCGAGCAGGCCACAAGTATATAATTCATTTCTACCCTTTGAGATTGCCTTGTTCCTGAAAAAAAATATCAAACTTTGCAACTTTATTCAATTTTGCACGTGTGAAAAGCTCTCGAATCGATATACGTAAATAAGTCATTATTTTTACAGTTACATCAGTTCCTTAGCTTGCCGGAAATAACATATTATTGAGTGCATACCATAAACATCCTTTTAAAGGGGTCATGAACCACTTTTCCAAGTAATGATGTAATGACCTCAGTATCGGAGTTTACTGCCTCCCGAATCGATTGCCGCAAAAATTTCTCGAATCCGTCAAGAATCAGCGGAGTTACGGGGGTTTGGCGCACGCTCCGAGCGCTTTCTCTCTTTTCTCGTGCTGACAAGCGCACTGGAAGCTAGACAGGGAGGGATGGCATGGGGGAAAGAAGTTACGTCAGCGCGCGTCATGAAACGCGATCGCTCTCCCGCTGTGATTCGCTCGCGCGAGTGCGGCTACCGTGTACTGAGGAGTGCGGCGCCGGCAAGTGGCGGCACCCCGCGGCAAGAAGCGCATCTGATCCGAACGCCGCTCTCGATTTACATCGGCTATCGGCCAATAAGCATGCTATGTCTCTTGCGACGTAAACTGCCAGATCCGTGACGTAAACTGCCAGACGCCCCGCCCACCGACGAGAGTGAGAACCGGCCTCTGTTTGAAAAGAGGGCGCCTGGGGAAACGGCAACTTCGCGCTCCGCTTGTGGCCTTTACGCGGCGCGCACGACTGTAGTATTTGGCAGAGCAGTTCATAGCCGTGTCAGCTTTCCGCAGGATGTGTTTTTTCAACAAGCCCAAGGGGTGCTTCATGACCCCTTTAAAAAAATTGTTGTTTGATGCCCTTTAGCTCAGTCGACGCAAAACTACAGACTCCCACAAATAGGCGGGAAAATTTTTCGCAGCAGAAATAAACGAGCAGAACGAGTTTCGAACTTCAAGAAAAACATGGAAATTTTTTCAGCCATATTTGTGATGGTTGGAAAAATGCTGGATGATTTGGCATGGAATGATCCGGCCGTAAGAACTTTGGTGTCCGCAGAAGACCACAGGTGGGTATGTGCCACAGGAATTGGGCAAGCCCCACTACTGAGTACAGCAGGTGCGAGCGTTAAACGTAAACTCTGCTCGTGAAGTGAAGCACGTGACACTTGAAAGAGAGAGAGAGAGAGAAAGAAATAGAAAGAAAAATAGTGAGAAATAAAAGGAATAAAGACATAAAAAGATAGACACAGAAAGATATAGAAAGAGAGAGAAAGGAAGAGAAACTGACACAAGAAAGAGATAGAAAAAAAAACTGAGAGCAAGACTGAAAGAGAGAAAGGGAAGATAAATAAGATACAAAGAATGAGAAAGAGAAAGAAATAGATAGAGAAAAAAAGAAATAGAAAGCAACAGGTACAAAAAACAGATACAAGAAACAGAGAGAAAGAGAAAAGAGAAGAAAAAAAAGAAACCAGGAAGGCCACCCAGCTCTGCTCTTCCTTCAGGCTTGGCACCACTAGTGCAAAGCTGCCATAAGAAATGCAGTGCTGACCTCCGTAATTTTGCAGTGGCGTGCTCTTGTGCCTTGCAGCTGTACCCAGAAGGGGAGCAAAAGCCAGAGGTCATGGTGGAAGGCTGGAATGCATGGTTTTATGACGACGTTGATCACCTGGTAAGTGCTGGCGTCCCTGGAAAGGAAAGAAAGGAAATTAAATTTGAAGGTGTCTTGAAGCAGTTTGGTTGTTGTTCTGTAAACAAGGCTCTTGGGAACGTGTTAGCTGACCGTGTTATTGTTGCTCTACATGCTGCAGAAAGTTTGCAATGTCGTGTCGGGAACGGGCAAAATCGCCTTCTCTCTTTCTCGTTGTGTTGTAATTGGCCATACAGAAATCAGGCTTTTCATGGGCTGCAGTAAAACTGATAGCTAGCCGAGTTGGTATGAATTCATGTTTGAAAATTCAGGTATCTGAAAATTCAGATGTTATCATGGGCTGTTTGACTTCTCAATCACAAGTAGAGTTTGAGAAATATTTGATGTCAAAAAGAAAAGACGTTTCATCATAGTTCGTCTGGTTGCATTCGACGGTGGTCTGCTTGTAGTTTTATTTTCTCCTGCATGCATGTGAGGCGGTGCCCACTGTGCAACATTCATGCTCATTCAAATGTTGTATGCTCCAATTGTGTCGGTCAGTTGCATACCTGCCAAGTCTCCCGGATTACCCGGGAGACTTCCGGATTTTGAACGTTTCTCCCGGTTGTACGGGTCATAGAAAAATCTCCCGGAAATCCAGTTTTGCTCCGCGCGTCCAGTGCTTTGTCTGGCCACATGAGCAAAGTTGTCTGGCCACGTAGTAGAAAGGATTCTTCTTTTTTTTTTAACGATGGTAGAAAGGTTCAACTCAGTTTCATTGCGCATGAAGTAGCTGTGCACTTCGCGCCGCTGTGCTGCCAGCGCAAACGTGTCATAGCGCTGCAGCTGCGTCTTGCCGGTGATGCTCTTCTCAGTTTGGCTCGAGGAATTCAATTTCTTGCACTTCGGGGAGGCAAGTGGGGCCCGCAGAGCTTCAGCCTTGATACGCTTAACTGTTCGCTCGCTCACTCTTGCCCGACGAAATAACTGGTAAGCAAGCGACGACAGGCCTCGCACGCGGAGCGATGTTATTACATGCGCCCATCGCGCGACGGGGACGGCCGGGTCGTTTCATCTCTGCTTCAACCTCGTTCGTCTCTAGCGCTAGCGCGCTTTTACTCGCACATGAAAGAGACGATGCGTAAGCGATGTTATCGGTTTGGGCTCTGTACAAATCAGCGGCGACCGTAAAATCCTGCTGACAGTGTCCATATAATTGCTATCGCAGTACCTCCCCCCCCCCCCCCCGTGGTCGGCATATTTTATACCCCCCCCCCCTTGTTGAGTACATCTCCCGGATTCCGTTTCTCCAAACTTGGCAGGTATGCAGTTGTGTTGTGCTGTGCCCAGTCTGACGGTACTCTCCCATGCATACTATTGCAAATCTCATCAGGTACCAGATTTGCAGGGTTCGCTGTGACCAGATGCCAGCAAAGCTAAAAAGAACTGAAAAAAGAACTAAAGAATGAAAGATATGTGGATCCCATTTTGAAATTCTTGTGAGCCCCTCTAAGTTTTTGCTTGCTTGCTTGCTTGCTTGCTTGCTTGCTTGCTTGCTTGCTTGCTAGCGCCTTTTGCAATTTAGTTCGTTTAGTCAGACAACTTAGATTTTTATTGTCCAACTTACATGCTCGAGTATAGCTGAACAAGGAAGTATCCTCAGAGAGGCAGCAATCGGTGGCTAGTTTATTTGCTGGGCCCTATAAACTGATGGAGCCAAATGTCCGGTCAGTCGATCGACTCGCCAAATATCTTTTTTTTTTTTCCCTTGCAGCAATCTGTGTGGAGTGAGTTCGGTCTCAACAACGAGACTGTCGGAGAGCTGTGGCTCGGCCTCCTCCGTTTCTACACAGAAGAGTTCAACTTCCAAGAGCATGTTGTGAGCATCCGACAGAAGGCTCCTCTGACCAGACTCCAGAAGATGTGGACGTCCAAGTTCATTGCCATTGAAGGTAGGCTTTCACTCGGGGACACAACAAGAAAATGCTGCATCAGCTTAGGCTGATGGTAAAGTACTGTACAGCTCAGAGCATTTACAACGTGACTGCTTTATAGTGCAGGACCGACTATAATGCGGTTTTTTCTGAGTCCTGTTTACCCTCCCCTAGGATGCCAGGTACAGCCGAAACCCACTTATAACGATCCCATATATAAAGATCTATCTGCTAAAATGACCATATTTCGATGCACTAACGATTTTCCTATGCTAACCACTGAAACTACGCCCACATATAGCGAACATTTTTCCAAGGCCTTCTACTTCTACATCGAACGCTTCAATCATGGGTGTGGTAAAAATATGGCGCATACGAAGAAAAAAAAAAAAGAGAGAGAGGCCTTCTAAGGCATGAGAGGCACGCGTAGTCGTGTGTGCCTTGCTCCAGTTTAATTGCGACGAAGATATATCCTAGATCGGTGGGCACCGTACGCAGATTTCTGATGCTGCGAGAGAGGTCGCTTACTTTTCAGTCATTTTTACAGGGGCAGAATGTCGATGAGGAAAAAAGGAATAGGAGGGCAGCATGAAGCCTTGCGGTCATGCTTTCACACGGAAACCTTTTTTGACGCCGTTCTCTACCGCTATGACCGCCTGTGATGAACCAAACAATGCCTTAAAACACAAGAAGCGATAACCTGCGTCCCTGAACCTGTCGACGTCACAATATGCCGCAAAAAGTCTTCAGTCTTTTTGGTAACTGCAAATGCCGGTCGTTCAATGGTTCCGACTTGGCACGATTGCGATGATGCCTTCACGGATAAGCATCAGAAAAGAGCTAAGGCGAGGTGGCGGCTTGCGATGAATGAGCCATTGTGACTTATCACTGACGGCCTTATCACAATCTTCAGAAGCTATCTGCTCGGCTGCACCTGTGGCATACCACATAGACCGCGGTAGAACCGTGCCATGCTGTTGTTCGCAAGTTCGCTGCTGCCACGTCGTGTTAGACCACTTGGAAGTGCGCATCGCTTTGTAGAAAAGAAAGCAGCTCGCTGGAGCCTAGTTGAGCAGCATGGGCACCGAGAAATGTCGATGCACTAACAGAGAGCATACTGCACATGTTATTAGGAGATAAAACCAAGCGTGCCGCGCCTCGTCATGCAGGACTGCCAGGGCATCGTAGAGTGCACGTCGCTTGAAGAAAGCTTGTCTTTGCTGTGTTGAACCAACTGGTTACTTGCCGCACCTGTCCACAGTCTGGAGTGGACCAAGCACGAACACAGCCATGGCAAATGCACGCGTGCGGTACAGCAAGCGGCCCGGCAGTGATGATGCGAGCTGAGTAGGCAATGCGCTGCACGCAACTAGCCAGAGATGATCGGCTCCACGTGGCGGTACGGCGCTTCAGTGAGATGGTGTCAGTTCATTGCAAAGGCGGTTTAATTCACTCGTGAGCGCGCAGCGGGCGTTGATTAACGGCGCGGAGAGGCTTAACTTGTCACCGGAGAGGTCACTTCGTAATAAATATGCACGGGAAAAAAAAAACTGCTTGGTTGCTAATATGTGCACGTTGTGAAGGGCAAGTCCATAGACAACGAACTACTGATATAACAACCACTTTTTTCGGGGCACTTTCGAGTTCGTTATACATGGGTTCGACTGTACACATACGCATACATGGGTATTGTGCAGTTACCCAAGATGAAAGACCGGTTATAATGCGGTTGCCAAAAAATCTTGCTAACAAAAGCGGTAGAGAGCGCGCTTCTCAAAGGAGATGCGCTGCTGGGGGAAGAGTGACGATGTCGTTGCGAAGGAAGAGGGGATGTAGAGCGCAGGGAGGAGAAAGAAAAAAGGAAAAGCTACGCAGTAGCGCTTCGCAGGTGCACGGATTAAGGAAGGAGGGCCTAGGCAACAGAGAAGCCTTTGCACCGGCGCCGGTGTGGCACCGACCACTTGTCAGCCGCGCACGTTCCCCATGTGTGTCCATGACCTCATCGACTGCACTTTTAGTTTCCTGTCAGGAAAATATAAATGTTTGCGTTGCTGTAGAGTGCAACAGATACCGTGCTCGTGACCTCGTCCACAAATGCAAACTTTCGCCTTTGCTGCCAGTACACGGACTTGTAAGCATGGCGGGCTCTTGCCGTGGCTGTGAAATCGAATGGGGTACCATTCAGCACACGGAATTTCGGTCGTCATTCGACATAGTTTCTGTGTAATGTGCATAATCGAGAAGGTCTGAAACGTAGTCGGCGACTTTCCGCAATGGTGCTTTCTTTTGTTAGTCTTTTTTCTTCCTGCGTTCACTTTGTTGGCAACGCGGGTCTTTGGATGTTAACCTTTCAACATTTGGAAATTTAAACGGTTTTAAGCGCCAGGCATTGCATGCCTCGATTCTCCGACACACACAGCTGCTTGCTCAACAAGTTGTGTGCATGTGAAGCCTTTGAAAAATGTTGTTTTGGTTATAATGTGGATATTTGCGACTCCGGCAACTTATGTTGCGTGATTTGCAAACCTTTTTTTTCATATTTTGGAGTTTCAAATTGGGGGCGCGCATAATCCAGAATACACTTAAACATCGATATAATGGACACGAATATAACGAATTATCGGTTATAACGAAGTAAATGAAGAATAGTCTCGTCAGAGACACAGTGTTACTAATAAACGTTTATAACGAATTTTCGGATATAACAAAGTTATTTTCGTGGCAGATGTGACTGTTATAATGAGGTTTGAGTGTAATACGAAATAGACGTGCGCAACTACCTTGCAGCTATCTTCAGTCTGCAAAATAACTTTCCTCTGACACGAACTTTCATGATGACAGTGTCGCATCGCCATTTACACTTCATTTCGAACAGATATAAGCGCAACCGAGTTACAGGTGGGCATGAAATCGACCTCCGCAAACCCACAACAAACTGTGCTCTGTTGGCATTTTGTAAAGGCGATTACAGTGCATTTGCCCGTTTTGATAATTCCAGAGCTGTGAATACAGTTCTGGTTGTCTGCGCATAATATGCGCAGACAATTGTCTGCGCATAATAATGCGCAGACAATTTGCAGAACCATTCTATTGGAAAAAAATGTGCGCGCTAGGTTAGAGTGAGTATGGTAGTTACATCGCATGGCTGCTTATTGAAACCCCGTCACTGGTTCTGTTTGCAGATCCTTTTGACCTGGATCATAACCTTGGCAGTGGAGTGACGAAGAGCAGTAAGTGTTCCAATAATGTGGAAGTTCGAGTTGCTTCGACATTTCCTAAAGAATGTCTGCTTGACCTGCATGTCATGTTTTGCATCTTATAATGCGATAATAAAGAGGCCGCGCGACAGAAAATGTGGTGTTCACGTCAGTGGCACTGTCTGTGAGCGAGAAATCCCAGTGGCGCAAGGAATAACAATCCTAGTGCGAGCGATAATCGAACCGGGCATTCTGTGTGGCAGTCAAGTATTCTACCACAGCAACGCCAGTGCTTAAAACTTGCTTAATTTGCTCTGAACTTCTAGATGTATTCGTTCAAGTGCTACATCACACTAAGTTTACTGTGATACATCAGATGCTTTGTTTATGAATGCAAGGAAAAGCACAAAAACGAGGAAAAATAAAGTTCTAAAAGTTCCATTGCGGCTCTATAAGCCCACTACGGCTTATGTATAGCAATGCTGTGGTATTTTAATGCAAGACAAACTGCTGGTTGTAGTTGCATGTCTGTGCAGATCCCTTAATGGGGCCCTGCAAAACTTTTCCAAGTGACCATCGAATGGCTTCACTAAAGAAGTTTATTGCCTCATGAATCCGTCAAGTACGAGCGGATATGTTCCACACTGTAATTGCTTTCTTTTTTCTCTCGTCCCGATGAATGGCTGGAAGCTAAGCAGGGAGGGATGGCATGGAGAAAAAGAAGTTATGTCACGCGCACGTCATAACCTTGAGCACTTTGCCTTTCTTTTTCCTTTGTACGCGCGGATTACTTTATATGTGATCGCGCGCGGGCACGTGGTGGCCTGCCGCGGCGGCCACAGTAACTATGCAGCCCACGATGCACAAATCAGCCAATGGCCGTGAAATTGGGCATATGGCACGTTTATTTGGGTATATGGCTTTATTTGTAGAAAGAAGAGGGAATGATCTCTAGCTGACTGAGAATTAATTGTAAATTCCAACCGCATGCTGCGCTATAATGTTTCGCTCGCGTGTTCTCAGGAGCCTCGACTACTGACCGTGCTGAAAAAGTGTTGCAGGGCCCCTGTGTGGATGCCTTCCTGCTTAAAATTGGCATCTGTTTCCCTCAGTGGTTGGCTTCTTATTTCTCGTGCATCTTGTTTGCAGTGAGCACATACATCATGAAGACCTTGATCAAAGGAAGGTCGCACTTCGGAACGCCCGTTCGCAGGCCGCCTGCCCCTTATGCCACGTTCCTTGTAAGTGTTGCGGAACTTGATGCTGCTGGAAAGCTTTAGCATGGCCTTATCGAGGTGAGAGTGTGGCTCCAGGCATAAGTTCGTTTTTACGACAACCTAGTCAAACGTAGGTTGACAAACTATGATGAAATTAAATCCATGCTGTCATCAACGATGTTTTCATTTCCCAGTCCTAGCCCCATTGGAAACTGTATGTCTTTCTTTTTTTCTCAGCTTAGTGAAGTAACTTTGTGCCACAGTTTCGATTTAACGTAATACCTGTGCATTGCATACATGCAAGTCCCGTTAAACATTTCCATAAGCCTATAGTACAAACCTAATTAATTTGGACCTATTTGGTAGTACTTAAGTTAACTCGCTGATGCAAGCTAGAAACCTAGCTTGCTGCATGCTGATGCAAGTTAGTTTTCTTCTGCAGTGGTTGTAGAAAGCAGCAGTTCTCTATTGATTTGGTGTGTATAGGCTGCACGCGCCTTCAGAACTGAGTAGATGCTCCGATTGCATCGTTGGCAGTCACAGTTTTGTCCGCAGCAGATGCAGCACGGCGCTCAGTAGTTTCGTTTCGACTGTGTGCGTGTACGCTGCGCGGGTACCTTGAGAACTGTGTGGACGCTGCCTGTGATTGCGCCATTAGCAACCACGGTTTCTTCTGCAGAAGCTTCGTTATGACTCTATGTGCATGTTGCTTGCAATGTCACAAAACTCTAACATGGCAGAATTTGTTGAAGATCGAAGGTGTTTCAGTCACGGTCCGCACGCTGGTGTATAACTTGCCTGCTACATAATGATGGACGAACGATATGTTGCTGGCCATGTCGCCCACAGTATTGCGTGTGCGTGTGGTGGTATTAGTGGTGGCATTATGGGAGAAAGGACGGGTACAGAGCACATTTTGGACTATTTAGTCACTAGGTCTTGTGCCGTAGTCGCATTGTGGAGGAAGTTGCGGGATGACAAGAAATGTGGCTTTTACACTGCTCTAATGCAAAATAAGTAGGGGTGTGCGAATATTCGACTTTCAGTTAGCTAGTATTCGAAGTTTCGTATAATTCGACAGGACGAATATCTAAAGCACGACAAAGGTCAATAATGCAACTTGGTGAAGGTGGTGTGGCCAGAACTAATGCTAACATCGTTACAGTCAGCCTTTCGTTAAAACTTTCAGTGATATCCTGGTTCGAAGGCGAGCGCATGTTTATCTCATAGGAGATCGTCATTTCTGCAGTTAAAAAGACACACACGAGAAAACTGTCAAGGCCTTCACAACTTCGCTTCCAAAACGAAAGCACGGACTTCTTGCGTAGTTCGGTCGCGTGTGCCGCAAGCACCGTATTACGTCTCGACTTTGACCCGCGAAATCCTCGCTGATTGGCTTCACATGGGAAAATTTGTTCACGCTGTGTCACTGCCGCACCACACGTTCAGAAACGTCCATCGTTCCGGCACGCAGTTAAAACGCTGCTGTGAATGGGCGCCCGAAGGTTTGGGGCCCTTAGCACTCATGACGATGAATCACAACATTACCATTGTTGTTTCTTTCAATTTTCCATAAAAACTTTGGTATTCGATATTCAATATTTTTGGCCACTATTCGGCACTATTCGATTTGAATTCGATTCGAGATGAAATTTCACTATTCGCACACCTCTAAAAATAAGGATAGGATTGCCTATTCATGCAGAAGATAAAAGTATATTGATCTAAGAGACATTTCTTTATCGTTTTCCTGATACTAACAGTTATTTAGTATTTGCTTGATTCGGTGATTTTCTCCAGACCCTTCAAATTCGAACTAACGAGGTTTTGCTGCAGTAAAAATTGCTTGAGAGAGAATGGGGAACATTGCTGGTGACCCTTCGTTGCAGGTGGACGAAAAATAACACTCCAACAATGTAAATTTCTGTATAATGAAGTTTTCTGCTGCAAGTTGGTAAAATTGGCTTCGGTAGATGTCCTAATAACTGGGCAGTCAGAAAAAATTAATGTCATTAACAAAAGAATGCCTTGTTTAACTAAAAAGCTGATTGCCCATTATTTTGACTTGGCTACTATGCTTTTGCACTTCTGAGTGCAAGGTTGCAGGTTTGACTCCCAACAGTGGTAAATGCTTCTTGATCATGTTTGAAATGCACAAGTACAGTAGACTATCACTAAACAGAACTACTGCTTGAATGGAACAACTGCATCTAATACAATTGGTTTCGTACATGGATTCTGCACCCCTGTTCATCTCTCAGTGAATAGAACTCCTGTTAAATGGAACACATTTTCCTGGTTCCTTCAGGTTCCGTTTAACGAGAGTCTACTGTACTTCCAGGTGTTTGTTAACGTAAAAAAATACAACATAATAAGAAGTTCATGTTAATGTAATTTCACTGTACTCACTTTTAGTCTTTCAGTTGTCGCTTTGCCATCTAAGCAGATGCAACTGCTGCAAGCAAGGCTTGTACTACATTTGGCGGCCTGTTATTTCTCCAGGCATACTTTTTCGATGCCCGGAACCTTGTGGAGGGGTCACCACCGAATGACCGAGGCTGCCGCATCTGCGGGAAGATAGGCCACCGCATGAAACAGTGTCCAAATCGTAACAAGAACAACGGGGGCAAGGACAAAGACGCAACTGGAGGCAACAATCGGGGAGCATGGGCTCAGCAGGACCAAAGGCATGTGTTTTGAGCTTGTTGTGTAAACCTCTAGTTATACAGAATAGGAGTGCAATAAAATGGAACACGGTCAACCCAGCCGTCCTGCGTTTAGGACAGTGGGCAAATAAGGTGTCAGGGGGAGATGCGAGTGAAAGATTGCAGCTGTACGTATGACGTAGAATGACGTAGTGAATGGCGTAGAAAGTGATGACGTGAAAATGACACTGACATGGCTCGCTTGCCTGGAAGTGTCCTTCAAGCGGAAATTGTGGACCTGGACAAGTGGTCCTCGTCCAGTGAAGACGACGATAGTGAGCCAGCCAAAAAAAGTCACAAATCCAGCCCTCGATCGAAAAGGCGAGTCTTGAGTGCAAAGTTACTCCAGACCGAGTGGTCAGGTGACCAACACGATGGAAGTTTTATTTATTTTATTTTTTTTACTCCGGCGGAAGCATTCAAGAATTTCTTTGAGAGTGACGTCATCTCACTTCTTGTACGGGAAAGTAAGCTCGATACGGATAAAAAAAGTCAATGAAAGGGAAAAAATGGTACTCTTCTCCGTTTGCCTACCTTCTTCACGCATCTGTGAACAACACTGTACAGATGTATAAGAAAAAGAATGGAAACATCGAGCATCTTCCATTTCGGAGGTCGATTGCACTGGCCTAACTCAAGAAATACGTATGGAAGCCGTTCTGTCGAAAATCTCTCTTGTCCACCATTCAGGCACAGTCGTTTTGACCACACTGACCATATTGTTGCCCTTAATTGCAAATAGACGAGGTGTTCTCACTTCTACGAGAAAACAACTCGGTGAGCAATGTGCAACGTTGGTGTGCATGTGAAATGCTTCAAGGTTTACCACACTAGCACGTAGCAGCCCATATAACCAGTGTCCTACATGTAGGACGGCTTGGAAAACAGTGTTGCACTTACCTGTCAGTAAGTAAAAAATTGGTACATTTTGTTGAGGGTACAAGTGCCCGATTTGTGAAGAAAAATATGTTTCCTCAATTTTTCTGAGTTTGGGCATTATATGGGTTAAGCAGTGCTCCGGGAAAATGTACTTAGCTTCTTAGAGAACACAAGTCTTCAATAAGATTTAAAGAAAACTTGTCCCCATTTCTCATTTCACATAACTCTTCAGCAATAGTACCTTGTCGTTAGAGGTTTTTAGTTTGTATGTTCCCGTAATACCGTATGAAATCTGTGCATGCGCATGCCTTTATGGAACATAGACATGCTTTCACGGAACGTAAACTACTCGCCGTTTTACGTTTACGGCCTTATCTCGCGAATTCACATTATTTGTGGATACTTGCGAGATCCTGTTCATGGAGACTACAGCCGTTGAATCTCGATCACGGCCTCCTCTATAAAATGGTCGAGATAAGTCAAAGTGTGAGTGCAAATTGCGACTGCATTGTTTGAGTTAGGTTATCGTAGCCGTAAACATGAGAAACTGGATAGGTGGTGCCATCTGGCGAGGCGGAGATGAACCAGGCAAGCACGAAATTGTTATTGCGAAAACACGGATCATTCTACCTCCCTGCTGGTGTAAATTCCTTGCAGTGGCATAATTCTGAATGAGCTGCCTTTTAAATCTTCTTTTTCCATTTGAAAACACTCTGACGTTGCGACGTTTGTAATAATTGTGGTTACAAAAAGCGTCGCAAGATGGCGACACGATTGTCTGGTAACCCGGTATTCCGCGTACCCCTTTGTGTATATCGGAATACCAAATACACTAAAAGCCTATATTACGATTTTTATGCAGTGGTGATTGAATCTTATCTAAATTAAGTATAGCTTAAATGCAGTTATCATCATCATTTTGATCTGTGCTTGTTTATGTTTACTGTATCATGCGTTTTCTTGCTACCGCCGCAATCTGCCATGTATTTGAAATTTGCGTATCCCCCATTTTAATTAGTGTTGTGTACTTTCACCATATCTCGTGTTCTGTTGCCATCACCGCCTCTGCCTGTTGTATGTAGGTGAGTGGGATCGTAGTCAAGCGGATGGTCTCCTTTATTCCCGTCCCCTCAAACAACTTTGTGTTGGTGTAAATACAACCGTTATTATTATTATTATTATTTAGTGATTTGTGCAAACATGTACGTTTATGTGCATACGTATTACGAATGGGGAGCTAAAAATTTGCTAAAACATGTGTTCCGGTAATGTTAAAAAGTATATGAACAAGCTAAAAACCTCTATTGGCACATTGTAACAGTAGTTTTGTTTTGTGCCACTAAAGCCAGCACCACCAACTAGCCTCTCCTCTTCAGAAGGTGGAAGTGCCTTGCTCAGTGAATTGACCGGCTTTCCCTTTGCAGTGGTGGGCCTAGGAACTTCAAGTTCCGGCCACGGCAGCCGCATCAGCAGAATGTCGACCCAGAGGAGATGAACGCGGAGCAGCAGCCGAATCGGGAGAACCTGAACCCACAGCGGCTCAATCAGTCGCAGCTGGGTCCTATGCTACATCGGAGACCACGAGCCGGAGCGCTGCCACCGCGTCAGGCTAGAAATCGTGCACAAGAGGACCAGCGGCATGCCTCACACCACCAGCAACAGGCTCAACACCAGCACCAACAGCAACAAGTGCAACACAACCAGCAACAGGTGCCGCACCAACAGCAACAAGCGCAGCACCACCAGCCACAGGGTGCGCCAGCTGAGGGTAAGACTCCTGGCCATAGGCGATCTCTGCTTTGGTCTCTGACAGTTTGGCAATCGTGCACGTTGGGCCCCTTTAAAGTATTAAAGGGTCCCTGCGACACTTTTTCAGCATGCTCGGAGAACGTTGCCGATCAGTAGTCAAGGCTTTTGAGAAAACGTGGGACAAACATTGTAGCACAACACACAGCCTGGAATTTGCAATTAATGCTCAAAGTCGGCTAGAAATCGCTCACTCTTCTTTCGGCAAATGATGCCATAAGCTCAAAGTCCATGGCCATTGGACAATATGAGCATTGCGAGCTGCATGGTTACCGCAGCTGCCGCGAAATGCTGCTATGTGCCTCCACGCACGCTCGCCATCACACTGAAAGTAAGCCACGTGTTCGAAGAAAAAAAAAAGGAACGTGCTCAAGGTCATGACGCGCGCTGACGTACGAACGTGGCTTCTTGCCCCCTTGTCATCTCTCCCCCTCACCCCCCTCCAGCGTAGCTTTCAGCGCGCTCACTGGTACTAAAGGTGAGAGAGAAAGCGCTTAAAACGTGCGACAGATCCATGTGTCTCCACTCGTACTTGGCAGATTTTTGCAGCAGTCTATTCGTGAGACAATAAGCTCCTTTAATGAAGCCATTCGATGATTACTTGGAAAAGTGTTTTAAGTCAGTTAACACTGGTAAATTATCATTTGAGAACTCTATTGTTGTTAATTTTGAGAATAAGGGCTCTTACTGAAAGAGAGAATGAGGGTCAAAGTATCATCCCGAGTGTTAACTACAACTTCTTGCCAGGTGACCAAACTTCATGTCCAAACGAGGTTTATCTCTACTGAGTGTCGAGTTTGGGTGCATGAATTCGGATTTGGTGCGTCACTAAGTCACAAAAGGCTGGAAGATGTTGAGGCCTTTCTTTTGTATTCCACCAGCACTGGGTGCCCTCTCTATGGGAGTCACATGAGCGCCATATGAGTGCTTTTCTATGTTCTGCAGGTCATCCTGGTCTATGTCCTGAAGTACCGCACGGCGGCATCGCGCCACCCGGCGTTGCCCAGGCACAGCTGCAGAGGACACTGCAGAACATGGCAACAGCGGGTCTCCAGATGGGAGCCTCCCGCTGCTTTGTTCCGCACATGGGCCCGCCACCGGCCTTTATGGCTACACCGCCCCTTCGGCCACCCCCGTTCCCAGGCGCTAACGGCCAGACACCTCCTCATCCTGACGTGCAGGTCCTGCTGATGAGGATGCAGCAGCAGCAGCAACAGCAGCAGCCACCGCAGCAGCTGCCACAGGAGATGGGGCACCAGCGATATGGCCAGTGGGTGAGTGAATCAGTGACAGTCAAGTCTACTAGCGTACTTGATCTGAGGAAAATATCTTTTCCAAACATCTTCATCTAATAAGATTCCGATATCTGTTCATGAATCCACACAATAACTTGAATGAATTAAAGAAGGAAATTTTTAAGGGCTCGTTTCTTTGTTTGATACAACATTAATGAAAACCAACTGATAATGAAGCTAAGGAAGGTATAGGAGACGTTAATTTTACTGTTTTAACTGTATTGTAGTAATTATGATATATAAATGTGAAGAAAGTAAAGTCGATGAAAAGACAACTTGCCGCTGGCAGGGACCAAACCAGCAACCTTCGGATAACGCGCCCGATGCTCTACCAATTGAGCACTAACACTCCCAGGTTTGCATGTACATAAATACCCGATAAAGTGGACGAGAGGACGACCGCCGCCGTAGCTCAATTGGTAGAGCATCGGGCGTGTTATTCGAAAGTTGCTGGTTTGTTCCCTGCTGGCGGCCAGTTGTCTTTTCGTCCGCTTTTAGTTCCTTCGCATTTATATCATAATTACTACAATACAGTTAAAACAGTCAAATTAACGTCTCCTATACCTTCCTTGGCTTCAGTATCTGTTGGTTTTCATTAGTGTTGTATCAACAACTTGGAGGAAGACAGACTACAGTCTTTACTTTCTTTTGAGGAGTTTCGTATGGAAACTACAGGATGACTTTGTGGGATCGAAGATATCCATCGGTAGACTCTCATTAAACGGAACACGAAAGGACCGGCAAAATATGTTTCGTTTAACTAGAGTTCCGTTTATTGAGAGATGTACAAGGAAGCAGAATTAAAGCACGAAACCAATCATATTTGGGGCAGTTGTTATTCCGTTTAAGAGGTTTCCATTTACTGTGAGGCTACTGTACAGGCACGAGACTAAAAAGCCACCAAAACATCGCCCAATATTAGCGGTGTAAGCACATTTCATGGTGGCTACCCTGTGCCACCGAGCAAAACTAGTGTCTTCGCGTACCCAGTTTCACCTCACTTGGCGCTTCCCTAGGGAAGTCGCCAAGTGAGGTGAAACTTGAGGCACTCGGGAGCGTGCGTTGCGTGTTCCCTTGAATTTATACAGATTGTTAAGGCTATCAGCAGCGCTAAGGAATCCATCATCTGTGCATTTATTACTTGACCTGCTGAAATGTACCAGCTGAGCTGGTGTTTGAAGTAGACATCCGTAGTGGCTCGTCACAATTGTGCAGCACTTGTTCGCTATGCGATCATGCTTCAGGCCACCTGATTCATTGGTATCTTGTAATAATCTCTGTTGGCATAATTAAGTTTCTCCATGACACTATTCCAAGAAGTGGCTTGGTCTGTTCTCTAATGAAGAGGGTGTCAGCTAATTCGTTTGTGTGGCAGGTAGAAGAATTGAAGAAGCCTTTGCTGTGCACTTGCGCATTTAATAGACGTTTCGCTGCTCGTACGGTGACTGGAAACTGCGTGGGAGCCTTTTTTGTAATTAAAGAAGACAAAGCATCAAGTAACGTATGTGGCAGTTATGATTTCCCCTGCTGGTGGGCTTCGCTGCACAGCGAATCGTCGATACTGTAATGCACAGTACATGCTTTGTGGCCTAACACAGCTGCAGTGCCATAAAGCTGACTATAGTGAATGTCATCTTGTAGCACGTATATATAATGTAAATATATAGTGCATTGAATCCAATAAGGGGCAGTGCAAGCATGGCGTAAACAAGCAGGGTACGACTCAAAATATAGGCGGCGTGCGCAGCACAGATTTCTTTGCGCTCCACAATGAAGGAATTGCTTTGCAAGTTTCACCGCTACACAGGGGTGTAATGCGACAAAAACTAAATGTCACGCTGTGAAGCTTGCTACCTGTGGCTGCAATTAGTTGCCGGAAAGAGTATCGCCAGGTTGCTTCAGTGGCGCAAAGTGTTCTCTGGTCCGATACGTACACGTTTCACACGACCAGGTTGATGAAAAATAAGTAACAGGAAAACAGCTTCACAGCATCTTTAGAACAAACAATTGTCTCGAGGGACAGTCCGAGACGCCCATCAACGGATCCTTCTAGACATTCGTAACATATTGGTCGGTTCAGCGAAGCATTATGTGGTAAGGAGCATTGATTTTCCGGGCGTAAACAATTACTTTTTTATTATATGATATTTAGGATATGTTGGTGCTCCTGTATAGCACTGGCTACTCCTTTTCACTGATGATAGGATATGTCAAAAGCACAGCAATGAAAAAAAAATATTTCATAAAGAACAGCTAGGCAGAGTTCATAAGTCCGTATACAACAGAGAAAGTTATTCACAATGGTGTTTCATATATCTGCTTGATACCGCACGCATGCGATGGGAGCCATAAGTATGCATATGCGACATATACCGGTTGAGGATGGCCTAGATCCATCACCACGATGTGTTCGGTAGGCACCGGAAACTCCACTGATCTGATGAGAAAATAAGCAATCTGCATCGCTGCGCCTACACACATGCTGTGCTCCAAGTAGGGAGGCCAGGTTCAGTGTGACGCTCGTTCGCGTGGTGGCTCAATCGCCACAAGCATTTGTTTAAAACAAGCAATAATATTGATTATTCGGTGACTATCACGGAATATTGGAGCTAAACGTTTTTCCAAGGCACCTTTAGGGAAAAGCTGGCTTTTCTGGAACTACAAAACAAGGCCCAAAGAGCAGCTCATATGAATATATATAGCATGCTAGCTGTTCTGATCATGTCTAAAACTTCGTCGTCCAAAAAGAATCAGCTTCGTAAACTAATGCGCTTGATACGCCAGCAGCGTTAACACAAAAATGAAACCTAATGCACTGTGTGGCTATGCTTGCACTCGCAGAGTGCATAATTGACCTCATTGTGCTGAAACAAAACTGATTCCCCCTCCTTGCGAACTGCTTGCCCCTTAGTCAAAAAGTGGCCCTTGCCAAAGAAAGCAGCAAGTATGCACCTTAATTCGTGCGTCCATTAAATCAAGCCACCTGCATTTCCATGGTTAAATCGCATGATCAACGTCTCGCACACACGTAGAGCCACGGGACTAGGCTAGGTACATCTCGCTTGGAATTTCCTAGGGACAGCACCAAGAAGTGGTCTGGTAATGCGGGCATGTTTTGGTGGCTTTTTAGTCGCTCCCACTGTACAGTGACCTGGACAAGAAGCTCTGGCAGCACTGTGGTGGTTGTATTTGGGAGATCTTCACACTTGGTATTACCATATCTATTTTGTTGTAATGTGAGCTTTCATAATTTTAGTTTCTTAAACTCTGCCTTCGCATTACTTCGGGTATAAGTATGGTATACCATGTTTCCTACGTTATAGATTTTCCATTGTAGATATGGGAAAGCTGGGTCGGGAATTGAAGGGGTTTAATTTGTTCACAAACTTCAGGGCATCAGCAGAATAGTGTGTTATCAAGAGCATGTAAATGTTAGTGGTCAAGGTGGTGATGCCATCTAGTGGCGCAGAGCGAGAACGGAAAAATGCAGCTACTATCGGCTGTTGCATAGCGTGTGCTACTTCGCTCTTGGTGTAAATTATTGGCACAGGCGTGATTGCAAACAGTGTGCCTTTTTAAATCTGCTTTCAGTGAGAACACTTGTTGAAGATGCACAAAGAAAAAGTATTTGTAATTGTGGCTAGACTGGGCTTCTCAATATGTCGGTGCCATCATGTGGTAACCCAGTATTCCGCTGATAGCCTTGCGCATGCCAGAATTCTCTGTTACCTGATGTTCACTAAAGGGACACTAAAGGCAAACAACGATTTATGTCGGAGTGAAAAGTCAGTGCTTAATAACATCTAAAACGTCAATATTATACACAGCAGCAGCTTTAGTAATTGAGAAATGAAGGTCAATGTAGGACATGATTTGTGCCGCCAGTAGGGCATTCTGGAACACGCACCTGATGACTGTAGTAGGGCTTGCTTTTGGTTGGTTTTAGGTGGTGCATAAACAACTTAAGCTGGCATGCAACTTACGGCCTCAGCACAATTAATTAATCACAACTGCTCAAACTACCTATAACAGAAGAGAAAATTTCAGTGCATTACAAGGCAGAATTGAATTAAATCTTTGCATTTCAGTGTGATCCATGCAAAAAAAGGACTTTACGTTACCCTTGAGAATGATGCAAGTCCTGTTTTCACCAGGCTATGCTCCACTGAGACCCCTTGCTTCGCTGTGTCAGCTCTTGGGCAGTGCAAATGCTACATCGGAAGGCTATTCTCAGATGCAGACAGTTTGAACTGTGCTAACGGTATCCAGACAACTAAAACATGATTTTTCTTTCAAACTAAGTATTTACTTGGCACGAAACAAGCACTACAAGGTTTCTGGAACAACATTTCAATAATGCACGTCGACTTTAGTCCCTTTAAGAGGGACTAAAAAGGGACTAAAGTCGACATGCATCTGTCTCTTCTGTCAATACCATCTTGTTCCTGACCACGCCATTTGCCCCCTCCCCCCATTCCTGCTGCAGCCATTGGGTCCACCATCTAGGCACACCATGCCGTCGTCATGGCCTCCAAGCCTACCGCCGCCTCACAGCCAGGAGGCGCTGCAACATTTCAGCAACTTCCTCGGACCAAGGGGGTCCCACAACCTCCCGCCGCCGCACCCACAGGCCATGCCTCTGCCACCATCACCGCAGCAGCAGCAATCATTTCTCTGTGGACCCCCTTCGAAGCCGCCATTCAGTGCGATGCCTAGCCAGCCAGTCTTCCCTGGAGCGCTGTGCAGTGACCACCCATCGCAACAGTGGGACACTCAGTCACCACACCGGGGCCACGAGGTTGAGTCTGTACCGTCCCAAGATTAGAGAATCTCTGAAAGAGCTTTTTTCCCCCCACACCCAGCCCGCCGTTTGCTTGTGACAAATTTTTCACACACCTCCCTTCATTTCCTGTGGTGATGCTTGTTCCCAAAGACTCCAATGCCACAGGCATCTCTCAACAAGTCCCCCGAACTTGCTTGTTTTGTTGTTTTAAGTTCTTAGGATTCGTGTCCTTTACAAAAAGACTGGTTTTGGTTGATGGTACTACACTGTGTATACTGCCTGTGCTTAGGATTGGGATTGTCGGGGTGCAGGGCTGTTAGAGGAGGAGCTATCACTCTTTGTGCAAGAGTTTGTCATTTTCGTCGTTTCGTTGCCCATTGGGCAAAGCTCAATTTTGGCGACAGCGTACATCATTGTCAAAAGTGCAGTTCATTCCAGGCCTTTTGCTTGCTTCCAGGGGTGCCTGATGGCTGCACATGTAAAGAACAGCTTTTCTTTGTCATTGTTACATACATTGTTTTAGATTAGCCATTGACCATCATGACTTACTGGTGATGGTACTGGAATATTATCACTTGGTGCCTTCCAAAGTTCTTTTTTTCCTTCTTGCCTTAGCCTCTACCATCACTTCTCATATGAGATAAATTCAGGTCGACATGGCAAAAATACAGTTTTAGCAATCTTATTCGCATTTTTTTGTCTCGCTTGTGATTTGGAATTTTTAGGCCAAAGCATAGCTTCCCCTTTGACCTGCCCTGTTTCTCATCCCTGCAGTGATGCTCTACAATAGAAAGTTGTTTGCATGCGATGATGTAATTATGTGGTAAAAAAGAAGCTGTTGCGCTTGATTTGGCTTGTGAACGGAGCTTGCTGGATACTGTCATTGCTAGCACTGTGACGGAAACTGCCGGTAAGTGCTGTAGTCTGTGCTGTGCAAGGAATCTCTGTCATCCTGGGCAGTACCTCTAAAGAAAAAAAAAAGTGTTTGTCCAGCCAGAATTTGGTGGCGGTAATTGTGGTTGCAGGAATCTGTTTCCTTGTAATAAGATTACATAGACAGCAGTTTTAAAGGGAAGTGTGTTCAGAAGGTACTGGGGGGCGGGCAGTGTTTGTTGAGTGCTCCACTTGTCTCGACCGCAGGCTTGGGGTGCACAGCCTTCCTCGGCGTTGTACGCCTTTTGTAAATTAGACAAGCCAATCATTTTCATCAGACACATTCGATCTCAAGGCCACTTTGTCATTGACATCTTTTGTCATGTACCAAGTACAAGTCTTTGGAAAATGTTAACTCGTGAGTGAGCTGTCTGACATTACCATGCCAACGCAGATTTTGACATTGCATGGTGCCACACATCGTGGCAGTGTTGGGCGGGGTTGATTGATTTTAATAAAATTCATCATCAGGATTTTATGGTGGACATTTCTGTAAGCCGCAACGGCAAGAAAAATGTGTGCAATTACCATTTCTTGTAAATAGTATGTGAAAAACTTCAAAAGCACACAAGTGCTTACACAAGAAGGGGTAAATTGGTGACCATTGGCAGTGGACATAAATCGGGCTGACGATGATGATGGTGCCTAAACAATATTTCCCCCTGCCAATAACTCTGAACGATTGTAGTAAAATATGTAAGTAAATAGAAATTGATGCATTTTCTTGTGTCCTGCTTCCTTCATTTGTTTTTGGAAGTGCTTTTCTGATGGCCTTTCTTGATACTCTAATGGCCAAAATGCTCTTAAAGGGACCCTGAAATGGTTTTGGTTTTATATAGTAAATGCATTGAGCCAGTAAGGCAAGCCCTAAGGATCATTTGCAGACTGATTTAAGCTGTCTGCGTCAACTGTGTAATTTATTACAAGACTTTAAGCATGTGAATCGCTACATATCGCAGCGGCTCAGCCGAACGAGTTTCAACTTCTCGTGCCCTTTCCACGTAGCATTGTTCCATGTTGCGTGGCACCCAGCGACCGATCTTATTGGTAACGTTCAGTCTACGTCGCTGAAACTCCAGTGGGCAGCTAGTGTTGTCTGCCTGTGTTACAACATGGTCCGTGTTGACGTGAGCTGAGCGACAGTGTTTATCTCGAGGTTTCTTTTCTCGGACACCATGAATTGCCCTAGCTGTGTTGCGTGCCACAAGTCTAGTGATTGGTGGCTTGTAAAGCTGCGACACCGTGTAAAGCTTGTAAAGCATCTGGCAAGCTCATCACTGCAGTGGCCATTGGGCTCTCGCTATCCGGTCAATGCCAGGATCCACGCGTCTGCAGCTGCAACTTCACCCCTGAAGACACAACCACATTGTCTGAGTTTATGCTTATCGGTGATCGTTCTCAAATACTTTTTGTTTGTCAGCATGCCTTTGCAGGTTGTCTTCATACAGAAGAAGAACGGCTTGTAGTGTTGCACAGTGATGCCAACCAATGTCAACGTTTTATCCCTAGACTGATCCTCGATAATACCCTAGATTGCAACAAAACTCCATAGATTGACTTTTTAATGTCGTTATTCAGCCTAATTCATCTTTAAGAAAGTATGAAGATAGTTTGCTCTCTGGCCCATTTCTTCTTAATCTTAGTGGGTGTAAAATGCTGCATGTTAACAGCCACTGGAGGTCTTCTTTCTACATTTTCTGTGGAGTAATCGCACATAAAACGCTTGCAGATGGCGCCAGTTGCTACAGAGAAGACACATTGGTCAACAAGAAATCGATAGGAAGAAACGTGTCGTAGGTATACCGTACATTCATTGCGTATCTCACAGGCTAAAGAAAGTAGGAAGTAGATACGGTGTTAATGTTGTTTTCACGGCTGCCAATAAGCTAGGTAAGATTTGTGCCGCTTTGGAGAGGAAGAATGAGCGAGTTGTATAAGGTCCCTTTCAGCTGCAGCCTCTTCTACGTAGGACAGACGGGCCAATGCATTAACCAGAGATTGTTGGAACATAAGAGATCGCTAACAGGAGGCTCACTTTCTAATCTATCTTTATATTGTCGAGATTGTAAGTGCATGCCAAAATTCAATGAATGCGCAGTGTTGTACCGGCATATAAATGAAGAAACTTGCCTGACGATTGAAGCATATGGCATATCGAGAATAGTGGTAGCGCATTCATGAGCCAACCGTCGATTAACTTGCATAAAGATGAAATCAAATGCCTTAACAGCTATCTTCCACGTAGACCCCCACGCGTGCTGGATTGAGAGGTTCGCCTGTTGCATGGGCATGCGCAGACAAGTTTTCGTGCCTTCGTTCTTTTCCGTCAATCGTTATTTTTTCTAGGGCCCTCCATTTATTCTCAACTTGATTTGGCAGAATTTTGCAGCCGGATTCCAAGTTAATTTGATCCGAAATTATTTGCCACATTTGCCTTTTGTTTTTGTTTTTTAAATGCGAAGCATTTCTTAGCGAACTTCTGCGAGTTTGAGCGTACCTATCTATCTACCTAGCCGCCTACGACTTTGTGCTCTCCTGGCCGTTTCGTTAATCGGATGTATGCCAAAATTGGTATGGAGTAACATGACCGTATTAAGAACATAAATGACGGGTCATAACATGAAAATCATGACATGCATGTCATGAACAGGATGATTTACATTCCACGGCCTTGGGGCTCTTGCGGCCATTCCATTAATTTCATATATACCAAAACTGGTATGACGTGACAAGAGTTCATGGCGAACATAATCACAGGTCCTAACGTGCAAATCATGACACGCATGTCATGTGCGGCATGATTTACATGACATGGTCTCGGGGCGCTCGCGGCCGTTTAAATGAATGGATATATACGAAAACTGGTATGACGAGACATTTCGACATGACGAACATAACTGACACGTGGTAACATGAAAATCATGACACGTGTGTCATGCACGTCATGATTTACATGCCACGCTCATGACGCACTCGCGGCCGTTTCGCTAGGTTGATACGCACCAAAATTGGTATTGCGTGATGTGACTGTATGAAGAACATGAATAACAGGTGGTAACATGAAAACCATTACATGCATGTCATGTATGTCATGATTTACATGCCACGCTCATGGTGCATTCACGGCCGTTTCGCTGGCTTGATATACACCAAAATTGGTATTGCGCGATGTGACAGTATGAAGAACATGAATAACAGGTGGTAACATGAAAACCATTACATGCATGTCATGTATGTCATGATTTACATGCCACGCTCATGACGCACTCGCAGCCGTTTCGCTAGGTTGATATACACCAAAATTGGTATTGCGCGACGCGACTGTATGACGAACGTAAATTAGAGGTTGTAACATGAAAATCATGACCCGCGTGTCATGCACGACATAATTTACATGCCACGCTCATGACGCACTCGCAGGCCGTTTCGCTATGTTGATATACACCAAAATTAGTATTGTGCGATGTGACTGTATCAAGAACATGAATAACAGGTGGTAACATGAAAACCATCAGATGCATGTCATGATTTACATGCCACGCTCATGGTGCATTCGCGGACGTTTCGCGGGCTTGATATACACTAAAATTGGTATAGCACGACGCGACTGTATGACGAACGTATATCAGAGGTGGTAACATGAAAACCATGACATGCATGTCATGTATGTCATGATTTACATGCCACGCTCATGGTGCATTCGCGGCCGTTTCGCTGGCTTGATATACACCAAAATTGGTATTGCGCGACGCGACTGTATGACGAACGTAATTAGAGGTGGTAACATGAAAATCATGACACGCGTGTCATGCACGACATAATTTACATGCCACGCTCATGACGCACTCGCGGCCGTTTCGCTAGGTTGATATACACCAAAAGTGGTATTGCGCGGTGTGACTATGAAGAACATGAATAACAGGTTGTAACATGAAAACCATGACATGCATGTCGTGTATGTCATGATTTACATGCCACGCTCATGGTGCATTCGCGGCCGTTTCGCGGGCTCGATATACACCAAAATTGGTATTGCACGACGCGACTGTATGACGAACGTAAATTAGAGGTGGTAACATGAAAATCATGATATGCGTGTCATGTACGACATGATTTACATGGCACGCTCATGGTGCGCTCGCGGCCGTTTCGCTAGATTGATATTCACCAAAATTGGTATTGCGCCGATGTGACTGTATCAAGAACATGAATAACAGGTGGTAACATGAAGACCATGACATGCATGTCATTATTTACATGCCGCGCTTATGGTGCATTCGCGGACGTTTCACTAGCTTGATATACACCAAAACTGGCATTGCGTGACGCGAATGTATGCCGAACGTAAATGATAGGTGGTAACATGAAAACCACGACATGCATGTCATGTATGGGGGGGGGGGAGGATTCAACCATACTTTATGTATGTTCGTGCGTGCGTTTTTGCGTGTGCGTGTGTGTATACGCAAGCAAAATTGAAAATTTTCGGGGGGGGGGGGGGGGGGTTGAACCCCCCCTCCTGGCTACGCCCCTGGTGCGTGCGACCTCTATTCCCCCGCAAGTGACAATGCACGACCGAGCTTTTGAGACCTTTTCAGGATAGTTGGCGTGACTTCTCCCGATCGCGGACCGAAACTTCGTTTCACGCGTGCTGCCCGCTGTTTAGCTCGGGAGGGCGACATCTTCTACGCCCGACAGGGGCGTAGCCAGAAATTTTTTTCGGGGGGGGGGGGGTTCAGCCATACTTTATGTATGTGCGTGCGTTTGTATGTGCGCGTGTATATATACGCCAGCAAAACTGAAAAATTTCGGGGGGGGGGGTTCAAACCCCCCCCCCCCCTGGCTACGCCCCTGACGCCCAATATCCGTGTTGTCTTGGGCAAGCTTCCCGCGACGGCATGCCAAGTTTCAACCCGCACGCTAGGCCTAACGAGCGCTAGCTGCCTCGTCGGGCTGCACACGATCAAAGTGGAGGGTTAGCGCCGAGTCAACAAAAGTTTTGATGTTGCTGCATTGAGAAGCTGGAGCGATTTAAGTCTTCAACGAAAACGAGGGCGTGCATGTGCAACGCTAGAGTGCATGGTGGTTCATGGTTGCCTCTTTTCTCGACACCGCGTCTGGAATTTCAATCCGCCTCGTGCGCTGCTGCTTTGAAACGGACAGGTGGCGCCATCTACGGCAAAAGTGGCAAAACACAGATGTGCCGGTGGCGCCGGCTCACGGTTGACCGGTTCACCACTGCAAACTAGGTTAATCACCATGGCGGACCGCAGTGATAAACGGTCGAAAAAGGCCACTTCTGTGTATTGTTGTGTTGGAGAGTGCCACAACAGCTATAAAAACACCGCAGGAAAGCTGCCAAAGGTGATATTCTACCGATTCCCCTGGAGGAAGTACGAAAATGACAGAAGAGGACAGTGGATCAGGGCTGTGCAACGAACAAGGTAAGCGGCCGTTCTCTTTGTTGCTCTCTGGTAGATTATTTTATACGATGTATTTCGTAATGTGATCAAATGTATTCCTTTCTTTTAGGCCGGAGAGGCAGCTTTGGCAGCCTGTGCGGGGCGAGACTCGCATATGCAGCGCGCACTTCGTGGGAAACAAAAAGAGCTCCGCTGCGATGCACCCTTCTTATCTGCCAACGATATTTCCGTCGTGCGGCGGAAGAAGCAACGGCGTTTAACCGCGAAAATAAACGAATTAAGGCTCGCGGTCCTACATTTAGAGAGCACTGAAACACAACCGCAAAAACGCCCAAACCTATTGACAATGCACGACCACAGCAAGGGTCCCACCAGCGCAACGCTGCACTCGCAGCTCGTCGGCTCGTCTGAGCCTCTGAGGCTCTGAGCGCTCCGCGAACAGCCCTGCGCGCTGCTACGCTAACGAAAAAACAATATAAAAAGGCAGAGAGAGGTTAACTAACGACATTGCAGAGCGGTGGAAGCAAGAAGAGGTGTTCCATCGTCGGTGTGGTGTGTTGTCAACAGATGGCGCTAGTTTGTTTCTGCGCAACGGAATTGCAAACTTCAATCAAAATGCATGGGATCCTATGGGGCGTTGGGAGAGGGCACATCTTCCTTTCTCCTCGCTAGTCACCAGGGGAGCCGAGCGGTGGCGCCACCATACCGATGCACGAGGCGGATAGCCGTTCGACGTATAGCTTAGTTTCTGCTAGAGTGACCTAGAATTCTAGGTCACTCTAGTTTCTGCGCAGTGTGGCACCACGACGAAGTCCGCATAAACGAGGAGGTCCTAAAAGTTAGTCGGCGGCTTTCCGCTATACGGCAATCTTCTTTGTTTTCTGTTTCCGCGTTAATTATGTCGGTCCACGCGTTGTGCTGCTCCACGCGTTGTGGCTCTTTCTGTGGGAATGTCCCGTTTTGGACCTCTCGTTACCACGGTGGTGTACTGTTTCCCTTTTCTTTATTGCCTTTTTTTCTGCAATTGGATAGCGAGGCGGGCGCAGGCCCTGGCTCGCTTCGCATCCTTTCTTTCGGCGGCAGCGAGATCCGCCGGAAAAACCCTTTCCGCGTCGATCGGTCCTGGACCGATTTTTGCGGCAGCTGCCGCCGGATTCCCTCACCGCAAAAATGGCGGCGCGCTTGTGATATCGCAGTCGTCGAAGCCCGCAGCAACAGCGAAGTCTTTCGTAATCATCCTGTAGCTCTCGACAACTGCCAAGTGTCGCGATTAGCATCTTTGCAATACATCATCGCGATCTCGCAAAATGGGTAGCATTATCTCGGCTCGACCAAGCTTCTCGCGTCTTGCAAATCAGGACGAACCAACCACAGCTGCTTGCATCGTTTCTTTTGTTCGGCGAATGCATGTTTATCCTCGTCAGACATCACCAGAAAGTTCCTTTCCAGCAGGCCCAGCAGTTCCACGACCCTGCTTCTGTTTATGCGCTTCGCCATAACGAAACCCGTACACAACGCAGAGCGCGTCGATGCCAGCGTTCCTTCGCGCGAAGGGACGATGACAACTAGGCGCCCTAGTTTCGGCGGTGCGTTTGCTAAGCGGTGTGAACAATGTTGAATTTCGGCGGCGCGCGAATTCCGGTCGCTGTGGCCGGCGGATTCCCCGGTGTGAATGAGCCATAATACGACGGTGATTATTGCAGAACGACCGTAGTCTTGGTCACCATTCTCGATTTAAAGGCTCTGTCGCAGACTGTCGATCCAGAACAAAGATTCTAATGTTTTCTAAAAGAAAATAATAAAACAAACTGTTAGAACTGCATAAAAAATAAAATAACCATCGAGAACTTTGTCGGTCGGTTTCGCAATCGATTTTACTGCATTTCGAGAGCGAAAATGGTGCACTGGATTGATGACGTTATTCTTTTCGAATAAAAATGATTATGCAACCCCGTGAGTATTTTTTACACTTTGCACTTTGTCACGATATGAATTCAAAAAAAAAAAAACATAACATCCCCTGCATATACGATAAATGTCCAAATAAACGAGTAATGCAGAGGTTTACTTGGGCTGAGGTAATTTTAATGGTCTTTGTCATTTTACCATAAATGTTGAAATTTAAAAGTAATTTTTTACAAAGAGAACATTTTTAATTTCCTTTATTTACTCTGGTTAAAGTCAGATACGTTTCCTAGCATTCTGCGAAAAAAAAAACAAAAAACATCCCGTTGTTTGGTCATCTAATACGGTACAATGCGTCAAGTGTGCATGTCACCGATTCAGCGCCTCTCCACCGATAATGCGCTGATGAAAATCGGCCGCAGGTCGTTCAGAAATAATTATACCCGTAGACGTAGTCGAAAAGGAGGAAGAGATGGTCCGGAAAAAAATCCGGCAGATCCCACGCACTGTGGGAATCGATGTAATGCGAAGCAGCCAGCAAAGAGCTGCATATATCGCTTTGTTTATTCTTGAGCCGAATGAAATCATTCATGCCATGGCATCTAGTTCACCATATATCGCATGTTTGCCATGCACGCGTGCATGCACAATGTGGTATATACCATGCCAATGAAACGTATATTCTGGTATATATACACTGCATGACCGGTGATTTACGTTCATAACGCACTCCTGTCATGCAATACCAATTTTGGTATATATCCAGTTATCTAAACGGCCGGAAGAGCACCATAACAGTGTCATGTAAATCATACCGTACATGACATGCATAACATAATTCGCATGTTAGGACCTGTCATTTATGTTCGTCATACAGTCACATCGCACAGTGCCAATTTTGGTTATATCAAACGAGAGAAATAGCCGCGAGTCCACCATGAGCGTGGCATGTAAATCATGCCCCCGAAAAAAATTTCTGGCTACACTCCTGGCACTCACGATATCTACGCTCTACATGGCACTATTTTCCGAAGAGCCAAACAGCGGTTACGTGCGTTGGCGTAAATCATGGGGTGGGGGGGGGGGGGGGTCAAGGGTGTCCTGGCCCTCCTTGTGTTCAGGCTGGGGGAGACACCCCTTGCAAATGTCCCCTCTTGAGATTTAGCTTTAGAACATCATATATATTAATTACTTGACAGTTGAATATATCGCATTCAACGTTTTTAAAGGCTGATTATTTTTTAGTGTTGACCTGTGTTCAAGGCCCTCAGCTGTGTCAGACTGTAAAAACCGCAAAAGCCGCTCGACCGGTTCAAAGAAGACTGAATAGAACAATGCAATTACTCGAGCTGGGACCCCATGCTTGTTTTTTTATATTTTATTTCAAACCATGGTTTAATTCTTATGTAAATAAAAATACAACCCTTATGTATTAAAACAAAATGGCCGCCATGGTCTGATGTGTGTACTCCTTGTGATTTTTTTATATTTACGGCACTAATAGGCGTGCTCAGGGTTCCTCGTCAGGGGGGGCAAAGGTTCATGGCAGCCCCCCCCCCCCACCCTACTAAGTCAATGTACGGGGCAGATTTTGCCCCCCCCCCCCTTTTAAGTGACTAGAAGGGTCAATGTACGGGGTAGATTTTGCCCCCCCCCCTTAAGCGATTAGGGGAGGCGGCCGCCCCCCCTGCCACCCCCCCCCCCCCTGTGTGCACGCCTATGACGGCACTGGTTACGGGCACTTCATGCAGACACGGGTGGTCATTCAGAGCGCAGCGCACGCACGTAGCACAAGCAGATGGAGCAATCGCCCCCGCTCCTCACACCACGTACCCGCATTGCACTGCTGCCCCTCCCCCCACCCTCCTTTTTTTTTCTTCCACTGTTTCCCGTTCGTTCGCTCCACGTCCCCTCCTCCTCCATAACGCTGTGGTTCTCTCCTCGGCCGGTCCATCTCCGCTGAGAAGCGCACTCGCTCCTTCGTGTGTCTGAGAATTTTGCGGCAGAGATCAGACATGTTCTCTTCAATCTAAATGGCAGATCAGCCCCGGGATCCGATGGAATCACGAACAAACTTCTCAGTAACCTAGACGATAGGGCAATCGAGATATTCACGGCCGAAATCAATGACGTACGGACAACTGGGCAGGTCCCGGTAGAATGGCGTACCGCAAAAGTACTCATACCTAAACCAGGCAAGCCCCCACATATCGCCAACCTGCGGCCCATCTCCCTTACATCGTGCATCGGAAAAGTTACGGAGGGTGCGATACGTAACAGGCTTACTGAACACATAGAGAACGAGGACCTCTTTGGACACAACATAATTGGCTTTAGACAGGCGTTGTCCGCACAGGACGCTATGCTTCTGCTTAATTTAATAAGAGAGCCATTTTTGATAACACGACTCGCGACGTGAGGGGAATCCACACACTGGATCTATCCAAGGCCTTCGACAGGGTCGCGCATAGACACATCCTGAGTGAGATTTCCTCTCTTAACCTTGGTCAGCGTTTTCATGAGTACACCACATCCTTTCTCGCGGATCGCTATAGGCACACTTCCGGCTGTACGGTCTCGGGAGGTCCTTGCGAGCTAGGAAACTGCGGCACCCCGCAGGGTTCTGTGCTCTCTCCACTCTTATTCAATATAGCCATGCACAAGCTCTCCACTCGCCTCGCTGCAGTACCGAACGTGGGTCACGTCATTTATGCGGACATCACGATATGGGTACCGGGCGGAGCCATGCTCGAACACTCGTTACAAAGCGTGTTGGAGGCTACGGAAGACTTTCTTTCAAACAACGGGCCTTGAACTCTCCCCTGATAAATCATAGCTACTGTTATACCGACCGTCTAGACAAAGGGTCCAAAACCTTACGCCTCTGGAAACTCTGCCGATAGAAATTTGAGCTAAGAATGGACAGCCCGTACGGAGGAGGGACTGTGTGTGGCCCGTATTCTGAAACGCTCCTTACCTCAGTGAGGGGGCCTTAACTGCTTGAGGACCCCTTATCACGTATTCTGGAACGCTCCTTACTAAGGTTCCCTCACTGAGGCCCTCCTTGGTGCTCCCTCAAGTTAGGTAGCTCTAGGGCTACCTTCAGGCCTCCTTACCTTGCTACTTGCACTGAAAGGGCGCTTCTCTGCAGTACTTTGTCAGCGACAGTGTGTCCGATTTCTTATTTTCGACCGATGCCTTGCACTTCCGCACAAGCTCGCTGCATTTGTATCCTCGTCGTTGTTGGAAAATTGCTTGCCAGGCGTGTTTTTGAGCGTGCGGCCGAACGGTTGTCAACATTTTTTGTCAAGATTGCGCAGCGCGAAGAGGACAAGGCATTTTAGAGGAATAGAGAAAAAAAGAACAGACTCAAGCAATGCGAAACGGTAGGCCCCTTCATCGCACACCGTTCGTGCTGGGAATGGCAGTTCTTGTTTGGATTAGGCTAACAATGGCATTCTTCACATGTCATGCGGGCTGCTTCCACAATGAGACAGGTGCGGTCGTCCGGGTAAGAGAAACACATTGGTCTCGGCGAACAGAGGGGTGCAGCCGCATGCGCTACAATGTGTGCCCAGAAAACCCTTTTCTGCGAATTATCGCAGCCACTGAGATTAGTAATCCGTCGTGATACAGGCGACTGACCTGTGCCTGAAAGCTGGCGCCTACTCTGTGGCAGCATGACTATTTTAATGCGTTGTAGAAGCAAGCCCGAACAATAAACCTTTTGACAAGCTTACTGTGCGGAGTTGAGCTTGTACGAGCCTGGTTCATATGTCCAGCAAACATGATCACGGGTGAAATCGAGCTTAAGGTCAAGGAGCCCGACAGAATCCTAGAAGGGAATATCACTTGTTGTGACGACGGGCGATATACATTCTTCAAATATTCCGACCATTTGTAACAACTCATAATGCAACTCCGAGGCAGCACACTGTAAGACTACTAAGAAATCGCGCACAAATATCTGAATAATTTCAGGACTTCGGTTCCTGGCAACAGCTGCTGTAAGATTTTCTCGTTTAGCAAAAAATAAATAAATAAATAAATAAATAAATAAAAACAGGTCAATCCACGAAAGCGCGATGCACGACCCGATAGACGCGCCCTTGTTTCGAATGTAAACATAGTAATTTAGTTGGACATAAGTACATTCGAGTCAAATTTGCACCAAAGTGAGATTTCACAAGCTTAACTCTGCTCGGTTATGAAAATCAATTTCTCCCACGTCTTCAATTCTTTAAACGATCTTTATTACTCGCTCCCACATAACAGGCCGTTGAAATGCATCAATGAACGCAATGAGCTCCAAGGTTGCTCGACCATCCTGTTTTTGTCTTCTGCAACAGGCGAAAGTTAAGTAAATGGAAAAGGCTGTGCACCCATATCGCGAAAAAGCAGTGTACAGATTCATCATTATGCACAAAAAATGTTCCTTAATTCTTGCTTGAAAACGGACGTTTAGTCAATATTTCCCACAAAAGCAGTGTACACATTATTATTCATCGTTATGCCTAAAAAGTTTTCCTTATTCTTGCTTGAAAACGGACGTTTAGTCCGTATTTCACACGTACTCTCGATCCCAGACTTGTGAAACACGCGCATTACCTTACTGTACTTACTGAGGCGGCCCTTAGGAAAGGAAGGTTGAAGGAAGCTTTTAGAATATGCTGGCTCCCTCAAGTAACTCCTTAAGATAAGGAGGCATGAAGAGCTCCTCAGAGGCCCTCAACAGGCTCACTGGACTAGAGTTACTGTATATGCTACCTGTATATTCTACACTGGACAGGCCAGTAGCGACCCCCCCCTTCTTTCCCCCCGAAATTTGACGGAGGGCGGTGTTTTACCGAAAATAACTAAAGAAAATAGATGTTTTTCTGAAATAGTCAAGGTTTTCAGCAAATACCCCCCCCCCTTCTCGAAAAAAATTCCTGGCTACGGGCCTGGCAGTGAAGCGATGCAGTGGAAGGAGTCGCACGTACTATTGCGTGGCAGAAGCGTAGAATCGCGCCAGGCGTCAAAACTTGTGAATTGCGAAACGAATGGGTGTTTTAAAGGCCCACCCATTACGAAGCGCTCAGACATATTTTATCATCATCATCAGAAGCAGCAAAAGGATCAACAAAGTGAACAGCTGCGTATGATCGCGTGTTGCCTTACGGACGCGTAGTGGGCCCTTCGCTGATTCGCAAAATCAATAATTATGGCGTAGTGGGCACTTAACAACTTTACTTGCAGTAGGCATTGTAGGATACTGTGAAATGTTACGCGCACAGTCGTTCGTTTACTTACGGCACGGCTGAGGCATACACCGAGAAGGAGATGAAAAGTGGAGCACGAGCGGAGGAGATCGCCATCGCACGAGTCGCCGCAGATCAGACGGTACGATTTTCCATGCGACGTGCCGGCCGACGCGGCGGTGGGGGAGAGGGAATGGTGGCTGTCCGATGCTATGAAAGGTCACCAATCCGGTTACCCCACCGCTGTGTCGGACGTCGCATCGCATGGAAAATCGTTACTTTTTTCGGTAACTTAGTAACGTATTCGTTACAATTTTTGAACTGTAACGGGTAACGTACCTACGTAAACATTTCGGTAACATACGTGTGGTTGTAACGTTACTCGTTACTTCTTCATCCTGTAGGTGCCGTTTTCCCAGAGCGCGCCCCGACGAATTATTTTGTCGCAGCGTCGCGGACTTCTGTCGGCCTGCGAGGCATTGACAAGAAAGCCGCGGAATCCGCCATGAACGAGAAACTGTACGGACATGCTTTTGGTGGAAGTGGGTTGCAGCAGGTGGATTGCCGGCACCTGCGCCTTCTCGTGCCCAAAAGACAGGCCTCCCGAGGAGAAAGCGCAGGGGCTGGTTTACTCCACACCATGTGCTGTTCGTGACGCTTCGTACGTGGGGGAAACAAAGAACTTCCCCTAGAGGCTGCGACAACATAAAAACGACGTCCGCAAGTTCGAGTGACAGAGAAGTACACACTGAAGCCCCTCCATGCGTTTTCTGCTGAAGCGGCAGCAGACGCGATGGAGAGAGTACGCTCGCTGAGCACAGCGTGGCGAACGACCACCGCATCGAACTTGACAGCACCCGCGTCGTCGAGATTTTGTGGAATCCTGGCCCATCCAGGCCAAAGTCCCTAGATTTTTCCCTGTTCTTTCTTAAGTACCGACAACCATTGAAGCGCCGGCGACGAATCTCATTGGCTAACGCTCGTTTTCGGCAGCCATGTTCTTCCTAACTCTTTTCCAGCACCTGGTGAAACGCGTCCCCCATTCACTAATGACAGGGGGTTGACGGGAGGAGAAAGGCGCGTCGCGGTAGCATATTGTCTGCTGAAAGGTGCGTGGCTAATGTACTTAGACGCACATGGCTTTGTAAATCTTCCAAGTTAGGAAGAAAATGGCGTCGGACGCCAGCTGCGCGTGAGAGAGGGCCGTGAAAGGAGGCTGCACATCATGGAGAATAGGCATCCCCCCACGGCTGGAAGAAAACCCTGGAAAAGGATGCGAGTGGGACGCGAAACGTCGGATTTTGTCTTGTAACGCATAGATAGATAGATAGTTAACTTTATTCAGGTCCGGAAGAATCTTCACCCCGTTTTTATACACCAATTTCACAAGGAGGCTGCCATTTTTAAAGCTCGCCACCGCCGCAGCGCCGTCTAGCGTCTGCGATGTTTCGCCGCCCTTCCGGTGTGTGGGGTTCCGCGTCGGTGTATGCAGCGTATACGCTCAGTTCACAAGGTATTGCTGTTCTTCGCGGTACACGGGCAAAACAGAGCAACGCTTCGCGAGTTTAAAGGCGCTGGTAAATAATCGCTTAGCTGTCAGCTTCAAAATGGCTGAAACAGCAAGCAGCGGCGGCCCACGAGACGTTCCCGCAGCAGCGCCGACGATGAGTAGAATGCCAGTGCAGTTCTTAAAATTGGCAATTGCTTTGTATGCTTTGTTATAGCTGACCTCGGTGTGGTTCTTGGAATATGCGCTATAAGAGAGCGTTAATATTTAGGACAACTCGAAGTAATCGAAGGAACGTAAATGGAGACGAGCGAACACGTAGGCCATTGTCCGGCTGCGCGCTAGGTGCGCGCACTAGAGTTTAAGATGACTCTCGGGCTTCCGTGCCGTGATTATGCAAGTTATACGTAACTCTAATCCCTAACAGACCATTTGGTTCCGCTTAGCACGTTGCAATACAATGTTCATGGAACGACAGGAGCACAAACACCGATGCCTGTGTTCATTTGTGTCGCCGTCGTAGTTAAAAGCTTGTGGCCTCTGATCGTTGCACAGGATAAGAAACAGATGTACGACGGGTGAGCTCAAAATTCGACGTAGAAACAACACGATGATAAAATTAAAATAAGCCTGTTGCACGTCTGGAAGCATGACATGGCGTAAGTTCGCATCGGCGCGAGCCGCCGCCGCTAGCGATGTGCCAAAAGGGCGCCCGCTTTTGGTAACATTATTGTCAACTAGTTTGTTTTCTGGCGAGTATTTGAGAAGCATTACGACGAGCGCACGTGTCCAGGTAACGACCTGGCTTTAACGAACGTGGGCCGATTATTCACGACACCCAGGTTGTCGCGCGAAAAAGAAAAAAAAAGGTGCGGTTGTCATAACGCTACCTTAGTTATCGTCACAATATTGTCAAGTCGAGAAAGAACGTGCTCTCGACGAAACGTTCGAGACGCGCACCTGCGCCAAAGCACACATGTCATGCAGGCCTTTCTGTTATGTAGATTGGAAAGTGCTAATTCGATAACCTCGAAATTGCACGCACAAAGATGGAACATTTTCCAGCCGCAGGCATTGTAAATCATGTGCTGTAGCATAGATATCAGAGAGGTTGATGTTATGAGAAAACAACTGTTGGCCAAACATTTTGTTTATTAATCGTCAGCCTTGACATTGGTTCTCTTTGGTGCAGATGATAAAGTGTACCAGCACCCAAGCACAATCACAAGCTGGTGTGATGACTTGAAAATGTGGCCATAAGTGAAGACACCACATATAATACACTATTTGCGGGAGAAGGCGTGCGACCTGAGAAAAGCCAAGTCATTTAAAAGCATTGTGCACTTCGCATGCCTTGGCTGCCAGTCTTTCAGGCTTCCGTTGCTGTTGCCGCAGCCAAACACAGCGCAGTGGTAGCTTGTCGACTTGTTCTCGTCCGACATTTCGATTTGCGGCAGCACAATTGCTTCAGCGCGTCGAAAAATGGAAACACGCTGACCTCCCACGCTCCACGCAGTGCTAAACTCGGGAATCCGCACACACCAGCGGCAGCGGTCGGCCGAGGTGGAGAGAGAGAAAGCGGTGAAAATACACCGGTTCGAGGCTGCGCTCCTCCTCTCCGTGAAAACGGTCTATAGGGGCAAGACTGCGGGCCGCTCCTACGTTGGGACAGGGAGGCCAAGCCTCACCGCCGCATCGTGGGCCTTCTGGACAGGCCGGAGCTGATCAAACCAGTCGTGGCTCGTGAGGAAAGTAGAAAAGGCTTCCTCCGTCAAGCCGTGGTCTGTGTGGTGCTGCAAAGAGGGGCACGCCCAGAGCATGTGCTTAAAGTCGCTAACCGCCCCACAGTCGGGACACAGAGGGGAGACCTCTGTGTACCTACTGAAGACGGAGAGTGTGGGATACGACTTTGTCTGCAGAAGCCTGAGAGTCACGGCCTGGGGCCTCGTGAGATTTCGATGTGGCAAGGGGAAAGCCCTGCGGCTCATCTGGTAGTGGCTAGTGATCTCGTTAAAGGTGGAGAGAATGTCCCTGAAGCGGGGTGGGTCAGCCTCCGAAAAGGTCGGACCAAGCCCGTCGCCGGTCCCACCCGGCACACCGGCTTCCCAGTGCCCGGCGCGGCCGGCAAGACCTCGCGCCTGGGCATGGGCCAACTCATTAACGTTGGCCAACCCCCCTACCTCGGCGCCCTCGTGCGCCGGGAACCATGTAATGACGTGATGAGTGAGCACCTTACCCTCAAGAGCCCTAGCAACCTCCTCACAAACAGCCCCAGTTGAAAAAAAAAAAAAAAACTTTTCGCTCACTACTTTGGTTGGCGTCCCTCTGTTTCAACCAAAGCCCATTAATACTGCTGTCACACGAACAGCCTTCACTGTGGATAAGCTAACTACGGTTACGGCTAACCACGGTTACACGGCAGACATAAGCGCAGTTAGTGTCCTAACCGTGGTTACCGCAAACGGGTGATTCCACAAGATGGACACGGATCCAAAAATGAATATTTTAGATTTTGACTGAGTATTTTATATTTTATGCACATATATCACCCAGTAGCCCGAAAAAGAACTTAGTTTTCATATTAACTGCATAATTTACGAGGAAAAAATATCGAACATATTCAATACGGAGGGACCAATTTCATTACCGGTAGTTCTCGAAAGTACCCGACGGTGTAAAACACAAATCCTCTGCGAAGCGCCGGTTCACGGCTGGTGCACTCGCAGCTTGTCTTTGTCCGCCATATTGTCAGCTTCTTGGTTTGTGAAAGCGGAGTCCTTCAATGCTGGGGAAGATAAACCGTGCTTACCTAGCTCGGTTTGCGAAACACAGTTAGGAGGTTACGTCTGCCGTGTAGCTAACCGTGGTTAACCGTAACCGCGGTACAGCAGGGGCGTAGCCAAGGGGGGGGTTGGGGGGTTCAAACCCCCCTCCCCCCGAAATTTTTCAATTTTGCTTGCGTATATATACACGCGCACATACAAACGCACGCACGAACATACATAAAGTATGGTTGAACCCCCCCCCCCCCCGAAAAAAATTTCTGGCTACGCCCCTGCCGTACAGTTAGCCTAACCGCGGTTAAGGTGGCTGTCCCACTCCAGTGGCAAGCGCTCGACATTTTAGTCGTTGTTTACTGGCTGACTGTGCTTGCTCTGCTCAATGGATGAATATGAGTTGTATTGCATTAGAAAGTTTACGTTCTCCGCTTTCTAATGACAGCTAGTATTGACGCCTATAGTCTGGAGCGTTATTTCATGGCATTGAAAACAGTGTGAACAAAAAACAGCGTTTTTGCTGTACAAGCGTCCGTTGTACTGCCAGTGCAGCAAAACTGTTCAACATAACTAGGGTGGCTTACATAACGAAACAACGCGCTACGGAGGAGGCGCCGTTTGCAGCGCGACACACTATACCGATTAGAACGTTTAACCTTTCCCGCCACTCAGGGGCGGATTATCCAGGGTTCAAAGGGTTCAAATGAACCGGGCCCTCCGGTTGTAGGGGGCCTCCCAAGGGCCAGAAAAAAATGGCCGACTTCGTTGTTTTGTTCGAAAAAGTTTAACCCTCCTGCTTTCCCTTTTAGAGAAAGAAAGAAAGAAAGAAAGAAAGAAAGAAAGAAAGAAAGAAAGAAAGAAAGAAAGAAAGAAAGAAAGAAAGAAAGAAGGAAAAGCAATACATTAGGCACGCAACCGCCAAGCTACGCTTGCCCCCATTTCCCCGATGGCGGAAGGGCTCCTGAATATTTTATTCTTTTTATTGTTATTTGTCCTACATTGATTGTCGTTATTTCTTCTGCTGATCTCTGGATTTACTGTCAATATTTTTTTCCGACGGTATCCTACGTGTTTATTGGATACCATTGTCTCTTGCGTTTCTCATGCCATTGCATGAAAAATGTTTTTGGTACATCTGCAACTGACTATGACTAATAAAAGAAGCCGGCAGTACGAAATAAATAAATAAATAAATAAATAAATAAATAAATAAATAAATAAATAAATAAATAAATAAATAAATAAATAAATAAGCATCACCGTTAGCTTCCTGAAGACCGTCAATTTACCCTTGCTGCCCTTTGCCGTGAGTATGGTGGTGGTAGTAGTCGTTAGGGGCGGGGGGGGGGGGGGGTGAAATGACGCTAATTTCTTCCGCCCTTGAGAGCGCACGGCGCAGCTGAGTATAGCTAATCTCCCCATTTCGACGACACACAACAAGTCTAGAGGGTGTTGATACAATGGCACAGTCACATCACAGTCACCACTTAATCCTCTCTCCATATCAGCCACGAGTGAAGGGAGAGGGGGGAGGTTTGTCCCTTCATGAAGCTGTCAAGTTTTGACGAACAATGTCACTTAGTGCACACCTGTCGACCACTATTTGCATACACAGGTGCCACGAAAAACGCCCGGGCAGAAGCGCTCTCTCGCAAAACCACATTCCTCGCCCTTGAAAAACGAGGAAAGGTCAAGAAGTGTGGTTTTCTGGGCCAGTTGATGCATGATGAGTAATGAAGGGTTCCAGCAAGTTTCAAACGCGAGTATACAGGAAGAAAGGAACGCAGAGTACATTTGCGGGCATGCTGCCGCACCTGCCGGTAGAAGCGCTCAGTCCAACGGTGGACGGCAGGTGTGGGGGTGGGAGCTCTCCCAGTGTGCAAGAAGCCTGAAAACCTTTTTCTAGGGACAGTTGGAACAAAGCCTTGCAATGGCTTTGTTCCAACTTACGACATCAAAAGCCTGTTACCAAGCTTTACAGTGGCTTTATGACGTGCTATTAATATCGGAAGGAAAGGACAGTCGTGTGTCAGCACGTCTTCGATTATATTGAGTGACACAGAATTTGATTATCGCACTCATACTTGTACGAGAGGAAAGTTGTGATATGCAAGCTGCTCCGGTAATATCTTGTCTTCAGCGTGTCTGCATCGCCTACTTTGTTAGTGATTTTCATGATAAGGAAGACGCGTATTTCTGCAACCCACACGGGGTAGCATGGCTCAGTGTCCTTGGGGGATGGGAAAGGGCACTGGAAGAAGAGAGCGGAAAGGAGAAGCTACCTTATCGAGAAATGAATCACCACAACGCCGAGAAACGAGTACTACTTCAACGTCTCTTTGCCCATTGGAAAAACGAGCTTGTGCACCGCAGCACTGGGGGTGGAACCCACACCAGTGGATCTCTTTTGTCCCTCGTTACCGTGCATGCGATTCCCTTTACGCATGTTAAGATTTTCCGGGACAATGAGTCATCAGTCAAGCTTCGGAGCGAACAAAGATGGCGCCGCGTCGGTGGCTTCGTCAAGTGTCCGACAGATGGCAGCGATTTAAGTGGGCGGGACTAGGGGCGGCGCTTTATGCCAACACCCCCCGCGAGGTGCACATAAAGGCTCTTTGCACGTTTTGACGCTCGGACTCAAGTTTGGACAAGACGAACGTGGTCATCTCAGTGCACGGACCTTTGCCAAGCTGCAGACCTGCGCGAGCTCTTCGCAACGACTGCGATAGGTAAGTGTTTGTGCATTCTTTGCTCCTGCCTTCATTTTTTATTTTACCGAAGTTAGAGATTAACTCAGTAGTATGTAGTTAATGGTGTCTATCCTTAATTATACGGCGGCGCGAAGGTGTCGCAAGTGGTCAGTGTCATATTTTCGGCACTCTGTCGGAAAACCGCGCAAACATTTCGACTCGTTCTAGCTGGGCAAGCAAGTGCTAGCACTTCGGGGATACAATGATTGTTTTTTCTTGGACTGTAATCTTTTAGTTTGTTTTTTAGTTCACGGTGTGTTTATGCAGCGCCGAACCGACTACCGCTCGTACATGCGGTCGTGCGTGAGCGTGCAGTCTCGATTTCGTGGCGCGGACGGCATCTGTTTATTGCTCTCATGCTGTTGTCTATCGCGTTTCTCAACATTCAAGTGACCGCATATTACTCGCTCATTTTATTGCCCACTGGTGGGGAAGAAATTAGAGCTGTTTACGGGGAGGTGCTGGTACAAAAAAAGCGCTGCTGATGTTCACATGCCGGCGCACTCTTTTTCTTTTGAGAGTCGCGATAGTTGATTGAATTTCGGCGGCGATAAGGTGAAGATGGTTAGAGGGTATCTTCTGCCGGTGAGGCACCAAGCGTGCCCGGGTTCGAACCTATGATCGGCATCGGAGGTGATTCGTGTTTTCTTTTTTTTTTTTGAGTTCGTCTACCAGATGTGCTCTTTTTGCGAAATTCTCGTTGATGAATTTTGCAACACTAAGCAGCAAAATTTGCAGTTATAGAAACACTAGACAAGCGTAACAACGCGGTTTGTCGGACACTGTTTTTGACCGCGTGAAAAATTGTCTTCCTGAGGTAGTTGTTCTACAGACGGAGCGGCGGTACTCCTTTTTCTTTTTTGACTATTCGGCTTTCATATCGCATGTCGTATACGATACACACCGCTCTCTTACGGAATTTGTAAGCTTACGACAAGGATATCGCAGTGTCTTCAGTGAATGTTTCGGTTTTACAAGGCTGGTACGAAGCAATAATTAAATGTATGATGCCTGTTACCCCGCTGAGAAGTGAGGGATTTCTCGTCCGTGCTAATACTGGTATACATCAACTGCAGCGATCACCGTGTTGATCCGAGCTACGAAGCTAATTGTTAGACCAAACACATCATATTAAAACATAATTATAAAATGAAGCGAAAACAACACAGGTGGCTACTCGAGGTGTGCTTAGATATTTTGCATTTTACCGAACAGGGCCGTACTTGATCGCTTATGTTTCTTCGCCAATCTAGCCATATCCGATTATCATTTGACTGCGTGGGACGCTGCTCAGTCCAGATATATTGCGGCACTTGCCAATTTAGGACCTGCAACGTAACAGAAACGATGTACCTTGCAGAGTCCGCAAACACTCCGCGTTTGGTGATGCAGGTCGCGTACTTATTCGGACAGCAGCCTTTTTTTTTTTTTTCTGTAGCTGTTGGAACAACCAAAAACGGCACAGTGGTTTCCCGTTCACATTTCACTGGCTGACATCGCAGTAAGAGAAAATCCGCAGGTAGACTTAAAAGCTCGCAAAAATTGTTCGACAACGCCACTCATCCAAGAACCAGCATGCACACTGTGCGCCGTCGCGCACGAGCTAGAAAGGAGGAAAGCGTTGTTTGCCGGACCGGTCCTCCTCGCCCGATGGTTGAATTTGACGTGGCAATGGCAGGTGCAGTGACCACAAGGCCAACCTTTCATTCAGTTGGTTTGAGGGAGAATGCATGAGCCGTGACTAAGGCTTTCCAAAAGATAGTGCAGGAATGTCATGCCTCATTCTAAGCTCGCTCGTGCAGAGGGAGAAACGAGAGAAAGCTATGACGGGGATTAGTGGTGAATGGAAAGAATGATTCAGAGAGCCTGGGCATTTCTGAAAGGTGTCCGTTAAGTAGAGGACAAAGGGAGCGGAGAATTCCCATACAGGCAAGAGAAAATTCCGTAGGTAGAGCTGACCGGGAGTTCGGCAAAGCAGGTGCAGAAACTGCAAGTGTTGGCAGCCTGAGAACAGAGTTACTGTCGTTCTATTCACAAGCAGAACAGCTGAAAATTTCAGCGCACTACTAAGACGAACGCACAAAAAAAAAAGCGAGACTGGGCAGAACAAGTACGAAAACTATGTACAGCCAGGTGGTACAGCCAACTAGCCTCTATACCCTGGCTCTTAAAAGGCGAGATTACTTGTTGGATAGATTTGTGTGCACACACACGCTATCATGTACAATATTTCAACGGCTAATATGGCCTGGAAGATATTTAAAATCAGTTTTAGAGCGCGTGTCGCGCAACTGCACGCGAAACGCCCCACCTCGCGGCATCTACATTGTTTTAATGTCAGCAACCAACAGCCACCTGCATCAGTTTGTGTTTGCTGTAGCAAACCGGTTATTACTACCAGGTTAACCTCCCTACCTTTTCCTTTTAATCTATTCTCTCTCTGCCATGATCGGGGCTCTTCCTGTTGCAGCTAATCCCTTCGCGACACCCGAGAGCTTTGCTGTAAATGTGCGTGACAGTCCCCTTTCCCCCGCTCGACGAGAAAAATATGTGCACTGCCCAGAGAGAGCGTGAAAAGCAAGACAACGCACACAGGAAGGAATGACACGAACAAGCGCTGTTCCCTCTGTGCGTCGTCTTGCTTTTCGCGCGGCTTTTGCTTCCATGGATCCACTGGGCCAGCTATCTACATTACAGCCTTTGTACTCCCGTGGAACTGTCCAGAAAAGAGGTGCCCCCTCTCGCTCTCGTGGAAGCGTATAACAATTTACAATAGAGCGGTTGGGCACGCGTAGCCATGCTGCCTGCCAGGGTTGCAGGAAATAATGGTTCGGTTTCTAAACCAACTCTTTCCCTCTCTCTGTCTATAAAAAAAAAAAAGGAAGAGAGCTCGTTTGTGTAGCAACTTCTCGAGTATGTTTGCCGAACACCGTCAGTGTTGGGTCGCGTGGAACAGCCAGGATCATGTGAACGTGCAAAGCAGTTAAGAGATATCTCCGCTGCCACCTGTTTTGGTTCGACTGCAAATGTAGTGCTGGTGTCGCATGGGGCCGCTTCACCTGATACCTATGTCCCTACATTCAGAGAAGCTCCCCAGAAAGTGGGACATTGTAATGCAAGCGGGCCGAGAAGGCTGAGAGGGTAAGATAATAGAGAGTTTTAGTGCCGGGGCCCCAAAGCGGCTTGCGTACGCAAGCCCTTGTGTTCTTTTGTATTCTCCGTGGATGCGGCTGGGAGTACAAAGGAACGCAAGAGCGTGCGTACGCAGGTGGCTTGGGGTCCCCGGCACTAAAACTCTATTGTCAAGCTACGCAACATACATACTTGGAAGGTGCACTCACACACATACACACGAATGCACTGCTGAGCTTTAGCGAAACGTATACATGGCTTGCACGTGACGTCACAGACAGCTTCTCCGCGCTTGTTCACAAACATGGCGGCCACCGTGACTTTTTATCTAATTGGATTGTCATTTCAGCCGAGGACACCTAAAGTCCCTAGATTTTTCCCTGTTCTTTCTTAAGTACCGACAACCATTGAAGCGCCGTCGACGAATCTCATTGGCTAACGCTCGTTTTCGGTAGCCATGTTCTTCCTAACGCTTTTCCAGCACCCGGTGAAACGCGATCCCCCATTCACTAATGACAGGGAGTTGACGGGAGGAGAAAGGCGCTCCGCGTTAGCATATTGTTCGCTGAAAGATGCGTGGCTAATGTACTTAGACGCGCATGGCTTTGTAAATCTTCCAAGTTAGGAAGAAAATGGCGTCGGACGCCAGCTGCGCGTGAGAGAGGGCCGGGAAAGGAGGCAGTTGTCGGTACTTATGTAAAAAGGACAAATCTAGGGACTTTAAGGACACCCAGTCGTTCCCTCCCAGCGCGTTCTTTTGTGCTCTCCCCGCTTTCTTCTATTCGCTAGCTACGCCAAGGGGGAACACAAAGGATTGGAGGGGGCAGCGGAACTAATCTGATGGCACCGTTTCTTGCTCCGCGCGTTCGAACAAGCGTTCACCCTGCGTCTCAACAGTTTGTTCACAAAGATGGCGGCCACGGTGACGTCAATGCAAGCTATGTATGGGAGTTATGAAACGAGTCCTAGCGACGCAGTGAAGAGCACAATTCGTAAGACGGACGCGAATTGCGTCCGATGAGGAGTGTCGAATAATAAAAATGTGTAATCGCCCAAATCATTTGGTGACGTCACCCTATGACGTCATACTGATGTTAAAGATCGCCGAAATCTGACGTCATCACATGACATCGTCGCTTGGTCAAAGGTGGGCCGATCCCGGAGGCAATGCAAAACCCGCGTAGGGTGCAGAAAGCATTCGGCGGGTCAGTATACAGACGACTGAGAAGAAAGACTTTTCAGCGTTCGAATCGTCTTAGGCGAATGCTTAAGGGACCCGGCGAGTTTTATTGGGATAGAAATTTCGCACACTACCGGCGCACTTGCCGCGCTTTCACGAATGCGACGGCGCACCTGTCATAGCCTGATCAGCTCGCGCGCATGATACCGGAGATCTTTTCATTCCAGTTTCAGAGCCACGGTACAGTGGAACGGTAAACGAAGCGGTCACACAAAACGTTTGCTTTAAAAAAATTCGCACGCGCTCACCGCTGCGAGAACTCATAGCGCCAGCATCATGGGATGACCATCGCGAAAACTCACTCACAGGCCTCCTTTTTTTTCCCAAGTTTCGCCGACAGTCGTTTTCGAGAGGCGCCCCAGAGCACACAGCCTAGCGCAAGGGTCTCAAACACGTGACCTCACATGGAATAAAGCTGGCTAAACATTACTTGCATTAATGTCTCGCCTATCGCAATTAATAGCGCTTTGTTCGGGTTAGTTACAAAAACGGGACTAGTCTCGAGCATTTCTTTTTTTCTCGTCAGGCACACCAAGCGGTCACTATGAGTGTACAAACTTCACCGTGGAAGGAACATTCCATATTTTAGAATCGGCGTTTAGACTTCAGTCACTGTGGAAATCAGTATAGATATGTTTTTTTTTTTCGAAACCTGACGTCAAAGCCCCTTCATAAATGCCCATATATGTGATATTGGAAAGACGTTCTTTCAAATGACAATGTTAGCCCCTGCTCCCACCATCTTCACTGTCCCGGCCCTTGTGGGACTAAATTTCGTGACTGTGGCCCGCTAGCTGGGGTGTAGGAAAAAACGTCCCCGGAATATACGTCCCCGGAAGATACGTCCCCTCTGGCATTGCTGTCTAGGAAAAAAAGTCCCCAAGTGAAAAATTAACCGAAAAACCTATCTTGTGCGAACTCACTTGACAAAACACTGCATTTTTTATTCGACACTTCTCAAATTTTCGACCACGTTTTGCTCGAAAAGTGAAATAAGTGAAATAAAACCGAATCGTATGCCCGATAGCCGTCAGGAAATCAACTTTCGTCTTCCCGGCAGTATAGTCCTCACATAGGTTATGAACACGCTGCTGCATGGCCATGACCGCTGATTTGTTCCTCTTCTTTGGGGGTGAACTGACTCGAGACTGGGCCATGCTTCCCAGCCTTCTGTTCCAGGCCTCCGCATGATTGTTCCCCATGGCAACGCCACAGAGGTTCTTTTTTTTTCATGAATCAAACGGAAACGAACAAACAGCATTTTATTACGTCTTTTGATGCACGGAAGTTTCCTTTTTTATTGCTGCTAGTTTGATTACTGGTGATTTATTGTAGGCAGACTCTCGTCATCGGGATCACTTCGAAAACGTCCCACTCGTGGCGCTCATCGTGTGATACATTTACCTTAATTTTCGATAAGTATGGCACTGCTGTCGATAATATTGCCGTTTTAGAAGTTGTCATACATTGAGCTTTCACTCTGACATAAATTATTTGCCTTTAATTTTCCTTTAATTATTTCCTTTAATTTTCCTTTAATGACGGGTGGCTGAAGTTGATATGTCATTATGGCGTCTGTATTATTTCAGTAAACTGCAATCTTCGCGCATATCCCTTGTTTTTTTTTTTGCGTTGAGAAATGAAGAATTGGCGCCTGGAAGGCGCAACGTTCGATGGTCCCTTCTGGAGACCTTTTTTCCGACAACGCAAATGGGGACATTTTTTCCAGGGACATTTTTTCCGGGCACGTTTATTCAGCGGACGTATCTTCCGGGGACATTTTTTCCGGGGACGTTTTTTCCGGAACCCCGCTAGCTGAGGCTAGTTTGAGACCACTGGCCTTGCCAGTAGAAGCTGCAAAATCGGCCCCAACATCGCATTTGGCATTTTGGTGTGGGGGGGGGGGGGCATATGCGAGCGCAAGGGGAGGCAGGGGGGCGCCCCCCCTACTCTCCTAAGAGGCGGGCGCAAAATCTGCCCCATACATTGACCCCCCCCCCCCCTAGTCACCTAAGAAAACAATTTTTTCCATTCGCCACTTTCCTTTCTTTCCTTTCTTTCAGTGCGGTCGTGACATTCCGGCAGTACGTTTTGAAAAGCGTTGGTTATTTATTGAAAATCTTTTGTTTCAAGCGTTGCCTCGTAAAGTTAGTGAGTACTGGTAATTACAAGACACTACAGTGAAACCTCGGCGATACGATCACAGCTCATACGAATTTCAGGGTGATACGAATTTTTCTTTGGTCCTGGCCAAGGCCCATTGGCCTGCAATGTAATGGAGTATGGTTGTTGCGAACAAATTTTTACCCCGCGACGTTTGATACGAATGTACCCTACCGCCCAGGCACGAAGAGGTGCTATGTCCGCGCTGTCACGGAAGATGCACCAAGCACGTGCGAGCGCGGGAACGCAAGCGCGGGCACCGCCAAATCGTCAGAATCGCGTTGTAAGAGAAATACCTCTCTTGCGGTCAGAATAAATCTTCAGAGGTGCGTCATGGCCTCCGAAATTGTGTGCGCCAATCTTTGAGGCTCTATTGTGCCTCTGTGTGCGTTCGCGTTTACATTACAGAGGGCATTGGCGCCCTGCTTTTTTTCTTCTGACGCATCGACGTGGGCTTCTGTCGTGTGTGTGAAGACGTGCTTGCCTCGTGCACCAGAAGACCTATGAAGGGAGGACCAGGGCCGAAAGCAGGCGAGGACGGTCTTGGCGAAAGAGTCAGGCCTCACAACGTGAACATACGCGCCGGTTGAGGTCGCACTTGTGCGGGCACGGCCGTAAATCTCCCAAAAACACCCCAAACACCTCCGCGATCACCAAAGCATAACATCGGGCCATGGTTCTGAAATTTTTGTGGCCTTGATCTATCCCGTCAAAGCACTCCTTCCGTCACTGTCGCCGCAGTACTCCTGTGTCATCCGAAAAAGCATGCTAGAATTCGGACGAACCAGGTGGGTTGCGACCCGCGACAGCATGCTGTCGCTGGTCACAACGCACCTGGTTCATTAATCAAAGAAGCGCTTACGAGCCGTATATTTACGAGCGCTGGTATGATTGCTGACACCTGGCAACTTAACTGACAATCATTCAGAGTTCTTCCTGACGTTGCCGCGGCCTTGAAAAACAGTAAATGAAAATGTACGCCAGCTTTTTTTTTTGTCGCATGATAATTTTTCATGCTTTCTAGTGATACGATTTTGGGATGATGCGAATATCTTTGGTGGTCCCGTGAGATCCGTATCACCAAGGTTTCACTTATATGGCTCTGCTAATGTGCAATACTTGTTGTGCATTAGCGTGTAAAAGAAAAGAAGTTAATTTGCACGAACCTGGCCAGCAGAAAAATTAGCCGAATTCACTGCTGACCGGTAAATTTTGTATTAATAAAGGGACTGTCTACCGTCCTTCATCGTTTTTCTGTTTTGTACCGCAATAGAAAGCGTATACCGTCTGAAGTGTCGAACCTTGCAGCGGTTTCTCTGGAAAGCGAGTAGAAATTTTTAAAACAGAATTTTTCTATCTGCGTTCGGTCTTCTTCCTTTGGCGTAAAACGTGCCCACAACACTGGTTGGTGGACGCGATGACAATTGTAGTGCCGGTAAAAATTAAAACCGAAAGCACATGTGATTTTAGTAGGATTACTTTATTTTCGCTGAACACTATTGTAATGAATGTAACAGTCGTTTTCAGCGGGCTAGCGGTTAAATGAAGCCTTAATATACGATTGCAGAACACTTGTTCTGCTGCAATCGCAGTCTATGCGTTTACTTTAGCACGGCTGCCGTAATCCAAGCCAAGTCGATTCATCAAAAAGAGACAATGAATGCGCGCCTTCGCAGTGCAGTACACAGTGATGGAAGTGCTGCTCCAAACTGCTCCAAAAGAGAAATGCTGCTCCATGCTGCTCCAGACTGTAATTTTTGTTACTAACTGCTCCGGACCTGCTCTGAAGTGGCACTGGTAAACTGAAAACAATGAACTTTAAGCACATGATCATCCAGCGAGCCTAACCGTAACAAAACACAAGCTGTCTACTATCATTCTATATTTTGCGGACATTTTTCTTGGCAATGAAGAGAAGGCTGCAGAGCCAAACTATGCGTGTGCTACCGCTGAAGAAAAAGGCCCACAATTGCGTCCTTTTTTTCTGTGTGAGAATTAAACGAAACAACATTGCTGTATTTTCTATCTATTGGACACTGTTCGAAAAGAGGCGCAGCATGCACCAAGGAGATATAAAATTTATATTTGCTTTACTATGTGCAGTGTCATTTCACGTTTTTGCACGTGTGAAAATGTCGTAACTTTTACATGCGCCTCACAGTCAAAATGGTGCCTTCCGTCTTCAGGTGAGTGCTCGTCACCCTCCAGCTTTTCCAATGATTCGCCGAAGGAACTTGTGACGAATTTAACTAACAAATGGCTGTCTAAGCAGACGAAGCAAATAGTATGCGTTGTTATTATTCGACCATGGCCACTTGAATAATCCAACAGCCGTCACAAGAGATACGGAATGTTCACAAACTGAAACTAAATCTAAATTCGAAACGCGCCCCAAACCGGACTACGTCGCGGAGCAGTAATGTGCAGTAGCTCCACCCTCATAGCCTTTCTTCATTGCCAAGAAAAGTTGTCCGCAAGTATAGTATGGACTTTTTATACTAGCTCCATACTAGCATATTGACAATGCCACAAGTAGTGGCATTGTTCATATGTCTCCGATTTAGCTGTATGTAGCTGTACATGACAGGCAGACTATTTTGGTAAAATGTGTGTGAGATTAGTTCGATATCTTACTGATTATTGACTGCTGGTGGGAAGACTGTGATGTGTGACTGATCACATTTGTCACTTTGTCATTTCCGACCTCATTTGTGCCACACTAAATGGCAAAGCTGTTTTTTCAACCTACCCGAACTTGGTTTCTTTTCCGTTTTTTCATTTTTTTTTGAAATTTCAAAAGCAGGCTATTTTAGTGAAATCTGAAAATACACAGATTTCTTTGCTCTGTTACCGATTATAAACTGCTCTATGTGATTCTAGTTTCTTTATAATTTGGGGCTCAGCTTTATCGGTTTTATATATTTTTTGTCACAAGTACCCGATATTTTAAATATATAGCTCATCTTACTTAGTGTTCAGTGACCGCCCCTCTGCTTAATATTTGTTTGTTGCAATTTGCAGTGATAATTGTATGTGCAGTCCCTTTAATAATCAGTAATAATACTTATGACATGCCTAAGTAATGCTCTATACTCCAGGAGTCGTTAGGAAGATTTTGTCATCTGCTCCGAAAACTGTCAATTGCTGCCTCCAAACTAGCATTTTTTTCTGCTCCATAGTGCGCTCCAAAAGCAAAATGTCGCTTCCATCGCTGAGTACATGTGAGACATCCTAACAGTACAGCGGCGCAGTACGACCAGCGCAGAGAGCCGCATGGCATAGCGCATGAGTTGGAGCAGACGAAATCAAAGCCGGCGCCGCAAGCAGCAGCCACCCAGGGCGCCTTTTTGGATGCGTGAGAAAAACAAAACAAAAAATTACTCTCTGACGCAACCGAAAGGTGCCTCAAGTGCGTAAAATACAATTTCAAGTTATACATGTTTATTTTAAAGCAAATCAGTCTACTTCGAGGATTTCTTGTATACTACATTGAACCACCTCGCCGTTGGGGGATGCTAGCGGTCATTCTTTCACGATTTTCACGTCAAAATTAAAAATATAATTCCTTTTTTTATGGGGCAATAGCATGCTAGTTGCCGCTCGATTGTGACGAACGATCTTCTCATTTTCACCATAATCAGAAAATTTTTTCCGAGCGGTAGACAGTCCCTTTAAAACATAAGACGATTTCTCTTCGCAGAATCCTAGAGAAGGGCTTGCTGCTTCAATATTGAAAATTTCAGAGCTTCAGTGTGGATAGTTTTGTCGCTTCCTCGGTAATGCATGGCCTCTATCTATGACCTCTATCCTCACTCTATGCATGACCAAGTGTGCGTGCCTAACGCTCTTTTCTTCCGTTCTTTCTTTCGGTATCTATCACATTGCATAATGCTCCCTCCCAGTGGCGTAAATCCAGTTAAATCACAAGGGCACACACACAGCTTGCCATAGCGGCCATTTTGTTTTTGTTTTTATTTATATAAATGTTAAAATCATGCTTTCAACTAAAAAAAAACGAGCATGGGTTCCCAGCTCATGCATTGCATTGTCCTATTTACTTTTCTCCGACAGCGGTCAAGCGGCAGTTGCGATTTTAATAGTCTAACATAGCTGAAAGGTACTGAACACAGGCCTATACACTAGTGATGACTAGTGATGCAGAACTAACGGTAAATTGACTATCGATAGCATCGATAGTTGTTTTTTTTAACTATGGAAAGTGTAGCACTTCTCCGGATCTTTAAATGAAGTTCTCCGTACCGTATGGAAAGTGTAAACAAACTATCGATAGTACTACTATCTACAAACTATCGATAGTTGCAATCGATAGTATTACCATCGTTAATATTACACGCGATATTACTGCCACGCGTGTTTGCTGCTTTGTTTTGATGTATGAGGGTTTCACCCACAAAGACTGTTAGCTGCGTTTGACGCAGACCGCACCGTAATGTTTTAGAAACTAGACGATTTTTTTAGATCATTCTGTTAAGATTACGCGCCGGATGCGAATAGTAAAGTTTATTCTAACAGAGAGCTGAGCTAGTAGGTAAGTATTCATTCGACTTCTGCACATAAACGCCTTCCTTCCAACCTACCAGCGTCGACTTTAAATACATGGAAAGTATTTCTAGAAATGCCCCGGTAGAAACACCACATTTTTCGATGAAAACCGTCTGGTGTTCTTGTTCGTTAATACATTCATTAACACATTTTAACAAGTCCTCATGCGGCAAAGAATAATACATGTCTTCAATATCCATACTAAAGGCCTTACAACAGCCGGGGTTCTCCTCTGAGAGGAACTGAACTAGCGCCTCTAAGAGGAGAACCCCGGGGTTCTCCTCTCAGAGGAGAACCCCGGCTGTTGTAAGGCCTTTAGTATGGATATTGAAGACATGTATTATTCTTTGCCGCATGAGGACTTGTTAAAATGTGTTAATGAATGTATTAACGAACAAGAACACCAGACGGTTTTCATCAAAAAATGTGGTGTTTCTACTGGGGCATTTCTAGAAATACTTTCCATGTATTTAAAGTCGACGCTGGTAGGTTGGAAGGAAGGCGTTTATGTGCAGAAGTCGGGGATATGTATTGGTTTTCTAAAGTTGCTCCGGTTCTTAGTGATTTATACCTTAGCAAGATTGATAATCTTTTGGAAGGCGCCTTAGGTAATTCGGTTATTAAGGTTTTTCGTTATGTGGACGATTACTTGATTTTTTGTAGTGGTGAGGACTTTCAAAAGGTGGTAACTTCCGTGAGCGAAAAATTTGAATTAAATGGAGGAGGGCTGAGCTTTACTAAAGAGGTGCCTCAGAATAATGGAATACAATTTCTAGACATTTCCTTAACGTTCCAGAAGAACCACGTGTGCTGGCAGTATTCTCCTAGATCGTCGAAACCGCTGTTAAAATTTTCGTCGAAGCACTCAAAGGTTGTAAAAAACGGCATCGCCATGTCTTGCCTTAAGTCAGCCCTCACCAAGTCGTGTGAGCACAAAATGAGTGATAGCTTTAACGCACAGGTTACGCGTCTTTTAGATGTAGGGTATCCTCGTGATGCAGTGGCCACGGTCGCTGAACGTTTAAAGAAGTCTATTTTGTATTAAGTCCTAGCATGGTTGCAGAAAGCGATAGGAAGAAACGTGTCGTATAGGTATACCGTACATTCATCGCGTATCTCACAGGCTAAAGAAAGTAGGAAGTAGATACGGCGCTAATGTTGTTTTCACGGCTGCCAATAAGCTACACTCTAAGCCAAAAATGGAAAAAAGGAGAGTAACTGCCGGTTTTAGTCCTAAAGACCAACTGTTACTCCCCAAAAAGACCAACTGGAACAAGATGGCTGACATGTCTCAAGTTGGGGGGAGTAAGCGTTTAGGGTTAGGTTGGAAGGGAGCAACAGAAGGACGAACGGCAACAGTTTCTCTCGGCGCGCAACCGCTGCTCTCCTGCAGGACGCACCCAGTATCGGTCGATGCATGGGCCACATTTTCTTGCGGGCTGGCATGAGGAAACTAGTTTTTGTAAACTGAACAGAGAGATACGCACGCTAATAGGGACATTGGCTTGTACGTAAACTTTGTAATGTTACCGTGTTACCGGAACACATGTTTTAGAAAGGTTTTACCTCCCCGTACGTAAACGGATACCTTTACGTTTGAATAAACCATGAAATGTTGATGATAACGGCATTTAAATTATATTTAATTTATATAAGATGTATAACCGCTGCAGAAATATCTCGAGGGGTTTTTAGCGTAGAATACCGGGTTATCCGACGATGGTGTCGCCATCTTGTGACGCTTCGTGCAACCATAGTATGGGCACGTTTGTTTTCGCCTAGTGTTTTAGAGGAAAAAAATGATTGAAAAGGTAACTAATTCGTAATAATGCCGCGGCAAGGCATTTACACCAGAAGTGGAACGCACGATGTTTCTGAAATAACAATTTTTTGCTTGCCTGCTTCATCTTGTTCCCGCTAGATGGCGTCACCTATCCAGCCTGTCGGGGTATTTATGTCAAGGCTTCTCACGTTTTTACCGTTTCGGTATTCTAATTCTAGGTCACTCTAGTGACTCTAGCCGCTGAAACAAAGTGATCGCAATTACCGCTCGCACTTCGGCTTATTTTTACTCGGCGGCTGGAGCCTCGGCAAAGCGGGTATCGCGAGTAGCCGCGAACGAATGTGGATTTTCGAGATAGGGCCGTCAACGTAAAGCTAATCCGGAGAGTAGTCACGTTCCGTAAGGGCCCGCGTATGCGCAGATTCGTTCCGGCAAACTCGTAACACGGTAACGTAAGCTAAAAGCCCACAATACAAGCTAAAATCGCCCAATAAAAGGCATGGTTGCACTAGAACGCCAGCACCTGAAGCTGTTGTCGTCGAAAGTCAAATGGCGTGTTTGCGTATAACAGTTGGCATAAATATATAGCCTGAGAGTGTGGCAATAAAATGCGAAGCTTCGCGAGACTCCGTGTATACTTCGCGACAAACAAGCGGTTGAGAGAAGTACACAGTTGATAGACTTTACATTTTCGGTTTTATGCTGACAACGAGACTGACAGCGAGCTAACGCCGCTGCCTCCCCTACCCCCTCATCTCTACCTTGTCACTGGCTGATTTTGCCGGGAGGACAGTTATCGCAATCGGGTCCGGTAGTTTGAATTTGTGTTTAATCTCAGAGCAAACGGACGTTATCAGCTCGGGCGGTGTTGCCTTTTCAAAGGGGAGGCGACTCTTCCGCAAAAAATATTATTATTAATATTGATATTAATAATAACAATGATAATAAAGAAGAAGAAAACACACCTCCGGGCAAGAAAGAAAAAAAGAAAAAACTGGCCTTTCAGCTAGCGCAAAGGGAGCACGGCAAAGCCTGTGTTTTCGTGAGAGACTCATTGCCTTGACGTTTTTAGATGTATACATTGTTACCTTCTATTCTCTTTCGAACATCACCACTGGTTCTGCACGCCTATACTCATTTCACTAACATGTCAGAACGCGCAACGACCCTTCGGTACCTACATAACCCTGTTTCCTTTCAGACGGAGCCGTAGCGTTTGGTGGCGCAGTGGTTAGCGTGCGCGCATGGTGATTAAGTGGTCGCGAGTTCGAATCCTGTGTGTTTGTTGCAAATTTTCTGAAATTTCTTTCTGAACGAGATGTCTGTGTATAATTTGTACATCCAAACAAATATGTGTATAAACCTCAATGTGCTCTAGAAGTCAATCAAAAACGAATTTTTTTTGGCCCAAGAAGAAACTAAGGAGTAACGGGAAGGAGCATCCGTTGCACCCTCGAGGAGCATCAGGTAGGAGTAACAGTTGGTCCTCAAGGAGAGCAACGGTTCGTCCCCTTGCCGTTGCTCCTTTTAGGAGAGTAATGGGAGTGGCAAAGCACTTGCTCCCTCAAAGGAGGAACCCCTATACCCCCGTTGCTCTCTTTTGGCTTAGAGTGTAGGTAAGATTTGTGCCGCTGTGCAGAGGAAGAATGAGGGAGTAAAAGACAAGAAGCGGACCGACATTTGTTTCGTAAAACACACCAACAGATTCACTGATTGCCGTACGAGTGTGGTGTATAAGGTCCCTTTCCGCTGCGGCCGCTTCTACGTAGGACAGACGGGCCGATGCATCAACCAGAGATTGTTGGAACATAAGAGATCGCTAACAGGAAGCTCACCTTCTAATCTATCTTTACATTGTCGAGATTGTAAGTGCACGCCAAAATTTGATGAATGCGCAGTGTTGTACCGGCATAGAAATGAAGAAACGCGCCTGATGATTGAAGCATGGCATATCGAGAACAGCGCATGCGTGAGCCAACCGTCGATTAACTTGCATAAAGATGAAATCAAATGCCTTAACAGTTATCTTCCACGTAGACCGCCACGCGTGCCGGATTGATAGGTTCGCCTGTTGCATGGGCATGCGCAGATAAGTTTTCGTGCCTTCTTTCTTTTCAGCCGTTGTGCGTCTCTTCAGTTGTTAGTCGGCATTTGTGGTGTCCTGACTTCTTTCTTGTGTCCGTGTTTGCACGCCCTGTCTTTTTAGAATGAAAGTTTATTCGAGAGCTTATGCGAGCACCAGCAGTAACGCTGGAAGGTTCGATGACTGACGTATAAAAGACGACGCGTTCCACTGATGAGATTACTCGACGGCCGACGACTGTTCTCGCCGCAGTCGGTGCGCAGCGTGTATCGCTTGTATTTTGAGTTTTGATTTTCTGGGCACAAGTTCGCCCAAATAAAGAGCTCCGTATTTCCCAGTCTTGCTGCAGCATTCTTCCCCGTCCCAACCACGTGACAATGCTATCGATAGTGGTGTGAATAACGATGATGTTGCTGGCCTGCCATATTGCCAAAATATTTACGATAGCCTACTATCAGCGTCATTTAACTAGTGAGCAATTTTTGGCGAGAGAAATAAATTATTTCCGTAGTGAAAATGGCGGAATATGCCCATCAATAAATTAATATCCAAAAGCAACCAGTTACAGCTTACAATTGTCAAACTTAGTTCTTGATTTTTTTTTTGAAATCATAAAATGCAATATAAATTTGAAGCTGCGCAGTTCCATCACATGTTACGGCTTCCTTTCCGCTACAGTTGAACAGTTTGACTTTATGATCGTGTCAGCAAAGCACTTGACACAAGCAGTTGACACAAGCGTGTCAACTTTCTTGCCCTTCAGCCTGCTCCTCCGGCTCCACTATGTACCACACGCGCGGGAGACCAAGTTTACTCGGCAATGAGTTCGCACTTGAATTTATACTACAGATAGTACCATCGAATTTACTATCCATAGCACTATCGATAATATTTCTTACCATTGATAGTTAGATAGTGACTCAGCTATACCGATAGTATCGATAGTACCATCGATAGCGCTGCATCACTACTACACACGCTCCAAAATAAACAGGCGTTGGGACTAACCGGGTGGCGCGGGGTCTCTCCTGCGTCTTCTCTGGACCCAAATAAAGTTTGCATCATCATCATCATCATCATCATCATCATCATCAGTAACAAAAAAAGGTTGATTGCAGTATATTTAACTCTCAAGCAATTCAAATATACGGGCGTTTGAAAGATACATTTCAAGGGGGGGTGCAATGCAAGGGGTGTGCCCCTCAGCCTGAACACAAGGGGGGTCAGGACCCCCCTGGCCCACCCTTTATTTACGCCAGTGCTCCCTCCTAACTTTTCCTTGCTCCATGCCGGGAATCGAACCTTCATCCACGTGCTTAGCAGCGTGAAAATTCAGTTGCTGCAGGCAACAACGACGGCCACGCGTTCATATCCAGGCAACAATGAAATGTGACAACGGGAAATGACCATAGTCGGATACAACTCTAGAAGTCCGCGGCGCTTCCCCCTCAAAGGCGGATGCACACAAGCCCGCATCAATGGGCGCGCACTCCGGACTGACGTCATGAGCCCGATGGCCGGTGAGCCAGCCACAGCGGAGAACATTGGCGTGCGCATGAGCGGCACTTTTTCTTTAGTCGCGGAGGCGATCGGCTGCCTCGCTTCGGTCGTCTGGGCGGGGGCCTCTTCGGACTTCTTAAGTTGTATGCGACTATAGTCACCTCGATAAAAGATCAGATTGCCGTATCAGAAACGGTTGATTGCTGACAAGCCCACGATCGAGAGATTGCGCTGGCACATTGTGATACAGTTAGGCCGATCTGTACTTCTGTGCTGTATTTTGTGGCTTCGAGCCAGTGGCGTACCAACTCATGCGCGAGTGGGGGGGCTGGCGTCGCTCACTCTGTCCGCCGCATTATATATATATATATATATATATATATATATATATATATATATATATATATAGATATATATATTAAAAACTTGTTATACCGGCTTATATGCTCCAAGTGTAGTAAATTTTAAAACGTACATATTTTACATATATATATATATATATATATATATATATATATATATATATATATTAGGCTTGTGCGAATAGTAAATGTTAGGTTCGAAGCGAATAGTGATTTTGGTCAAATAATTTCGAATCGAATTCGAATAGTATATATCACATAATATAAAGAAAAACGAGCATACTTGTCATGACCCAACCAACCTGCACAACGTTTTTTAATAACGTAACAAGGCATGTGCAAATGTCATTCTTTTTGGTTCAAAGGAGTGGAAGCAACTTTGAAGAGTAGCAGGATGTGGCTTTCGGTAGAATGCAAGCGATAACCTGTAAAATATGTTACGTTTTAAAATTTACTACACTTGGAGCATATAAGCCGGTATAACAAGTTTTTAAATTTTCAAAATGATGAATCGATGTGAGGGTAATATGTTCATTTAACCTTGAAGTGGGGCTTCGCGGCAGTGCGGATTTTTTTTGGAAAGATGTAATTACGGTATAGCATTGCTCTACTGCAGTGAAACAACCTTTACATGGGGTTACAAGCAGATTAATATACATCTATTCGTTCATTTCGAATACTTCGAAATTTTCAATAATTTAAATTCGAATCGAAGCGAATTCGAATACTGTATTATTAATTCGAATATTCGAAGTGCTCGAATATTCGCACAAGCCATATATATATATATATATATATATATAATATATATATATATATATATATATATATATATATATATATATATATATATATATATATATATATATATATTTGGCGTCATATATTATATTCATAGAGACGTCTGAAATCAAGAAAGAACCTGCACAAAGAGATTGTGTACCTGGACAACACAGCAGTGATTAATAACATTTTGGAAATTTTACCGTCAAGTTTAAAAAGTGCAGCCACATTTAACCTGGTCTTCATCTGAGCATTCCATCTGCGAACTTCAGTCTCAGTTTGGCGTTGTAAAGACGGTGTGTATGATGAACCTGATATTTTATTTTTATTTATTTACAAAATACTGCAGGCCATGTGGCCCATGCAGGAGGGGCAAGGTACAACATAAATACACGTACAATGCAATTGAGTATCATAAACAAGTCAGGTAAAGATAAAAGCAACTCTAAATAAAAATAATGAGGAAATAGTGAGGAAGTAATTCTGTATTGATTCAGTCGAGTCCAGATGATCAAAAGGTATCAGGTTCCATTCTTCTATGGTGCGGGGAAAAAAAAGAATATTTAAAGAGTTTAGATCTGGCAACATAAGGGGAGAGTGTGAGGGAATGGGAATGACGGTTTTCCTAGTCTCAGAAAGGGTTATGTAAGGACTGGGATTTATAAAAAATTTACGATTTAACAAAGAATGGAGGAACTTCAGTCGGGATATTTTACGCCTCATTTGAAGTGTGTGAAAACCGTTTGAACGTATAAGATCAGTTACAGAATCCTGGCGGCTGTGTTTAGAAAAAAATGAATCGCATGGCTTTTCTCTGTATTCTTTCAAGAGAATTAATATTGGTTTTGGTGAAAGGATCCCAAATAATGCATGCGTATTCTAATTTGGGTCTGATAAAAGTGGTAAAGGCTAAAGTTTTCACGTCAGGGGATGCATGTTTAAGCTTGTGGCGAAGTAGACATAATTTTCTGAAAGCTGAAGAGGCGGTGTTAGAAATGTGGGTGTTCCAGTTGAGGTTGTTACTAATGGTAACTCCAAGATATTTGTACTCGTTAACTCCAATCAAAGGGTCTTGGCCAATGGAGTATGAAAACTTCAGGGGTACTGTTATTTTAGTTATACGCAGGAGCACAGACTTAGAAGAGTTTAGTTTCATGCCCCATTTATTGCTCCACTTAAAAATACTGTTTAAGGCTGCACTAAGCAAAAATTGGTCTTCAACTTCGTTAAAAATAACGCAGTCGTCTGCGAAAAGACGAATATTTACTGGGGCTTGTATGATATCTACTATGTCGTTGCAATAAATAAGGAATAATAGTGGGCCAAGTACACCTCCCTGAGGGACGCCAGAGGTTACCGAGAAAGAATCAGATTGCTGTCCGTCAATCACAACAGGCTGTTTCCGATGCATTAAATAAGCAGATATCCATGATAGGATGAAGCCAGGAAAACCAAGGAACTGCAATTTTCAGATTAATTTGTCATGAGGAACTACATAAAAAGCCTTTTGAAAATCTCATCGGCAGGGTAGCAAACCGGTCACTCGCGCCAGGTTAACCTCCCTGCGTTTCCTTTTCATCTATTTCTCTCTCTCTCTCTCTCTCATCGGCCGCAGTGACACCGGTCCCAACTGTGATCACTGTCAAGTGCCAGAAACACTTGAGCACATATTTTGTACCTGCCCAGCATACGCACGCGAACGACAAAAACTGATTTCCTCGACTGAAGGAGTGCATAATAGGCCATTAACTGATGAGGTTGTGTTGGGCCCATGGCCTGACGCCAACAGCACAACTGTGGTCATAAGAGCGGTTGCAGCTTTCCTACAAGCCACTGGACTGGATGCGCGGCTATAGCACTGCACCACCTAGACGGGACTGTACATACTCACCTCTCTTACCATCGTCATCCATCATTCTTTTTTCTCCCCTTTCCCCACCCCCGGTGTAGAGTAGCAGGCTAGAGCATAATATCGCTCAGGCCGACCTCTCTGCCTTTCTATAAATAAACCTCTCTCTCTCTCTTTTGAAAATCTAGAAATATAACGTCCATTTGGCCACCTCTGTCAAGAACAGAAGCGAAAGAATGTATGACCGTACTCAACTGGGTGATTGTCGAAAGACCCTTCCTGAAGCCATGTTGAAAGGGAGTTAGAATGTCATGCTCACTTAAGAAGTTATTAATGTAGTCCGCAACGATATGCTCAATTATTTTGCAAGAAGATGATAAAATAGCAATCGGACGGTAATTTAAGACTGAAGATGGGTCGCCCTTTTTTAGAATCGGTACAATGCGTGCAATTTTCCAATCAGGTGGAAGTATCGCGGATTCTAGAGAGGCCTGAAAGATTACGACGAGAAATTTACTTAGTGGTTCAGCGTAACGCCGGAGGAAGGAGTTGGGAATGCTATCAGGACCGACGAAAGATTTCGTCTTCAATCGTAGAAGCATGTTAAGCACACCTTGTTGAGAAATATTGATATCCGAAGAGCTGGACCGTAAAATTTGAAAAGAAGGCCGAGTAGGCGGGGAGAAGACACTGTAAAAGTGGGCATTTAAAAGGTTAGCAATGCTTTTGGGGTCGGTTATTGCAGTACCGTCGTGGGTAATGCTCGTTATCGATTTGTTTTGCTCCTTAATAAAGTTCCAAAACTTCTGTGGATCTTCCCTTATAAAATTAGGTAAAGTGTTGCTGAAATAAAACTTCTTTGCTTCTGTGATAGATTCTGACAGAGCCATACGAACATTGGTTAAATTAAAGGCAGCAGTTCCTTTTTTTTCGTAATCATTTGGCTTTACGTTTTCACTGAATGGTACGCCTGTACGCCTGTTATACTGATATCGTCAGCTCGTGCAAAATCTTTCACAATCACAGGTGGATGCGTGTCAGGCGTATGTTTAACATTCAGCGAAAAGTATGACAGCAACAATATCATGGTCAGATAGGCCAGGCTCGACAGATACATGGTAACATATGGACTCTAGCACCTTATATTCTCACTCAATAAACAAGACATGGGGCGGACAAAGCAAGGTACTTCGCAGAAGTCTTCAGAATAAGCCGCGTGCCAATTTCTTTGCTGTTAGAACCTAATATAAAGTCTTTCTAAAGAAGAAGACCAAGTTCAGTCAAATAATATTTCTAGAAACCACATTGAGCTGGTTGTGTATTACGAATGTATATGCTAGGTGTCGTTCCTTGCCCTCCTACTTTTCCCAGCTTGTGTGGGGGGTGAATGAGAAAGCGGTGAAGTGGCTCTTTACTGCTCCCCTCCGGCTACTCCAAGTAAGTAGCCTACGTAAACTGTCTAAGCACAAATATTCTTTGAAAAAATGAGGGCGATTATAACGTTAAACTGCCCCGCATTGTTTCCTTCCGTGTAGGTCGTTAGCTGTTAATGATTGGTCGAAATTTTCTGGGTCATGCTCACAGCACGTGCTCGTAACACGACGCAACAAATGTCGCGTAAGGGATCCACCGCGTAATTACCACTTACGCATAACTACGTTAAAAAAATAAACTATGTTCAATACAGCTTATTGTTCGACATTGGTTCTTCGCTATTCGTCAAGACTTTTCGGTGTGCCATAAAATCGCCCCCAATTGTTACGCGACGTCACAAGTCTGTGAACTCGCGGCGTTAAAACGAATTGTGTATAATAAGCAGCGCATTACTGCGCTGAACAATAACAAAATTTTTGGTGGAATAGCCAGACAGTGTCTCATTCTGAACGTAATTCAAGAAGGCTGCCCACCAATCACTTTGACAGCGGCTACTTATAGCAGCGGGCGAGATGGATTCCTATGTGTATAACAGATACCTTCAGTTGTAGTATAACGACGTTGAGCTGTTTTTGCGCGTATACAACTCTCTGTGAACTCATCGTTGCTGACAGAGAGGTAGAGAGAGAAATAAACATTATTAGGAACAGAAAATCCTTCGCAGGTGGGCAGCCTTATAGTCCAGAAAACCATGGACGCTGATCATCTCCCTGGTGAGGTAGCTCAAGCTACAGGGCAAACTTGAAAGCTGGGCTTCTTAATGTGCTGAGTCCACTGCCTTGTTACAAGCCGCCGCGACCGCTGCAGGCTACCATATGATAAGCAAGTTGTGAAGCAGGCTAATCGGAGACTAGAGGGGGAATCTTTTTTATCTCTCCTGGATCGGCAAAACTAAATATTCGACATTTCTGCGCACTTCTCAGCTCACAGCAGCTTGGATATGAAGCAGTGGCGATGCTATTCGTCTTGAAAGAAAGAAATTAAATTTCCTAAAAAAGGAGAGCGTTTGATCGGGCTATGACAGAATGCTGTAACCTTATAGAGCGCCTGCTGAGCGATAGCTTCCTCTGCAATGCTCGAGCGCAAGGCGCGCAAGCGTGGAATAGGCCGCCCGCACCGCAGAGAGCCTACAATGCGTGGTCATGACACATGGAGGACAGTCGTCACAGCAGGATTGTAGGGAACTTTTTTTTTACATAGTTACATTATTGGTGCGTTCAAGTAAAACTTTGCCTCACTTGTTAGTTTCCCAGTCTGCAGCCGACAATGACCACTGTCGAAAGTGGGGGGGGGGGCTCCGCCCCCCTAACATGTCTCAGTGGGAGGGCTAGCGCCCCCCCCCCTTGCCCCCCCGGTAGATACGCCTATGCTTTGAGCCAAGCGTTGCGAGGTCAATCGTCGTGTTTTTGTAAGCGTAGTAGTTGTGCGCACATCGTGGCTTTACCAGGCACGTTGACTACACTGGCGTTCAAAGGGTAACATGGTCTGACGTATCGTCCGCACTCACTTTAGAGCACAGACGTTAGTATTATCGAAACGAAGTGCACTTTACGGTGCGATGATATGAATATCATACGGAACTTTTGTTAGCGTATTCCGCCGGGGTCAACAACGCTTGAATATAGCTTGCTGAATCAGGAATACAAATGTTATGTTTAATATTAGGCTTCTATGAAAGCGCAGTCAACATTTGGAACCACAACTGACGTTGCACCGACATTACGCCTGCATAGGGTCTTTCAAAGCAGTTTCAACACGTGACGTGGATCTGCGGTAGAACATGTGACTGCCATGCAGAAAGCTTGGGTTCGGTTCCTGCTGGGATCCTGATTTTTATTCTTTGCATTCCTCGGGTCAACGCTGCCGATGTCGATTTCTCTTTACGCTCTCCATTTAAGTTGTCAATTTCTGTTCTCGCCGTTCCTGGAAAGATATAAACTATCAATCACCTGTGGCGCATACCGTGGTATACGGTGTGTGTGATAGGTGTCTGGAAGAAAGGGTTTGACGACGTACGCGACTGGATTATCAGGATATTCACGTGATGAGCAGACAGTACTATTCGTCAAACCCTCTGACCCTCCCATGACGCTCAAAGTGCCTTGGGTTCGCTAAGAAATGCTTCGCATTAGAGAAAAGGCAGCTTCGTACTAGTGGTGCCTATAAAGTCCCCTAGATTTTTCCCTTGCTTTCTTATCTCTCTCTCTATTATATATATATATATATATATATATATATATATATATATATATATATATATATATATATATATATATATATATATATATATATATATATATATATATATATATATATATATAATATTTGTTTCTCTGTCTTTGTCTCTTTCTATTTTTTCCCTCTCGCTTTCTCTGTGCTCGTTGTCTGGCCCATCCGAGTTATTGCATCTGTGAGCAGCTGTGGCAGGTAGTTGCTAGGCAACGCGCAGTGACGTCATTGCTCGGCGCAGTTTCTTGCACACACCGTGAAGTCGAACCTCGAGCAGTTCCGCTGTTAAAACGAAAATTTGGAAATTATTATAACAGGACATCTGAACAGAACTTCTACAACATAGGAAAATAGTTTTAAATACATTTTCCTACTATAGCAGATCTGCATGGATGTTTTTCAAGCGAAGCCTGCACTGCCTCGCAAGCAAACAAATGCGGGCCTCGAAGGTGCGCCGGACACGCGATATGCGTTGCTTCCCAATAATTGACGCTCTCTCGATCGTGGGCTTGTCAGCGACCGGCCGTTTTTGACACGCAGTCAGATATTTTATCGAGGTGACTTGTCGTTTTTTTGCCGCCACATTTAATTGTTGCCTGGATATGAACGCATGACCGTCGTTGTTGCCTGTAGCAACTGAAGTGTTGCGCTGTTAAGCACGTGGATGAAGGTCCGATTCCCGGCATGGAGGAAGCAAAAAGTTAGGAGGGAGCATTGCGCAATGAGAAAGAGAAAGAAAGAAAGAAAGAAAGAAAGAAAGAAAGAAAGAAAGAAAGAAAGAAAGAAAGAAAGAAAGAAAGAAAGAACGACAGACACACAAGCCAAGCTTCGTTTACCCATTTTCAGGATAGGGCAAGGACTCCTAACCTTTTTTTTTTTTCGAGAAAAAGAAAAAACTAAAGCCCCTGAAGTAGGCAAAATGTGCTCGCTCGCTGCCACTTCATACCCTAGTTTACGTTATGTTGTTGTTGCCCAATGCAGATTGATTTTTTTAACCTAGCAAGCAGCTTGTCTAACCGATGTCTTTACTTGATTTCAGTCGCCTCCTGTCATCGGCTCCTTTTTCCAGGAAAGTTGACGTATGCAAGAGGTACGCATTCCCCTTATTTTTTTTAACGCGAAAGTGTTTTATGCCGCGACCCTCCAAGACTTCAGTGACTTATTTCCGTCACGGAAATGACGTCCAAAAAATGACGCGATCAGATATCAAAGAAAAAAGTTCAGCCAACGGGCGTCGACCCCAAGTCCTCTCGGTCCGCGACAACAGGTGCTGGGCACGCTATCCACTGTTTCTCCATACATATCTCTCTCTGGAAGCAGCATCGTGTGTGTCAAATGAATCTGTATTTGCCTTATCTGTCGAGTTTGATCATTTGTCAAATGCCAATTGTGCAACTTCTGATGCAGGACTGTCCGGATCATCGTAGTACTGTGGTGAAGCCATCGGCAGACATGACGAGCCAAAGTGCTCACATCCAAGTGCTCAGTGGCGTCTGCACAAATGTTATGAGTGAGTATATTTCTCTGTAGTGCCACCCTTGTCTCCTTGTTATCTCTAAAGGTTACACTACTTTTAAAAAGAAAATTACGCAATACCAGCTTACCCAAACTGCAACCATTATATATGACATTGTCATTGCGCCGCTTTGTATTTTTTTTTGCCAGTTGCAAAATACTTTTACTTGGTGCTCGGAAGTCTGTGATGAACCGCTGCGATGCTCTGGTTATGGTGCTCGACTGATGAACCGAAGGTCGCGGGATCAAATCCCAACCGCGGCGGCCGCATTTCGCTACAGACCCGCGTACTTAGGTTTAGGTGCACGTTAAAGTGCACCAGATGATGAGAATTTCCGGAGCACTCCACTGCGGCGTCCTTCGTGATCATATCGTGGTATTGGGACGTAAAACCCCAAGAATTACTCACTTTCCGATGTGATAATACTTTTACATAGGCGAGAGTTGGTTCATCACTCGGAGAAATGCAGCGCAACTTATGGCATCTTCATCGAATCGCACCGGAGTGCCCTGGTGCGCCGTTTCGTCCAGTCATCGTAACGCCTTGGCGCCCTGGTGCGATTTGTCGAAGATGACATTAGACAAAGACAGGAACCCCCACACGAGCGCTCAGCTGTGTCTATCTGTGCTTCCTGTCTTCGTCTAACACCATTTTCGACAAATCGCACCTGGGCGCCAAGGCCTTATGATGAGTGGACGAAACTGGATGAAACGGACTGGATTAGACGAAGACAGGAGACACAGACGAGCGCTCGGCTGTTTCTATCTGTGTCTATCTGTCTTCGTCTAAGTGGCGCCGCGTTTCTCCGAGCCTGTGATGTGGCTTGAGCGGGTTACCTCGGCGTTCAGCTTCACAAGAATTCACCCGTGCTGCTTACGCGCTGCACTGACTTCAATAAGGAAATGGTGAAAATAAGACGTCACTGCATTTCATCTCGTGTTGAGGACATGATATTTACGTTCGCGGCTATTTGTATCGGTTGTTTTGACACTGGCTTGAGGTGATAACAAAGAGCCACAAGTGCTCGGACTTGTAGTACCTGTGAGGTGACGGCAGATAGCGTTTCGCAGTATTGACGTGAAGCGCATTTTCACTGGCAGTTATGACACATTAAGTAAGATCTAGTGCGCTTTGGTATAAAAAGGCTAGCTTCTTCACACATTCGTGCTTATCGTACTGGTGGGCTAGTTGGTTCATGATAGCTTATGGCAGCGCGCATTACAAACAAGGACGTAAACCGACACATAAAAATATACAAAGACGTAAGCGCTGAACTATTTATTTCCGTGCAAAATCATTTCATTAGTCTACCACAGTTGTTTACCTCGTTTTCTTTCTCGCTTGATATTACGCGCATATAGTTGCTCCCGTCAGCCTGTCGCCGCCATTTGTAGCCTGCCTAGGTCTGGAGACATGAAGGCGAAATGCTTAGTTGTTTTTGCATTATAATAGGCTTTCCAGCTTTACTATAGTGAACAGTGAAAATGTATCGCAGCTTCGTACGGTGAATCTATTTCGACTCTTAATTTACTTGAATGTGTGTTAGATTGTGCAAGAATTGTTTCCTTGACAAAAAAAAAAAGGCTTTGCTGGGTCGGTATTGTTGCATGATCAGGCATACACTGCAAAAGACTGTTTTCTTTTTCGTATTAAAGGTATTTGCATTTTCCGTAGCTGGTCACAGCTATCGTGATCCTGTTTGAGCAAGTTCTGAAAAACATGGAATCGCGTGTCACGGGCGCATCTTTAGAGCATTGCAATGCGGAGTAAATACTTGGTATTGACTCTTTGATGGCTTGGTTTTCTTACCTCTAGACATCTGCAAGTCTGTTCCAAGAGACCAGAATCTTCGTGAGAAGATACGTCGTGAAGTCGAATCACACATCCGCAAAACACACGCAGGTGGGTTAACTATAGGCTTCTCTGGTGTTGAATACGTGTAGTGATTGATGACATAACATTTGTAGTGGTGCTTCGCAATGGCGCGCGCGGCGACCACATTCACGCATGCCATTCCGCCGCGCATACCATGCAGGCATCCCGTGCACCCAATATTGTGTCGTCATGCACCCCATGCACCAGAACTTGTGTCGTCACGCAGATGAAATGTCGGGGGAAAAAAAAAGTCAGTTACTTACGCATGCAGAGCGGTCTTGGCTGCGCCATTACAGTACTAAGCATAAATAAAAGCCTGTGCGTATTAAAAATGATTTTTGTGCGTTCTTATCGTTGAAACCACTAGTTCACTATTCTTGAGCTCACTGGTTCCTAAAATCTCATGTCAAATAATAAACTTTGCAAGGTCTTATCAGCTTGTATTGGCAGCTCCTCAAAAGCTTTTGATATTTATTGTGCTCTCTACATCACATTTACGTTATTGCAACTTAATTTGGTCGAATCGAACAAAGCATGCAATCCATAAATAATCTTATTATCCTATGAAAAAAGGAGGTACATTCTGTTGCAAACTTTCTATTTAACGCCCACGCTTCACAAATACCCGTTCAATATAAAATAATTAATTTAAACCTACTCTACGAATACATCTTATTGATTTCCTTTAGATCTGATACCACACAAAGACGTGGTCATAAACGGAGTTTAGCTAACCTACAATTGAATGTTTATAACAGTCAAAACAGTGGCATGCTGCCGCGGCTGCGTACTAACTATGGTTTTGAAGCATTAAGTTACTACTGTTTGCCGAATACACTAAATAATTCGAAAATTACTTATGAAAATTCGCGCGCACTCTCCAATGCTTCTATTTTGAATACACTTTCTTAAGTGTATGTCTGTAGCAATATTTCTATCTTTGTATAACATCTTTTTTCAATGTGCAGGACGTATATTGTTCGTTTACATTGTCTTGAGATGTATCTTGCTTTTGCCGTCTTGTTTGCCATATAGAGCCTTGGGAATGTAGGCCTTCTCAAGCTGTTTAACGCAGCTTTTTTTCCTGACCCAGCCGCTTACGGTGTAACTGTATGTCGTAAGTAAATAAACGAGCTCAAACACAAACCCTCTACTTCATTTTTGACAGCGAAACTGTTTAATTAAGCTAGCCGTAAAGTGCGGCCTGTAAGAAAACTATCATCATCATGAACGGGTATGTGCCACAGAAATTGGGCAGATCCCACTTTACCGCTACGGCGTGGCTTGTAATAACCCCGAGAACCAGTACACAGAGAGAGAAACAGAGAGACGGAAAGGAAGATATAAAAAGAGAGAAAAAGTCTTGCTGAAAAAAAATTTTTCCCGAGGGGGGATTCGAACCCGCGTACCCTCGAACCGAAGGCGAGCGCCCTAACCACCGGGCTATCCATGCACGCTATAGCAGAGCATATCGTAGCCTTGTGTAGTTACAGTGTGGCAAGGGGGCAGGAAAGGGAAGTGAGCGTGAGGAAAGATGTGATGGTGGTGAGGAGGAAATCCCTCTACTCACCACTGGTTCACTAAGAGAGAGAAAGAAAGAGAGAGAGAGAAATAATGGGAATAAAGATACAAAAAGAGAAAAAGACTTGACACGACTATTGCGAAGCTGCCATACTAGGGAACGGGAAAGGCAACGGCGGCTGCGAGAAGAGCCCGAAGCGATGGAAGCCCTACGCCAACGACGACGTGCCCGTAGACGACGTGCCCGTAGAGTTTGGACATCCGTGTCGTGGCTAACCTAGTGAAAGCCTAGCAACAACCTGGAAGCAACCAGATTAGACTTCAGAATCGTCTAGTTTCGCTGTTTCAAGCCTTGCGGGATTTAGTGCAAGCTTCGCCAAATTTGTAACGCGAAAGTGTTTTATGCCGGGGTCCGCCAAGATTTCCGTCACGGAAGTACGTCAGCAAAATGAACGCCATCAGATGGCAAGGAAAAAATGTAGGAAAAAGTTCCGTTGACGGGAGTCGAACCCGTGACCTCTCGGGTTGGCGACGATGGCTGGCGGGCGTTTAGCCCGCTGAGCTACCGCCAAACACATTACGCGGGCTACATGAACGCGCCTTTTATCTTTCACACTTTCCTCTCCCAGGGCTCTTGGATAGATGCTATGAGCGTCCCTTTATAACGGGGCGGTGAAATCTGTGCCCGTTAATGCATTAAGCTCCTCCGGCTCCACTATGTACCACGCGCGCGAGGAACTAAGTTTATTCTGCAGTGAGTCCGCGCTGTTGATTTTATGCTATCGATAGCGCTATCAATACTATTTTTCACCATCGATAGTTCGATAGTGACTCAGCTATCGATAGTATCGATAGTACCATCGATAGTTCTGCATCACTAGTGGGTGGGGGTGTCATCAGCTTCGCTGCTTCGACAGCTTTCACGGTGTGGAGCTGGCCGAATATTTTTTCTCCTGTAAGTTAATAAATTCTGGAAGTGACAGAGCTCCTGCGTAGCAAGCAAGTAAGATTATTTGCTGTTTTCTCAATAAATTTTTGTCATTTTATCTTGTGTTTTAACAAAAGCATCGGCGAGAACTGATTTGGGTAACCCGAGTTTTCACTTGTACGATGCCTTGTGATTTCTTTTTCTGGAAATGCACTGAGCATGAATTTTCAGCTTTAATACTTCTCGATGAAAAATTTGCTGGGCTGTTCATAAAGCACCCATTTGGTGGCATGCTGCTGCATCTTTTACAGCAAAAGCTGTTATGAGATCACAAGGGCCGTTTTTTGCGCCGTAGTTGTCCGCCGCCGCCGGTGTCCGTAACCACTATCGCTCGAAATAAGAAAAAAAAAGAAATAAGAACAAATTTTCAGGATGGAACGAGGTTCGAACCTGGGCCTTCTGCGTGAGAGCCCAGCACTCTACCTCAGAGCCATGCCGTTTTTTTTTCTTTATTGCCTCACACAAGTATTTTCACAAACTAATCGTAAACCAGGGAACAGTACAATGATACACCATCAGCTGCTAGCTGACTACATGTTAAAACTTTGGCATGTGTAACAACGACTCCACTCTGGGAACCCACTCCGGCACATCCATCTGCACTTTCTGCATGTCGACAAAACGAGACACACATTCGCGAAAGTAATCGCGAAAAGGTCTGACTTCCACGTCGGCATTGTGAAAGGCCATTCGGGTTGGCAAACCTGAGAGCCATGCCGGCGTTTGAAACTGCTTTGCAAAAAGACCCTATGCAGGCTTCATGTCGGGAAGGAACCACATTAACATATGTAATGTAGCGTAGTAGAAGAGTAATATAACCAAGCGTCACACAACGCGAATTCTGTGACCAGGCGTCATACTATGCGAATTGCGCAACGAGTGGGTTGTTGAATGCTTCCAACCCATTACAAAGAGCTCTGCCATAATTCTTCATCGTCATCAGCCTCTGCATCAACAAAGTGCACATAATGTCTTACAGGTGTTTAGCGAGTACCACGGTTCTCCGCAGAATGACGAAAAATTGCATAGTGGCTGCTTCCCTACCTCACAAAAATTATGATGATTTATAGCGTAGTGGGTTCCTCGCAAGTGCATTTCTTTTGGTTGCCAAGGAAGCCCATAAGGCTTCCATGATCCATTTCATCAGGGTCTCAATACAGTTAATTCTCTCTCTATATATCTCATGTTAGCGTATGTTGTAAAGCGTGGTGGGAGAGTGAAATAACGACAGGGCATCACACAATGCGAATTACGCAACTATGGGTCCTTTATAGCTTCCAACCCATTACAAAAGGCTCAGTAATAATTCTTCATTGTCATCAGCCGTCGCATCAAGAAACTGCACATATTGCCTTACAGATGGTACCTCACTTCTCCGCAGAATGACGAGTAATGTCGTGGTGGGTGCTTCCCAACTTCACAAAAATTATGATTTGCGGCGTAGTGGGTACGTTGCTAGTGTAGTTATATTTGTAGCCACAAGAGAGTTTATAACGGGCTCTAGAAAGGCCACTCTTCGAGCTTTCGCTGTGTCTGTGCTGCGCTTTCCGCGCAGACTTGGCGTTTTTTTCACCTCGCAGATTAGTTCATGGATTCATGAAGAGTTCGGACTTTCTCCGCATACATGTGTGTACCTTTTATGCAGTGAGGAAAATGAGAGAAGGTACCAGTGAGTGTGAATTCGCGTTGCGATTCCACCCCAGGAAGCACCCTCTTTGTGTGTCTCTCCTGCTGTGCGGGCTCTACTCTGGATTGGAAGTCTACATTGTCATGGCGACAGTATGCAAATTTGAGCAAATGTAAACTCAACACTCAAAGCTTGACCTCCCCATCCATATTCTTGGTTGTTTAGCAAGTGAGCATGATTCTAGTGCAGGGAATTTTGGCCAGCACGGGTCTACCGCGACTAAAAGCGCGCGAGCTGGGGCGACGAGCGCGGCCGAAGCAGAGATCAGACGAGCCGGCCCATTTCCGTCGCTCGGAGGGCGCATGCTATTAACATTACCCCGCTCGGGAGGCCTGCCGTCGAAGCAGACAGGAAACGTCCCGCCCGTTTTGAACGAGCATGAAAAGACGCGAGGGGGGGGAGGGGTCGCTCGAGCAGCAACTTTAAACTTTGATTCTACGGGCGCGATTGCTGGCGCGCGCGCTATCTCAGGAGCCATCAGCTGGCGGCTCGTATACCCCTCTACGTGCTGCTCTCTCAACGCGAAATGACTGTGCGGAAAGAGCATCATCGCCCTGGAGCGGCCGTATTCTCTTACACCAGCGTTTTGTAGTTACGCGAGATCGCATACAAAAGAGTTATAGAATTTGTAGCTATCGCATTCATTGCTTCGCCCTTGCGGTGAAACTGTGACTTTTGTTGCGAAAAGGTTGTTAAATGCAAAGGCTCCGGCATGGTATACGAATTGAGGTTTGGCTTGTCATGTTAGTCGAGTTCATAGCGATGACAGCTACTTGTTGGGGTCAGCACAAAACTCCATGGTCACAGATGATAAGAAACAAACTTCGCGTGGCCTTTTCTCAATTTCGGTAAACATTTCTCTGTGCCTTGTCAACTTGTCTTTCTTTTTTTTTGATATCTTTATAACGATAGATAATTGAGCACTCTTCTACATGCTGTTCGAGCACAGATGCCAATCTCACGCTATTTGGATCATCGTGCAACGGTTTCGGCCAAAGCCACGGTGATCTGGATATCTGTGTCATTAAGAATATTTGATGCAGAGGCTCTTGTATAGTACGGCGTTGAAAAATGCGATTTGGCCTGTCCTGTTATCTAGTTGCTAATGATCACAGGGGCTGTTTTGGGCCAGTAGAACGCTTGCTAGTCACATAGATATCATATAGACGGCACACTTCAAAAGTGCCAATTTTAAGGAACAAGTTCCGTTTGATTTTTTTCTGAAATTGGGAAAATTAGGTTTTTATGTGCTTTGAGAAAGTTTCATTTTTGTGGTACCTACAGTACGATGAATAATTAAATTGTGCACTCTTCTATGTGCTCATCGAACGCAGATGCCGAAGTGACGCTCTACGGATCATCATCCAACGGTTTTGGATTACGCGGCAGTGATGTCGACATGTCTGTGACATTTGAGGACGATGAAGATGGCAAGGTGAGTGACTAGCCTAAAACTTATGCCGGAACAGCGTGCACGAAAAAAAAAAAGCTAACATCAAGGTCATGCCTGCTTTGCATGACTGTTCCGTTAGTATCAGGGGTGAGCCAGCTGCGCATATTGTGCATTTTTGATACAATTCTATTTCGTGCGCCAAGTTGCTTCAATAGCATGAAAATCGCTAAAATTGCACCGAACTGCTCCAAAACAGCCTCGAAAGCCAGAATTTCTACGCCCACGCTAGCTTCGTTGGGAAAAAAGGCTGATTTGACAACATGATTTTCCAAGTTGCGCCTATAGCAGCGCCTGTGATATCAAGAAAATGAGACGTTCGCAAAACGCGTAGACTCGTCCAACCGCGTTTCTATGCACTTTTCTAATGAGAGCTCCTATGATGCCGCCATAACCTATTCTGGGTTGTCTTAAATATGCGTGGCGCCCCAAAAATGTTCTGCCGTGCCCCGAGCGTGCTGCTGCTTCTCGCTAGGCTGTGTCTTCTGGCGCTATCTAGTGCATGTGTAGCATGTGTAGCGGGAATGGCTCTCAGGTTCTTCGTTGTGCGTAGCGTTTTCCTCCGGTCTCAATGGTTTTCGCGTCGACGCTGCTGTGTGTGGTCACCGACGCGCGCGTTTGCTGTGGGAGTGTTTGTACCATTACGACTAGGGGTGTGCGAATATTCGAGTTTCGAATTCGAAACGAATAATACCTAATCGAATAATTCGATTCGACTTTCCAGTAGCTAGTATTCGAAGTTTCGAATAATTCGACAGGACGAATAATTAAACGCAACGAAGCATAAAATGGTGCAACTTGGTTGGGGTAAATTGGCTAAATGTAACACTAATATCGTTACAGTCTGCCTTTGGTTAGAACTTTGATATCCTGGTTGAAAGGCGAGCGCATGTTTATTTTAAAGGAGATCAGAGCACGTAAAACACACACACACACACACGGGAAAACTGTCAAGCCCGTCGCAACTTCGCTTTCGAAACGAAAGCACGGACTTCTTGCGTACTTCGGTCGCGTATGCCACAAATGCGTAAAAAGTCCCGACTTCGGCCCGCTAAACCTTCGGTGAATGGCTTCGCATGCGAAAATTTGTTCACGCTGCGTCGCTGCCGCACCGCACCACTCGTTCAGAAACTCCTATCGTTCCGGCGCGCAGTTAAAACGATGCTGTGAATGGACGCCCGAAGATTTGGGCCCTGAACACTCATGACGATGTAGCACAACATTGCCGTTGTTATTTCAATTTTCCATAAAGTCACTGGTATTCGATTCGATATTTTTGGCCACTATTCGGCACTATTCGATTCGAGATGAAATTTCACTATTCGCAAACCCCTAATTACGACCCATACTGTGCACGGGAGAGGCATCACCCTTGTTGCATCAATGCGGCGACAACTAGCTTCCTGCATGCGGCGCGTCTCGGCGATGCTCTGGCGGTTTTTCACGTCGAAGCCGGCAGCGGACTGGTTCTTCTGCTCCAATATCGAAATTTTGCTGCTCCAAAAACTGCTCCCAAATCAATTTCAGCTGTCTCACCCCTGTTAGTATTCTGTGAGACTTCCGCGTGTTCACTTCATGAACGAAAATCTTCACCATTTGCTTCGCTAGACTGGAAGTGATACGCTTAAACCATCTTGTCTAATGAAAGGTGTGGCGCATGCGACACTCTGCGTCAACCATGTAGCCTAATGATTTTGCTGCTGCTGGATTTTTGGATTTTCCATTTACTGATGTACTGATTTGGTGATGTACCAGCACAAACCCGTGCAATCTGATCAAGCAGGTGTGCTTAATTAGAAGCGTAGCAGACTGGTATATTGTAAGGACCAGGTATAAGAGGTGTTGTGTAACTGAATTTCGTTGCGTCTGAAAGGATATGTATTCCATATGTTATCGCTAGCGCCTGTAGCTCCTTCTTGCTTTCCTTTTTTTTTCTGAAGAGGTTTAACAATGCGTGATAGAGAAAACTGTTGTTCTGTTGCTTGTAGAACCCAGAAGGTGCCATCAGAAAGGTGAAGAAAGTACTCGGAAAACTCAAAAGCTTGGAATTTGGTTGCTTTAACATCCACGCGAGGGTCCCCGTTATCAAGTACATTCACCGATGGCATGGACTGGAGTGCGACATAAGCTTCCAAAATACACTGGTATGTATATAGTGAGTGTTCGAGAAGCTTGTTTATTTTTACGTTGATGTGTTTAGAAAATCAAAGCGAAACATGTTACTATCCTCAAGTTCGAGCATACTTTGTGCCTTGAAGTAAACATTGAAGTCCAGGTATTTTTCATTTCTTCCCCCATTCGACTTGTTTGATTTTGACGTGTTTTCGAATGAGGTTAAGGGTGAAATTGCTAAGGTTGCTTCCCTGAACACTAAAATAGTTACTGAACTTGAAAGTGTTCGAGATGATATTTGCTTCATGAATGAGAACTTTGAGCTCTTTAGGACTGACGTGGAGGCTTTTCGCCAAGAGACCGATGTGGTGAAGGCTGAGAGTGCGCAGTGCCTTAAGGAAAACGAAGAACTGAGGAGGTATATGAGAGACGCTAAGGCAGGAAATTGTTGCGCTGAAACAATACAGCCGAAATATGAACATTGAAATTCATGTTAATGTGAAGCAGCGCACTGAGACAAGGCACAAAAGGGACGAAACGACAGGACAACCGCGAAATGAAATTCAAGGCCTTCCGCAAACCGAAAAAGAGAACTTGGAGGAAACTACCGCAAACACCGCCAAATGCTTCGGAGCTGATGTCACAGATAGCGACATTGACGCCGCGCACCATGCACTCTCGAAAGATAAAAAGAAATCAAATGTGATCATCAGATACCTCACCAGAAATGCGCGAGGCAAGATGATGTCCGCAGCCAAAAAGGCTAAACTAGACAGCAGTCGTCTTGGCTTTAGCAAGAGTAACCCTGTATATATAAATGAACATCTTTGCACAGAAATTAAGGTTCTGCTCAGTCTTAAACTTTTTCAAACATTGGCTTTACTTAACATAGAAACATAACTCAACATAGTAACCCAGTACAGCACGAAAAACAAGGCGTAATCACTAGCTCGAACGACTTGAACAAAATGAGCTCAACAATGAGTTCCCTCATGGACTGCATGCCTCGAGCTTTCTTCTGTCGGAGATTTAGACAGACTTTATTGTAAAAACAGCGCTTCTGTTCTTCACGTGAACTATCGTTCTGTGTTCAATAAAGCTGACGCAATGTACAGCCTATTCACTTCCGTTAACTTCTCGTTCCACGCAATCATGTCTAGTGGAACCTGGTACCGTGATGGCTGAACGTATTTCGTACTAGACAATTGTACGCACTTTGCTAATAACAAGCAAACTCGAAGAGTTGGCGGTGTATCACTGCAATTTGCCAATTCACTTCCTGCAACGGCAATTCAGAATTCCACTTTCTGCACTCCAGACTGCGAAATGTTGCGGTTACAGTGCAGGGGAAGACACGAGACAGGGACCGACGAAGACGAGCGCTGACTTCCAGCTAAATTTTATTGTGAAGAACAAGCAAATTTATGAAAAACAACACATGCGATAAATGCCCTACGAAACACGAAGCCAACATGAGCAAGCATCATACATCAATTGTGAAATGCTTTCGTTTTGTAGACGACTACTTAATTCTGTTTGATTGTGATGACCGTTCTTTTGAAATCTGTTCGTCAGACGTTGGCTCTATTTCCTGAATGCCTCAATCCTCTTTTAATTACTGATGAATGGTGTGCTTAGGTTCCTAGATTTGAGGCTGTCAGCTGTCTTTTTCACAGAATCATGCATGCTGGATGTATGAGCCACGTGCACACAAGCCTATGTTATCATATGCGTCGGCCCGTTCAAAACTGATCAAAAGAGGAATTGCCCATGCTGGCTTGCATAATGCTTTGGTAAAATCCTGTCATCACTCAATTGATTTAAGTTTCCAATCGCAAATCGTTCGGTTGAAGGCGGCCGAGTATCCTGACAGGCTTCTGGTTTCAGTTTCGGAAAAGCTGCGCAGTAGGTCAGGTGATGGACCCCAGAGTGTCGAGCCAGCAGCACATGATCGCAGAAAAATAACTGTTCTCCCGTATATTCATGGCGTATCTCACAAACTGAAGAAAATAGGAAGGAAAGTGGATGTCGGCGTAGTCTTTCGGCTCCTAAAAAACTTTCACAGCTTTGTGTTAGGACTAATCCGGTCGCCAAGGCGCGTAGCCCTTGTAGTATTAACCATAACAAGAAGTATGTTGTTTGTTCAAAAGAGGTAGTGTACAAGATACCCCTGCCTTGCGGTCTGTCCTACGTAGGGCAGACAGGTAGATGTCTGAACATCCGACTGCAGGAACACAGCAACAAAGTGAGGAGAGGGAGGGAGGGCGGGCTTTCTTGGTGTGCATTGCGCACAATGCGGCTGTGTTCCGTTCTTTGAAAAGACGGCTATACTAGCAAAGCATCCTAACGAGAACACAACACTCATCATAGAAGCTGCAGCAATCGCTGAAGGTGGCTCTGTTAGTAAGCCTTCGATAGCTTGAACTGACAAGGAACTCCCTTTCTTGCACCCACACATGCGCTCTTGTTTTTCTTGACAGGGCTGTTCCTGCTTTGTTGTATTAGAGTGCTTGTTCATGTTGGCTTCGTGTTTCGGAGGGCATTTATCGCATGTGTTGTCTTCCATAACTTTGCTTGTTCTTCACAATAAAATTTTAGTTGGAAGTCAGCGCTCGTCTTCGTCGGTCCCTGTCTCGTGTCTTCCCCTGCGATGTAACCGCAATTTGAATGGGAATACCAACTAGCCCCTACTCACACCTTGTGAAATGTTAACAGTTCAGAGTGATAAAAATATCCTCTGTGTTTACCGCTCTCCAGACGGAATGTTGTAAAAATGGTTTTCGTCGTTAGAAGCACTTTTTTGACTATGTGTCTCTAAACGAGCACGTTCTGTACCTTTCTGTTGACATGAACATTGATATGTGAACCGTGTCACCAGAGCAGAGAGAATTTGCTTCTTTACTTAATTCTTACGCTCTTGTAAATGTGATTACTTTGCCAACGTGCGTGACTTGTTCTACTTCATCTACCTTAGATTTAATTATCACTAACAGATGAGGGCACTGTGACTTCAGGAACTTTGGTAACTGGCATCAGTAATCACTTTACAGTATTTGCCTTATTTTATTCCTAATGCCAAGGCCAGCGATGCATATAAGTCACCAGCGTCTTGTTATCGTTACGTCGATTCAAAGGCCCTCGAAAGCTTTCGGAACAAAATATGTACAACTGATTCCTCCCATATATTGTCGCTATCTGATGCAGATGATGCATACAATGCACTAATATCTGATTTAAAGCACATATATGATAGCTAATTTCCCTTAAAATGCTGTCATAACTAAAGTCAAGGAAACCATGCATCAGAAACGACTTATTGAAAAAAATATAAAAGAAAACGAAATTATATGCGCAATTCATCAAATCTAAAGACCCCGCGAAGTTGTCTCGGTATAAAAATTATCGCAACAACTTAAGGAACTACGTCATGCTAAGTACGAATACTTCAGTTATTCCTTTTCATGCAATTCTAACACGAACCCTCAACATAGATGGAATGAACTATAGGTAAACTGCTTGGACGTCATTGTAAGAGTGTTCATTGTAAGAGTGCAACTGCATAATGAGCGATGGCGCTATGCTGACAGGGCAGGATCTATCGAACGTCTTTAACGACTTCATCATTGTAACCAATACATTATGCTGCCCTACACGTTCGACCAACACGTTCATTCACTAAGCACCAGGGTTCTCGACGTCGATGTTTATGTCTCATACAACAGAAAATGAAATAATTTCAGTATTCAAAAATCTTAAATGAAGTAGGGCTTTAGATATCAACGGTTTTAAAAAAAAGCCCTTTAAAGTACGTAACTGATTTATTAGCTCCCACCTAAACACATATTTTCAACTTGTCTCAGCAGTGGCGTCTTCCCTAAGCACATGCAAATTGCAAAAGTTACTGTAATACACAAAGGAGACGACACCACTGCATTTTCCAATTATAGGCCAATTGCAATTTTACCAGTTTTTCTAAAGACATATAAAAAGCCATTCACATGAGAATAACTAATTTCTTAGACAAGCATTCCGTTCTGTCCAATTCTCAGTTCGGGTACAGACCAAAAAGATCCAACGAGCTAGCACTGCTGAAGCAAAAGGAAGTAATCATAAATGCATTTGAGGAAAAGCTTCTTGTCCTCGGAATTTATATTGACTTTTCGAAAGCGTTTGATTTAATCAATCGTGACTTGTTAGTAAATAAGCTAAGGCACCATGACATAAGGGGGATTGCTAATTCTTTGATACGATCATACCTTCAACATCGCAAACAAATTGTATCACACAATAATGCTCTGTCGGATGCCCAGAACATAATGTCGGAAGTGCCACAAGGCAGCATTTTAGACCCTCTGTTGTTTCTAATTTACTTAAATGATATATTTTATGCTAAATCACCGGTCAACCTTACTGCCTACGCTGATGACCTCACCGTACTCATCACGGGTAGCAGGGGAAATGAATTATCTTCTGTAGGAAATGAGTTCTTCCAATGCCATGTGTCAGTGGCCGGAACAAAATTGCCTGAAAGTTAACGTAACCAAAACTAAGGCCGTAATTTTTCGAGCAAAAAAAAAACCAAGTTTGGAAGGGTATTGTGCTTATGTTTGGGGATCAGCAAATTGAAATTGTGCGTAAGATCAAATGCCTCGGAGTAATTTTCTCGGTGTCGCTTAATTGGGATGTACAAGTAAATAACATACTATCAAAAATGAATAGAGTGAACGGTGTGCTGTGTCGTCACAGATATGAGTTATCAACAAGACTTAAACTATGATTTACAACGCGTTCCTGGTTCCAATACTTAACTACTGCCACTGTCTGGTCACAACTACGAAGCATAACTTAAGATTCTTGTGGCCCAAAAACGTGCGATAAGGTTGATTGCAAACGTACCATGGCATGTCCACACTGAAGACTGTTTTTCCGAGTTTAAAATCATTCAGCTGCCCAAATTTTATGCCTTCAGGTTAATTATCATGTACAAGAATGCTATCAGAACAAACAACGTAGATATGGTAACATTAGTCAACCTTAAAAGTCATGTGCCCATGCATATAATGTACGCCGTGTCACCTCTTGGTCGATACCGTTTTGTCGGTCTACTTACAGACTTCAATCAAGTGCCTATAAACTTCCGAGTTACCTCAACACACTTGAACGAAATGATATCACACTGGAAGTAATATCGAAAAATAAGTTAATCGATGTTTTACCGCTCCTGCTATAAATGTCTCATGTTTTTCGCTACTATAGGACAGGGTTTTACCCAAACTAGTACTTAAATGGTGTTTCGCTCCGTTCTTTATCCTCTTAACATTTTGTTGTCGTTGTTAAAGGGGTACTGGCACAAACTATCGCGGCCGAGATAGCCTGCGGGATCGATTCACGTGAACATGCGCATATCATCTGCAAGATATCCACAGCGAACATAGCTTGGAAGGTATTTTGCATGATTTTTTAAGTTTTGCGTGTCCAATCGAGCACTGCCCCCTCAACAGTGACCCACGGTGACCCCCCTACTTCCCTCACGTCACCACGCTGCAATCAATGCAACAAGTTATGATGACGTCATAGCCGCCATTTTCCTTTGACGCGGCGGCTGCTCGCGAATCCGTGGCAGCGGCGCACGCGTTGAAAGTTTTGTGTTTGGCGGCACTGCTGTCCGGTTTCTGTTCGAACGGACTTCTTGATGCGTACCGTGCGGAAGTGCGTCACAGCTCTGTGGGCTGACGTGTCGAGCGTTGCACACGCTAAGTGGGGATAGTTGCACCCGGCGGCTTGTCGTTTTTGGAGCTCTCTCAAACCGAAACTGAGACTGGTCGGCAATGAGAAGCCCATAATTAATAATGATCTGTCGCACGCGGCAGCAAACGATGTGCCATGCTATGACTAACAGGCCCCAAGCAACACATTGCAGCAAAGAAAACGCGAGGCCAAAATTTTTGTGTCAGTGCCCCTTTAAATTATAAAATGTTAGCAAAAACGCTTACGTTGTACCTAGTTTTTACATATATTTTTTGCTGATCCCTGCTGTTTGTATTTTTGTATTGTGCATTTTCAAAATCAACATGTGGTGTAATGTTATTAGAATTTTGTACGCTTGTCAACGTTAATCTGTGTCTCGCCACACTGCCATGTGGGTCGCAATGGGGTTTTTCTCTACCCTTGCGTCCGCTCTCTCCTTATGTATAATGAAGAGAGAAATAAAGATTTCATTTCATTTTTAGGCACAGCACAACACCAGGCTCCTGAAGGCGTACAGCCAAATTGATAAGCGTGTCCGAGTTCTTGGATACGCTTTCAAACACTTTGCAAAGGTAATGGATCCCATCCTGTTCCTTTAACTGCTGGTGAGATCTGACTTTAAGGTAACCGAGTCAACTCTGGGTTACTTCAAATAGTGATCGGTGATCCAAGGATAGGAATAGAGTCTGCACAGTGAGCTGGAGGCTTAAGGAAACAAGATACGCTAAGCTTCCGAGAGCTCCTACCACTTTTGCTTTAGTGCACTGATGATCATAGATTGCGATGAAACTTGTTTGTCTAGTACGTCTGGTAATTAAACATGAATTGCATTGTTCTCAGAAGCGAGGTAACTTCGTGCGACTTGTAAATGTTACATTTAGACGAATGCAGCTGTTGCATAACGAATACACAGCTGTTATCAACACTGATACTCTCTGAGTCAAGTTCAAAGTGCAGAGTCACACTGACGTCGTTTTGATGCTGCGGTTCGATTAAATATGTCAAGTCTGTTTTGCAGCAGCCAGCCCGCAAGATGGAGGAAGGGAAATATAGTGGTGTGCGCGGATTTGTAGCAAGGACATACATAGGACATCTGTACGGATTTCATGAAAGGGAAGTTTCGCAGTTGGCGAAAACAAAAACTGTTCTGGTAAAATATTCAAACGCGGAACCAAGCAGTTGCCCGAACATTTGAGCTAGCCAGCAAGGTTGCAGATCGAAACACAAGGAGCAAACTGATCGACAACTGGAAGCACGGGTACACTGAATGTGGCAGCTTTTCAGCTTGATGGAAAGTCAACTTCAAAAGGGTCTTTACTGAAGCAGTTGAGTCGCACTGAGGGTCTATCATTTAAGGGGGCGTAATCGCAGGAGCATTAAGAGGGCAAGTCACTAAATCTGCTCGCGCTGTAGTTTGGGAGTGGGAATTTATATGAGGCCTGTTGCATTTCTTTCGTAGAATTAATGCAGATAGAACAGGTAGTCGAACGTTGCATCGGCATATCACCTTTGAAAAGCAAAACCTTGGCCACCTTGAGTGGACTAGCCCATTGCCAACCGTAGTAATGAGACTGCAATATCACTTCGGGCTTGGTCTTTGTCGGGTGCATCAACTAACGGAAAATTTTACCTTATTCCAGATTTGTGGCATCAATGATGCGTCAAAAGGCAGCCTATCCTCATACGCATACATAATTCTAACGCTGTACTATCTTCAGCAATGCCAGCCACCCGTGATCCCCGTCCTCCAGGAGGTAAGCTCAGTGCCTATGCAGTCTCTCCAACTGCCGCTAGGCAGTGCGATTTTTCGGTGTCGCCTAAAGTCACGGTAACGGGAAAAGTACCGCGTTCCTTTTCTCTTCGCCGCCGCGCCCTTTCGGCGGCTTCGCCACATAAATGGTCCAGCTCGCTCGCCTCGCTAGTGTCTCCCGGCCGCAGACGCACGGCGCTTTGGAGGGCGATTGTTTTTATAGGCTCAGGAAAGCGCGCAGGAACATTACGACATCCCGTAGCGTTTTGAGACTTCATTGAAAGCCTATCGAGGCATCGAAGAATTCCCGCGTAAGGCCCTCTTTGCCATTCCCGGCGGTAGAAATTATGCCTACCGACGGTCTGTGTGGCTGCACAGAATTAGGCGGAAAAAATTTGTTCCCACGACTGATACCCGCATTGTGAGGTAAGCGCTTCATTGAGAATTCGCGAATGTTTCGGGGAATGCTTGCGCCTACCGTGCACTAGTGCAGCTTGTTTCGCGTGGTTGTCGCAGGAGGTTCATGCACAATAACATTTTATTATGTTTGGCGTAGAATTGACGCCTTTGGGCTCACATATATTGATCAGCGCGCTATGAAAACTGACTGCTACACATTGGTACTGCCTGACGTGACTGTATGACGAACACAAATAACAGGTGGTAGCATGAAAATAATGACTGATGCTCTCGCGGCCGGTTCGCTTGCTTGATATGCACCAAAATCGGTATTCCGTGACGTGACTGTATGGCGAACATAAATACCCTGCGGTAACATGAAAATAATAGTATGCATGTCATGTAAGACATGATTTACATGCCATGTTCATGATGCTCTCGCGTCCGGTTCGCTTGTTTGATATGCACCAAAATCGGTATTACGTCACGTGACTGTAATGCGAACGTTAATAACAGTTGGTAACATGAAAAGAATGGCACGCATGTCATGTAAGGCATGATTTACATGCCATGCACATGATGCTCTCGTGGCCGGTTCGCATGTTTGATATGCACCAAAATCGGTATTGCGTGACGTGACTGTATGACCAACATAAATACCTTCATGATTTTCACGTTACCACTTGTCATTCGTGTTCGTCATACAGTCACCTCACGCTGTACCAATTTTGGTGCATTTCGATCTAGCGAACCACCCGCCATCGCAGCATGAGCGTGGCAAGTAAGTCATGCCGTACATGACATGGAAGTCATGATTTTCATGTTACCACCTATCACTAACGTTCGTCATACAGAAATAGCATAAAAATTTTGGTATATATGCATTTCATTAAACGACCGCGAGCGCCCCGAAGCCATGTCATGTAAATCATGTTTTACATGGCATGTATGTCATGATTGGCACGTTATAACCAGTCACTTATGTTCGTCATACACTCTTTTCACGCCATACCAATTTTGTTGTGTATCAAGCTATCGAAGTGGCCGCGAGCGCACCATAAGCGTGGCATGTAAATCATGCCGTACATGGCATGCATGTCATTATTTTCATGTTATCACCTTAATTTTATTCGTCATACAGTCATGTTATGCCATACCAAATTTGGCGTACTTCCCATTAACGAAGCGGCCAGGACAGCACAAAGTCGGGGGCGGATAGATAGATAGATAGATAGATAGATAGATAGATAGATAGATAGATAGATAGATAGATAGATAGATAGATAGATAGATAGATAGATAGATAGATAGATAGATAGATAGATAGATAGATAGATAGATAGATAGATAGATAGATAGATAGATAGATAGATAGATAGATACGTACAAAGTCACAGGAATTCGCTAAAAAATGCCTCGCATTTAATAAATGCAGACAGCCGAGCGCGTAAATGCCGCGCAAGTTCGCATTTCTTTATCGCGTTAGTGCGCGTGCGTGCGCATGTAGGCAAGTGAAAATTGCCGCTATTTCTTTCCTAATCAGTGAGAGAACAACGGTATGCTTCATTCGGGGCTGCAAAAGCGCACGCAATGCGTAAAACATGCGTCACTCCACGTGAAATCAACACCGCACCGCCGCAGCTTCGGGCGCGCTGGACCTAATATGGCGGCGCGCACGACGGTCGCGGTACTTTTCCCGTTCCAGTGACTTTAGTGTCGCCGGGAACGCAAAAGTGAGCAACGAAAATGATGGAAACTGAGGAGCACAAATTTTAGGTGGCGCCTACGTGAAGCCAAGAAAAGTGAAAGTTAAAACAAGCTATCATTTTAATTGCAATGTAAAGATAAACGAGACAAAAGAAAGTGAGAATAGATAAGCAAACTTTCGTTTAACAAAATAACACACGATGGCCTTTTGCCTTTTTTTTTCATTTATCTTTGCATTGCTATTTCCGCATTTGAATTCAGGGACCACGCAATTTTTCCTCTCGTTTGCTGACTTTTTTGTCTATTTTATGTTTGTACTTTTTACAATGGTTAACTTTTCTTATGCTTTTGTTGATGTAACTGTCTGTTTGCTTAGTGCAGTGGGAGAAATCTAGAGAGTACTTCATTGCATTTGTAGATGTCATATGGATGTGACCAAGTGAAGTTTCTATCTCTGTCGGGCGTGATCGTGATAGTATCTCGATCTTGATTGGGTTTGCACAAGTTACCCAAGAGAGCCTGTTGCAGCCGAGAAATTCGATGTTGATTGTGGCTCTATGATCGAGGAGGCCTGAAAAAAATAATTGGGGATTTTCCTCGAAAAAGTTTTTTTCCCCGGCAATAAATCTTTGGTATCGCGTTTCCTGGTACAACCTTTCAATTTTTTGTAACAACTGTATTAAATGGTTGGTAACAACTTTCAATATGGATTGAAACATCCGGGTTGCACGCTTCAATTCTCCAATACGCATAAGTGCTCAGTGTCCTATACCGGTGTCACACGGTGCAATGGTGATTGCGATTAAGCCCGATCGAGATGAAAGTTCTCAACAGTAATTGGCTCCCTTCTGCAGCTTGTGTAATGGAACCAATCACAATGAAAGAATCCGATCCGAACCATGCAAGATCGTGATCTAAAGTGACCGCGTGACATCCGTATTACACGTGCAAGCTTTCAAAAATGTTGTTTCGGTTATAGCGCAGATATTTCGGGTTATTGATGTTATAAATTATATTGATGTTATAGAAGTCGGGTTATTGAGGTTATAAATCGTGTATGTTGAACTCGTAGCTGTCTCATTTTCTTTTTAATCAAGATATGCAATGCTGGCTTTTGTGATGTCGCAGTGGCGTGATCTTGTGCATTGCAGTTGTATCCAGAAGGGGAACAAAAACCAGAAGTCATCGTGGACGGCCGGAACATATGGTTTTATGACGACATTAATAACTTGGTAAGCGTTGGGTTGTCCTGGACAAAGGAAATAAAACTTCAGGGTGTCTTGAAGCACTTTCGTTATTCATCTGTTGACCATGCTTCTCCACAGAACGACGAGTAATGGCACAGTGGGTGCTTTCCTATATACTTCACAACGATTATGATGATTTATGGCGTAGTGGGTACCTTTGCAGTGTACTTGTATTACTGGTTACCCCAACATAGTTTACAACGGGCTGTAGAAAGGTTGCTCTCCCAGCTTTCGCTGTGACTGCTGTTTCTTTAGTGCAGGCCTAGATGCTTTTTTAACTTCCCGTGCCAGCCCCACCAGGTTTGTGCTTGCTTGCTAGCGCCTTTTGCAATTTGGTTTGCTTAATCAGCCAGCTTGCATGGTACAGTATAGTTAAGCAAGGAAGTATTCTTAGAGGGTCAGCCATTGCCGGCTAGTTTAACCGCCACACTTTACAAATTGATTAAGCCGAATGACCGATCAGTCAATCGACCCGTCAAATATCTTTTTTTCTTCCCCTTGCAGCAATCAGTGTGGAGTGGCTTCGGCCAAAACGAAAAGACTGTCGGAGAGCTGTGGCTCGGCCTGCTCCGTTTCTACACCGAAGAGTTCAACTTCAAAGACCACGTCGTGAGCATACGACAAAAGGCCCTTCTGACCAGATCCCAGAAGGGGTGGCAATCCGAGTATATCGCCATTGAAGGTAGGCTTTCACTCAGGGACACAACATGGAAGTGCTGCATCAGCATAGGCTGACGTTAAAGTGTCTCAGATAGCGGGTACGCGAGTAATGCCAAATAACGCCACAAAAGTGCTCGCAGCTATCTTGCAGCTATCTTTAGCGTGCAAAATGACTTTCCTTTAACGTAAGCTTTAATGATGAGAGCATCGCGTCGCCATTTCCACTTCTTTGGGAGTAGTAGTCGTAAACAACTTTATTAGGAAAGCCGTCGGTTTTCTAAGCGGAGATGGCTGTCGGGCCGTGCCTGGTTGCCACCTCTTCAGCGCGTTTGATGGCCCGGAGCTGGGCGTCCCGGCTTGTGGTCGTGAGGATTCTCTCCCAGGCCTCACTTGACGGCGACTGTCCGAGGAGATCTCGTGAGGGAGGGTCCTTGCTGCATCCCCACATGATGTGGTCCAGGGTCGCGGTCTGATGATGTGGTCCAGGGTGCAAGTAGATGTGAAGAGGGCTGGGTAGATGTGTCGATAGATGTACGGGGAAGGGAATATGAGTGCGTTTGTAGCCAAGTGATTTGTTGAACTTTGTTTAGTTGCGGGGGTGGTTTGGTTTGCCTTGTTAGCTTGCAATGTTGCGTGATGTCGTGAATAATTAGATGTAGCGCAGATGCATAGGCGTGCGCACGGGGGCGTGGGGAGGGGGAGCTGCTCCCTCAAATAATGTGCAGGAGGCACCCTGTCTGCCTCATCCCTTTACTCAGTCGGACCGTTCACGCAAATTTTAATGCGCAGGGTTATGGCTACAGATGCTTTTTGACGATAATGGCCACCATGGACAGCTGATGTTGTAATCTAAGAACTTCCCACTTTAACCCTCCTCGGAAAGCGGGGGACTGTTTTGAGAAGCCCGTCGTCGCTTCAATTTCATTTTTGCATCCATGGCGCAACTTCTTTTCTTTCGAACACGACCAAGAGGGGCTGGGGGAGGCGTCCTGCGGTGAAATTTTGCTCCCCATCAGGTCATTCCATAAGCTGACCCCCCACTTCCCATAAGCTGCAAGTGCTGAGCGTACACAGCTCGGGGAACCCTGTGAGCAGACGGGTTACAATCTCGCGCGAATTCAACCGGCGCGATAGAACAACAAGCTGTGCTCTGTCGGCATTTTGTAAAGGCGATGACACTGCATTTGACCCTTGTAACGATATGTTTTTGCCGAAGTCGTGAACGCTAGCTGTTCCGGTTTCGTATTCGTCGGTAATGCTCAGAGAATTTCCGGACCCGTCACCGGTAAAAAGGTATACGCGTTAGATTAGAGTGAGCGCGGTAGTTGCATCGCATGGCTGCTTATTCCTTTTACCTATTGCAGATCCTTTCATCAAGGAACGTGACGTCGGCAAGAGCGTGACGAACAGTAAGTGTTCTAATAATGTGAAGTTATAGTTCATTAATAAGTCTGCTTCACCTGCACGTCTTTTTCTTGCGTCTTTTAACGCGATAACGTTCAAGTGCCCGTATCGCAGGAAATGCGGTGGCGGCGACGTTGTCCCTGAGTGAACAAATCCCGATGGCGCAAAGTGCAACAATCTGGGTTCGAACCGTATAATCGAACCTAGGCGTTCTGTGTGGCAGTCAAGTATACTACCACAGGCACTTCAGTGCTTGGAAACAGCTTCACAAAAAGACCCCAAACGGTCCTCATGTCGGGCGAGGAGCCACCAAGGAGCCACTTTAACAGATCGAACATTGCGTGGCTGCAGAATCGCTGAATCGCACCAGGCGTCACATCATGTGAATTCAGTAACGAGTGGGCGGCAGAAAGCAGCCAGACTATTACGAAGGGCTCAATCAAACTCACCATCGCCACCAGCAGCACCCACCGCGTCAACAAAGTGCGCTGCTACGCAGGTGTGTGTATCGCTTCACCGACGCGTAGTGGGCAGCGGGCACTTCGCAACTGAAATTGCAGAGGCGCCCTATCATGCGCACAGCGTTCCTTCACTTGGTTGAGGTGCCACCGAGAAACGAAGCGTGACAAGCAAATGAGGAGGCGATGCGAACGAGGCTTGATAGCGGTGTCGCGCCGCGCTCTTAAATGCGAACCTGAAGTGTCCTCCAAAGCTCGTGCTGTCGTTTGGAATCCCGTGAAATCAATGCCCTATCACCCATCGTGTTAGATGTTCAAGAATATAGAAAATTATATCTTCGTTTGGAGAATTATTACAGGATATTATATAGAGGAAAGCAAAGTAAGACATATTGTCACGTGGTCGTGACGTTGACGAAGGCAGCAGACAGCACGTCAGAGATGAAACTGTTTATTTGGCCGAACTTGTGGCCGGGAAATTGAAAAGCAATACACTGACAGCGGCGAAGAGAGCGTCGACCGTCGATCAACTGACTAGCGGTCAAGCGTGTCGGCTTTTATACAGGCGCTATCGAACTTTCCAGCGATATCGCTGGTGGCGGCGTTATCTCTCGACAAAAGCTGGAACATTCGCGTGCGGCGCGCAATCTTAAAAAAACGATCTACAATGGTCGGGAAGCTTCGCGAACAATGTGGCGCGCTTTGCGCTGCGCGTTGCTGACAGTCTTGGTGGGTGTAGCTTCAACTCATGAAACATAAGACGCACGGCAATGCCCCCCTCTGAAAAAGCATCGTCCCGATGCTTAAAAACAGAACATGAATACATGCAATACTAAAGAAAACTAATAAAGAAAGCAAACATTAGAGTCCTGTGGTGCTTTAACGTGCATAGTACGGTTTAAGGCGCACCACATGCACGACCTCGGGTCGAGCTCGGCGCCTCTGAGAGTTCATGATGCCGTCGGGGACAACCTCGTAGTCGAGTGCGCCGAGACGTCGAAGTACCCTGTACGGTCCGAAGTATCGTCGCAGAAGCTTCTCGCTCAGTCCGCGTCGTCGTATTGGTGTCCAGACCCAGACACGGTCGCCGGGCTGGTACTCCACGAAGCGTCGTCGAAGATTGTAGCGACGGCTGTCGGTGTTCTGCTTGGTCTTGATGCGCAGGCGGGCGAGCTGTCGAGCTTCTTCGGCACGTTGTAAGTAAGCGGCGGCGTCGAGATTTTCTTCGTCGGTGACGTTCGGTAGCATGGCGTCGAGCGTCGTTGCCGGGCTCCGTCCGTAGACCAACTTGTATGGAGTCATCTGCGTCGTTTCTTGTACGGCCGTGTTGTACGCGAATGTCACGTATGGAAGGATAGCGTCCCACGTCTTGTGTTCGACGTCGACGTACATGGCCAGCATGTCGGCGATGGTCTTATTGAGACGCTCGGTCAGGCCATTGGTCTGCGGGTGGTAGGCGGTTGTGCGGCGGTGGCTCGTCTCGCTGTATTTGAAGATCGCCTGAGCTAAGTCCGCAGTAAAGGCGGTACCTCTGTCTGTGATGAGGACCTCTGGGGCGCCATGACGCAACACAATGTTCTCCACGAAGAACTTGGCTACCTCGGCCGCACTGCCTTTGGCAAGGCCTTTGTCTCGGCGTAGCGGGTGAGGTAGTCAGTTGCTACGATGATCCACTTGTTGCCGGAAGTCGACGTCGGGAACGGCCCCAGTAGGTCCATCCCGATTAGCTGGAACGGCCGGTGAGGTGGTTCGATCGGCTGCAGAAGTCCCGCTGGCCTAGTCGGCGGTGTCTTCCGTCGCTGGCAATCTCGGCAAGTCTTAACGTAGTGGGTGACGTCGGCAGCAAGGCGTGGCCAGTAGTATTTTTCCTGTATTCTGGCGAGCGTGCGGGAAACACCGAGGTGTCCAGCCGTCGGGTCGTCGTGTAGGGCCTGGAGGACTTCTGGTCGCAATGATGAGGGCACGACAAGAAGGTAGTCCGCTCGAAGTGGCGAGAAGTTCTTCTTCAGGAGAACGCCGTTCCGCAAGAAAAACGACGGCAGTCCTCGCTTGAATACCTTCGGAACATCGGCGGTCTTGCACTCGAGGTACTCCATAAGGCCCCCAAGTTCCGCGTCGGCTCGTTGCCTTTCGGCGAAGTCATCGGCACTTATAGTTCCGAGGAAGCAGTCATCGTCGTCGTCTTGCGGCGGCGCGTCCACGGGGGCACGAGACAGGCAGTCGGCGTCAGAGTGTTTTCGTCCGGACTTGTAGACGACGGTAATGTCGAATTCTTGCAGTCGTAGGCTCCACCGTGCGAGGCGACCTGAAGGGTCCTTCAAGTTAGCTAGCCAACACAAGGCGTGGTGGTCGCTCACAACTTTGAAGGGCCGGCCGTAGAGGTAGGGGCGAAACTTCGATGTAGCCCAGATGATGGCCAGGCACTTCTTTTCTGTTGTGGAATAATTGATTTCTGCCTTTGATAGCGACCGGCTAGCATAACTGATGACCCTTTCCAGCCCGTCAGTCTTCTGCACGAGGACGGCGCCGAGTCCTACGCAGCTTGCGTCGGTGTGGATTTCCGTATCGGCGTCTTCGTCGAAATGTGCTAGTATCGGAGGCATCTGAAGGCGTCGTTTATGTTCTTGAAATGCTTCGATTTGCGCCGTTTCCCACTTGAATGGCACGTCGGTCTTCGTGAGGTGCGTTAGTGGCTCGGCTATTCGTGAAAATTCCTTGACGAATCGTCTGTAGTAGGCGCACAAGCCGAGAAAACGGCGTACGGCCTTCTTATCGGTGGGTGGCGGGAAGGCAGCGATGGCAGCTGTTTTGCGCGGGTCCGGGCGAACACCATCTTTGCAGATCACGTGACCCAAAAACAAGAGCTCCTCGTACGCGAAGCGGCACTTTTCAGGCTTCAGGGTAAGTCCGGAGGTCCTGACTGCTTGAAGTACAGCTTCAAGGCGCCGAAGGTGTTCGTCGAAGTTTGAGGAAAACACAACGACGTCGTTCAAGTACACGAGGCAAGTCAGCCATTTCAAGCCGGCCAGTACTGTATCCATAACGCGTTGAAATGTCGCAGGTGCCGAGCAAAGACCAAAGGGCATGACCTTGAACTCGAACAGGCCGTCTGGTGTTATAAAGGCAGTCTTTTCTCGGTCTCTCTCGTCGACTTCGATTTGCCAGTAACCGGTCTTCAGGTCCATCGACGAAAAGTACTTTGCGTTGTGTAATCGATCCAGGGCGTCGTCTATTCGGGGAAGGGGATACACGTCCTTCTTCGTCACTTTGTTCAGGCGACGATAATCGACGCAAAAACGTAGAGTTCCATCCTTCTTCACTAGCACCACGGGGGATGCCCACGGACTCTTCGACGGCTGGATGATGTCGTCGCGTAGCATTTCGTCGACCTGTTTCTTAACTGCCTCGCGTTCTCGCGTCGAAACTCGGTACGGGCTCTGACGGATTGGTCGGGCACCTTCTTCTGTTATGACGCGATGTTTCGCGACTGGGGTCTGTCGAATTCTTGACGATGACGAAAAGCAGTCCTTGAATTGCAGGAGCAGGGCTTGAAGCTGGTCTTGCTTGTGCTTCGGGAGGCTCGGGTTGACGTCGAAATCTGTTTGGGGATCTCGATCCTTCGAAGCAGGTTCGGTAGCATCGAAGAAGGCGAAAGCATTGCTGGCGTCCACGAATTCGTCGATGTAGGCGACCGTCGTACCAATGTTTAGGTGCCTATATTCGTGGCTGAAGTTTGTCAGCACTACCTTTCCTTTGCCATCGCGACGCTCGGCTATGCCTCTTGCGACGCAAATCTGACGGTTAAGAAGCATGTGCTGATCGCCCTCGACGACGCCTTCCAGGTCTGCTGATTTCTGAGTGCCGACGGAAATGATGACGCTGGAGCGAGGGGGAATGGTGACCTGGTCTTCCAGCACATTCAAGGCGTGTTTCCCTGGCGGCGTGTACGGTGGTAGTGCTTTTTCTGTGGATAGTGTTATCGACTTGGATCTCAGATCGATGACTGCACCATGAAGGCTTAAGAAGTCCATACCAAGAATGACCTCTCTCGAGCAACGCTGCAGGACTACGAAGTTCGCGGGATAAATCCGGTTGTTAATGGTGAGTCTCGCTGTGCAGATTCCCTCCGGTGTTACTAGATGACCTCCAGCTGTCCGGATTTCGGGGCCTTCCCAGGCTGTCCTAACTTTCTTCAGCTTCGCGGCGAACGGTCCACTGATGACAGAATAGTCGGCTCCGGTGTCGACAAGAGCTGTGACGCTGTGGCCGTCGATAAGGACGTCGAGGTCGCTAGTTCGTCGTCTCGCGTTGCAGTTAGGTCGTGGTGTGGGGTCACGGCTACGTCGGTGTGTTCCTCTGCTTCCCCGTTGCGTCGTCAGGTCTGCTTCGGTCGGCGATGTTTCATCGGCAGGGCTCTGTCTGGTTCGCGTCGTGTCTTCAAGGGTTCGTCGTGGCGTCGTCGTCGGCGGCGGAGGATCTTCGATGTTTCGTCGTACAGCAACCGCACCTCCATCGGTTGCTGCCCTTAGTTTTCCGGATACGGGCTAGGCGACCGGCCCCGGAATGGGCCAGTGTACTGGCGGCGTTGGGGAGAGGCGTAGCGGCCTGGCGACGGCGATCGGGAAGGTCCTCGGGGGGGCCACTGCGCTCCTGCCAGATAGTCGGCGATGTCACGTGGTCGTTCACCCTGCTGTGGACGCGGCGCGTCGATGGCGAACCCACGCAGTCCCATCTGTCGGTAGTGGCAGCGGCGGTAAGTGTGGCCAGCTTCTCCGCAATGGTAGCAAAGTGGGCGGTGGTCGGGGGCGCGCCAAACGTCGGTCTTCCTCGGCGTGTATCGTTGGCCGGCTGGCGGGCGGTATGACGTCGGTGGCGGCGGCGGTGGTGCCTGGCGGCGGAACTGCTGGGGCGGCACGGCGTTTTGACTTGGTCGAGGAGGGGGGGCGTTGCGTCGGGCTGCAGCAGCATATGTCACTGCTTGCAGCTGCGGCTGCGTTGACTCGGGGGTGCCCAGAGACTGCTGGATTTCCTGGCGCACGACGTCGGCGATGGAATCTACTTGAGGTTGCGGTGAAGGTAGAATTTTCCGCAACTCCTCTTGCACGATTGCTCGGATGGTCTCGCGCAAGTCGTCGGAGCCGAGGGCGTGAACAGCTGCGATGTCTTTAAATGCGCGGCGATCGTACTGCCGGGTGCGCATCTCGAGCGTCTTCTCGATTGTTGTTGCCTCCGCGAGGAATTCTTGGATGGTCTTGGGTGGGTTTCTTATCAGTCCCGCGAACAGCTCCTGCTTGATTCCTCGCATGAGGAAGCGAACTTTCTTCTCCTCGGGCATCTCAGGGTCTGCGTGGCGGAACAGTCTCGTCATTTCTTCTGTGAAGAGTGCCACGTTTTCGTTTGGCAGCTGCACGCGGGTTTCGAGCAGAGCCTCGGCCCTCTCCTTGCGAACGACGCTGGTGAATGTTGCCAGGAACCTGGTGCGAAAAACGTCCCATGTTGTCAGGGTTCGCTCTTGGTTCTCGAACCATGTTCTAGCTGCGTCCTCCAAGGCGAAGTAGACATGCTGTAGCTTGTCGTCACTGGTCCAGCCATTGAAAAGGGCGACTCGGTCGTAGGCTTCGAGCCAGCTTTCCGGGTCTTCGAACGACGATCCGCGGAAGGTTGGCGGCTCCTTGGGCTGGCGGAGAAAGATTGGCGCAGGCTGCACGTGGTCGGTCATCGTCGCTGTGGTCGATGTTGAGATCTGCGGCTGCCTGGGTTTTTCGGGAAGGAGCCCGTGCTCTGGCTGCAGTCCCTTCTGCCTGCGGCTTGTTCGACGATCCGGGATTTCCTTGCCGTCGTCCTCGTCGCGGCTTGGGCTTGGGTCAGCGCTCCGCGGTGGCGTCCGGATCATGAAGCAGCACCTCCACCAGATGTCACGTGGTCGTGACGAAGGCAGCCGACAGCACGTCAGAGATGAAGCTGTTTATTTGGCCGAACTTGTGGCCGGGAAATTGAAAAGCAATACACTGACAGCGGCGAAGAGAGCGTCGACCGTCGATCAACTGAATAGCGGTCAAGCGTGTCGGCTTTTATACAGGCGCTATCGAACTTTCCAGCGATATCGCTGGTGGCGGCGTTATCTCTCCACAAAGCTGGAACATTCGCGTGCGGCGCGCAATCTTAACAAAACGATCTACAATGGTCGGGAAGCTTCGCGAACAATGTGACGCGCTTTGCGCTGCGCGTTGCTGACAGTCTTGGTGGGTGTAGCTTCAACTCATGAAACATAAGACGCACGGCAATATTTACTAGATAAAAACAGTAATTTTCTCAAGCCAAACAAAATGCAAATTAGAATCAATGAGTATGCTACCGCAGTGTTGCGAGTCTGATGAGAAATAGTACTGATGTTTTTCGCTTAAGTGCTCTTAACTTTTTGATGTATTCTTCCAAGTGCCACATCTCACTAAGTAAGTCTACCGTGTTACACCACTCGCTTTTAAGAGCCAATTCCGGTTTGACTCAAGTGCCTTGTTAATGAATGTAAGACACTGTGCCCATCACGGCTCATGTATAACAATGCTGCAGTTTCTGGGTGCAAAAGCTAACTGCTGGTTATAGTTGCATGTCTATGCAGATGGCTTAAGAAGTGTGTGTGCGCATGCCTTCCTGCTTATAACCGGCATGGGCTTCCCTCAGTGGCTGGCTATGTATTTATCGTGCACTTTGTTTGCAGAAAAGAGTTTCATCATGGGGACGTTGGCCAAAGGAAGGTCGCATTTTGAAACGCCCATCCGCGAGCCGCGAGCCCCTCATGCCACGTTCCTGGTAAGTATTGCAGAGATACTTGATGCTGCTGGAAAGCTTTAGCGTGACCTTATCGAAGTGAAAGTATGGCTCCTGGCACAAGTTCGCTTTTACGATATATTTGATTACAGAAACACAGGTATGACGAACTATGATGAAATTAAATCCATGCTGTCACATGATGAACGATATTTTTATTTCACAGTATTAACTATACATCGGAAGCCATGTGTTTTTTTTTTCTTAGTTTAGTGAAGCAACATTGTGCCGCAGTTTCGATTTAATAGTTTTGCATCGCGTGCATGCAGTTCTAAGATTACTGTAAAACCGCGTTAATTCGGCTCCCGTTAATTCGGACTCGATGTCTGGACCCGTCAAACATTCCCATAAGCATATGCTACAAAAAACTCGTTAAAGCTTGGGACCGACACCTGGCCAGAACGTGTGATTAGATCCTGAAATGAAAAGACCGTGAATCATAGAGACAGATTCAAGTAGGATTTGTATTTTTAAATCGCGTGTAAAAGTAAAAAAAAACGGCATGTCGCGCATCTTAACGGAAGAACCCGGAAGCTGGATTATGGAATCGTTCACTTTGCTGTACGTAGTCTGATGTTTTCATGCGCACCCTAGTTAGTGCTCAAAATCAGTGCGTGTATACTATTATCCAGCTCCGCTCTATTGTCTGCTGCTTACGAGGTTAAGGGAGTTGACGCTGAGAAGCGGCGCTGCCTTCGCGGCAACTATAGTGGAACATATCGAGCTGCCGCGGAGTGCACGCATGCGCACCTAACCGCCGCACTCAAATACAAACCGTTCTAGCGCTTACCTCCACATATCGACAAACCTAGATTATAAATGTTTCACGGCGTTTTCCGCGTTATCATTCCGTGGTGCATTCTGATCGGTAAGCTTTCTGTAGCGCCAAAGAAAACAGGTACCGTAGAAAATGTTCGTGGGTCCCTTTCATTCTGATGTATTTTGTCGTGGAGCTCAGACGCACGTGACGCAGTGGCAATAAAGCAAATAACAATTTGTGTCAGAGTGAAAGCTCAGTGTATGACAACGTATAAAACGGCAATATTATTAACAGTAATGCCCTACTTACCGAGAAATTACGCCAAATGTATCACGCGGGACATCCTGGAAATGACCCCGATGACGTGAGAGAGTCCGACTACAATTAATCACTCGTAATCAAACTAGCTGCAATAAAAAAAGAAACTTCCGTGCATCAAGAGACGTAATAAAATGCTGCTTGTTCGTTTCTGTTTGATTCATGAAAAAAAAAAAAAAACTCTTTGGCGTTACCATGGGGGACGGCGCGCGTGGTTCAAAGGTTCCGTTTTCGCCGAACTGCGCTTCGCCTGGCGCCTTGCTTCGCTCACGCGGTCGCGTCTCAGTGGTAGTTTCGGTATCGCGTACTGCCGCGTGTGTTTTGCGCGCTCGTGAAAGTCGCTTTGACAGAAAGTTCGACAAAATGCCGCATGCATGTGATGTTGCTGGATGCCCGAATGGTGCGCGCCGCCAGTGCACACCGCTGCGCAGTAAAGGCGGGCAACGTTGGGCACGGCAACAGTGACGTGAGAAATACCGCTTTCAGGCGGGTGATTTGAAGTGCGCTAACGCGATGCGCACCACTAAAACGTGATTTTATTTCAAAATAAGCACTTCCGTGGCACAGAAGTAGCACTACGAGGTTTCTGGATCGCTATTTCAACTATCAACGTCGACCTAATATTTGCCTATAGTGTCCCTTTAATATCGGATGATACTTTAGTGCATCCGAATTGCACCATCAGCGATGGCGTACTGTGCAGGATGAGCCAATCTCAAAGTCCGTGCTTGCATGTGACATTATAATTTGTCGTTACACAACATCAGCGTAATTAATGGTTATATCTGATGCTGAGATGTGGCTGTAGACCACAGTGTAACCTTACTACAGTAGCTTCTTACGCAGGAAACCACCTGATATACATACGTGGTGACCAGTCTCAGTTAATTCCTTAATTTACTACGAAGAAAAAAAACCATTGTTATGTCTTTCAAAAAGAACCAAAAAGGTTAATTCAGCTTCAGTAGATTCCCTAATAACAGGGCAGCCAGAAAAAAAGTTTGGGAAGTCACAAAGAAATGTTGGTATAAAAAAAAATTCCGCCGACAACCCGTGATTATGGCTTAGTGGCTGCTATGCTTTGGACTGCCGAGTGTAAGGTTGAAGGTTTGACTCCCGACGGTGATGAATGCTTCTCGGTCGGGTTTGAAATGCACAGGCACATACATAATATAAATTAAAACACATAATATGAAGTTCGTGTAGTGTGATTTCACTGCACCCAGTTTTAAGGTGGTTCCATTGTTGTCATCTAAGCAGATTCAGCTGCTGCAAGCATGGATTCTATTATCTGACGGCCCGCTATTTCTGCAGGCACACTTCTTCGACGCCCGCAAACTTGTGGAGGGGTCGCCGCCGATCGATGAAGGCTGCCCCACCTGTGGGATGATCGGCCACCCAGCGATGCCATGTCCGAACCAAGGAAAAATCAACTGGAAAAAGGAGAAACACGCAACTGAACGCGGCAGTCGCGTAGCACGGGCTCACCAGGACCAAAGGCACGTGTGGCGAGCTTGTTGCGTGAAACTTTATAGCCGGATACAACTTAGGAAGTCCAGGAGAGGCCCCGCCCTAGACGACCGAAGCGCGGCAGCCGATCGCCACCGCGACTAAAGAAATAGTCCCGCTCATGCACTATAGGCAATGTTCTCCGAAGGCGGGGTCACCAGCCATTCGGCTCATGACGTCAGTCTGGAGAGCGCCACCATTGGTGCTGGCTCGTGTGCATCCGCCTTTGAGGAGAAAATGCCGCAGACTTCTAAAGTTGTATCCGACTATAGACATTTATTTATCCTATTTTTATTTACAAATACTGCAGGCCCTATACTGGCGTCCTTGCAGGAGTGGGTACGTCATTATACTTAAACAATACCGGCAACAATAATTACAACTGTCGCTAACATATATGGTAGATAATATACGTTGATTACAATCAACAAGCAAAAAAAAATATGCGCTTCGCAATTCGGAACACAACACTATTATAACAGTAATAAAACATGTACACGCGACATTTCGCTACATAAAGGCAAATTACATACTAGTGCATCAAATGAAAAGCGAACGCAAGAAGCAACAGCTTTCATTGCGACACTGTATCAGAAATAATTTTACAGGTCAAATGAAAGGTTATTTAAAAGCTGAACGAACTGATTCTGTTGTACTATTAGTGCCAACTACTTCTTCTGGTAATTTATTCCATAGTGAACTTGCATAGGGCAAAAGAGAATATTGATGTATGCTAAAATTACCAAGTGGTTGCTTAACTGTTTTGTTGTGGTTTGTACGACCAGACCGCTCAGTTAAGTAACTTTCACTCGGTATTTCGTGGTGACCGTGGTACAACTGATATAAAAATTTAATGCGAGATACAGCGATGAGCTAGTTTTTTTTCAATTTTTCCATGTCGCGAACAACGGACACGCTTGAAAAAATTACACCATCTCCCACTCAAGGGAACCATGAGGGGATGCGAAGCATCATTGGGGGCGCGCACCAAGTTTCCGTTACGTTCACTCGGCGTTTCCGTTAGTGTGTGAGGTTTGTATTTAGTGTTTGTGTTATCATTACGTTGTGTTTGTGCGTTGCATTCCATTAGCGCCGAGTGAACGAGTGGCGCCGACGTTGACGTTACAACTCATGAATGGGAGCGAAGCGAGAATGACGGAAGCCGACCGACCGCACGCGCTTATATACACATGAAATGGGGGAGGGAGAGGAGAGAGTGGGTTACAGGCTGTATTTGGCTGCGGCGTGGCTGCATCACGTGGAAGGAGCGGCTGCAGCGCGGGGGAGGAGAGGAGAGAAGGCGACCGAACACCTGCGTAAAGGAGGAGAGTGGGAGAGAGAGTAGGCGCATGCGCAGTGGAGCGCGGACGCCACCACCGACGCCGGACACAGACCCTAGCAAAAGCTGCTTCGCATCTAAAACGCGAATATGTGGGGTATATAAACCTCAACGCTAAATTTTCACAATCGTCCGCAAACAGTCGGATCTTCACAGGCGATTGAACAGATAAATAGATATCATTCATTAAACTAAGAACATTAAAGGATCGAGCACTCACCCTTGTGGGACTCCCGAGTGCACACCCAGTGCATCATAAAAGCAGTCATCAGCCACGTATTGTTTTCTTGAGGACAAGAAACATGCTATCTATACATAAAGAATGGGAGCGCAATACAGCGAAACCGTGACCTATGACACCAAGCGCACGTGAACAACGTTAAACGGTACCTGAAATAGGACGCACACACTTGACTCATCCTTTTTATATACTGGGATAAGAAGAAAAAGTGGAGCGTGAACGCTACAAAGAACCTCTTGCTGTGGGCCACGTCTTTATACGTGCTACATTCAAGAAAGGCAGACAGAACCATTCTTTTTGAGACTGAATCAAGCATAACTCGAACAATGGCAGAATCAAATAGAGTATCGAATAGTTCTGGAATGTTGACGAGCCATATTTACTATTATTATAAAACGAATTCCGCACTGGTCCATATAACGTTGGCGTCAAAAGCACAAATTGAGCATTGTAAACAAACCATGAAGATTTCTGTGCGTGAGAAGAATCTATTCAGTGAGCGAAATTCCACGTAGCCTGTAAAGCCTGACTCACCTGGTGATGCAGTCTACTGCACTATGCAGGTGCTCATATTTTATGCCACTGCTATGCAGGTCAGTAGGGTTGAGAGCTGGGCTAGTTGGTGAGATATCATTTTAACGTATGGTGTAGTAGCGCAAATTCGACGGGGACAAAGAGGACAAGAAGCAAAAAACACGACACTCACTACACTCGCAACTAATTTTATTTCAGAAGCAGCACTTCATATATAACCCAAATCCCTAGCGACACAGAAATGAACTACGAACACTGAATCATTGCCAAAAAAAACTTTTTGCGCACACTCAAGCGATAGTACACGGCAGTTATGCTTAGACACTTTAAGATGACATAACAAATGACAGCGCTGGGTAACATCAATATAAAATACATTGGCGGGAATTCACACGTGCTTGAAACAGATTTTGAAAACAACATGAAGCAAAGTATGACACATGCAAACACTAACTTCAATTAAAGTCCTTCGAGGAAGCTGGCTTCTCGGTCACTTAACGAAACTGATGATTGACTAATGCAGCCATCTTTTCTTTTCACATTAACAAAAGAAAAGATGGCTGCATTAGTCAATCATCAGTTTCGTTAAGTGACCGAGAAGCCAGCTTCCTCGAAGGACTTTAATTGAAGTTAGTGTTTGCATGTGTCATACTTTGCTTCATGTTGTTTTCAAATCTGTTTCAAGCACGTGTGAATTCCCGCCAATGTATTTTATATTGATGTTACCCAGCGCTGTCATTTGTTATGTCATCTTAAAGTGTCTAAGCATAACTGCCGTGTACTATCGCTTGAGTGTGCGCAAAAAGTTTTTTTTGGCAATGATTCAGTGTTCGTAGTTCATTTCTGTGTCGCTAGGGATTTGGGTTATATATGAAGTGCTGCTTCTGAAATAAAATTAGTTGCGAGTGTAGCGAGTGTCGTGTTTTTTGCTTCTTGTCCTCTTTGTCCCCGTCGAATTTGCGCCACTACACCATACGTTAAAATGCTATGCAGGTGATGGTGGAGTGTATCATACTATTGTGTCTAATTAGATGCATTTGGTATTTTAAAATATTCGCAAACTGTTTGAGAAGTATTTGTATGAAATTTGATTCGAAAACTGAATTGAATAGTAGACTATTTGAATAGATTCAATACTTGAAATTTGTTAATATTCACGCACCCTTAGGCAGTACCCCCGGAAAACGCACTTAGCTTTTTAGAGACCGCGAGTATTAAATAAGATCCAAATAAAGGTCATGTCCCTGTTTTCTTTTTTCCATACACGACTCTTCAGGAATAGCACCTTGTTGTTGGCACATCGTAACATTAGTTACTTTTGTGCCACGAAAACCAGCATAGCTAACTATCCTGTTCTCTTCAGTGGGTGGAAGCGCCTCGTTGATGGAACTGACCGGCTTTCCCTTTGCAGGGTTGGGCCTAGGAACTTCGAGTTCCGGCCGCGGGAGCCGAATCGGCCGAATCTGGACCCAGAGACGGAGGCGGAGAAGCAGCAGGATCGGGAGAACCTGGACCCACAGCGGCCAGGCCAGCCGCAGAAGGGCGCCGCGCACCATAAGAGACTACGAGCCGGAGCGCAGCTGCCGCGACAGAACAGAAACCACGCGCGAGGGGACCAGCGGAATGAGTCGCCACTTCAGAGAGTTCAGCACCAGCTCCAACAGCTGCAGCTCCAACAGCCACAGCTTAAAGAGGAACAGGCGCAGCACCAACAGCAGCGCGCGCAGCGCCACCAGAAAGAGCGTGCGCCAGCCGAGGGTAAGGTTCCTGGTCGTAGGCGACCTCTGCTTAGGTCTACGACAGTCCGGCAATCGTGAATGCTGGGCTTTTTGAAGTATTAAGTACGTTAATATCGGTGTAAATAATATTTTCACAACTATAAGGTCGTTCATTTTGAGAACATAGGCTCTTATAAAAGAGAAAATTATTATATATATATATATATATATATATATATATATATATATATATATATATATATATATATATATATATATATATATATATATGGTCACAGAATCATCATTGAAAGTCGCGCCGAAACTCCAGGTGTGCGACGTCACGGATTTCAGTCTGCAAGTTTGGCAGTGATGCTGAAGATAGAACCAGGAACAAGAGTAATTCGCAATGCACACGGACCATAGGTGGCGCGCGAGATTATCCAAGATGGCGGACCGAAAGAGTATGGAACTGCCGACTATACGCATCCGTGTCATACCACGTCGGGCTTTTTATCGTCCTCCTCGCAGCTCGTCGAGTGCATTCTTATTTTTCAAAGTTTGTTCATTCACTCACTGCAAAAATGCTGCTGCATTTCATAAAGCTGCTATTGGTAGGAAACATTATGGGGCACCTTAACCCTTTCAGACGCCACATATGAAGAACTGTCTGTAAATGTGTCAAATCGATACAACGTTATTTCAGGGCACTCAATAGTCTATTTGTGGCGCGCGAGATTATCCAAGATGGCGGACCGAAAGAGTATGGAACTGCCAACTATACAACTTAGCTCTTTCTTGTCCCGCATTTGATACAAATAGCAAAAACAAGTGGTGTACACAATTGTGTACTTAGCATGTCAAGGGTTTAAACCTAGCGAAAAAAGGTTCGGGTGTGTAATCGAAGCCGAAGAAGTTTTGAACGCTGTAGCCATCTAATTGACTGTGGCGTCAAGACATTGCGCGTTCACACTGTTAAGATTCAAGGACTGTGTGCGCAGACATCTCACGTTGGAGAGAAGTTTAACGAACTGGAGTTTATTTTTGACGGAGACAGTCAGTTACGTACGTGAGATTTTTCTAGTATGCTGCAGCCGCAGTGGCCACGCAAGTGCCCACACCGTGCTTGTCTCCACCCCCCACGTAGATATAAATACTTAACAAGCACGTATGCACTTCTTGTCTTGCGTGCGATTTTATGGAGAATGACAAGCTTTACCTGAACTAAGGAATTTTTGCGGTGACGCGAAGTGTATGTAGAATGAGCGTAGTGGCTTGAGTGCAATCTTTAACGTTTAAGCGAGAAAAAGTACGAAGATCGCGTTTTCAAGTTAGACTTTCTTCGAAAAGGGTCAGTGCAAGCGAATATTCTACAGGGCTAGCGATTGGTGCGCAGCTGCTAACCTTGTTACGCTCCGATGCGGTGAGCCAGGCCAGCGCCTCCTCTGAGGCGCTGGCCAGGCTAGAGCGCCAGGCCAGTCGAAGAAGGCGCTTTAGCGTGCCGTCCGTATCTTTTGCTTTCTTATGTTTCGCCTGCCACTAAAATGCCTACATTATATGTTCAGCTTCTGTGTCCGCACAGTTTTATTGGATTTGTAGTAGAGTATCAACACCACCTAAATTCTTACAGTCCTGCTGAATTTGTATGATGCAAGCGCTGTGTTCAAAAACGGCTTTCATGCACCGGCTGACGCACTGAAGCACGCGGCACATTCAAATATTTCCCGTGACGTTGATAAAACCTCTTAACAAAACAGAAACGAGACGAAATGCAAGAGGCCAGCGTACTGTGCGATCTCAGTGCACGTTGAAGAACCCCAGATGGTCGAAATTTTATCGGAGCCTTACACTACGGCGTGCCTGATGATCACATCAGGTTTATGGCAGGTAATACCGCAGAAATAATTGATATTAACAAAACTGAGATGTGTCCGCGCATCTCAGTTTTGTGTGCATTGTGTGTATGTGTGTATGTGTGCACTGCAAATTACAAAGGGGATGATGACTGGATCACTTCGGCAACAACTGCCTACTTTGACCGGGCGGGTGCAGTCGTGGGTACCCTATCTTGACAGTTCAGAGATAAGCAGACGGCTCTCGCGCCTCTGTGCATGCTGCGTTCTGACAGCGCCATTTGCATTGAAGCGACAGACAGCACCGAGGTCGCTTCGCTGACTGCAGTGGCCACGTTTCTTTATGCCAGCGTTTTGTTTAGTTAAGCCAGATTAAGTGATAAAGAAGCTAGCTGCTAGCCTTACTTCGTATAGCATTTCAATTTGTTGCTGTCGCCTTCATTGCTTCGCCTTTGCGGCAAAACTGCTCTAGCATTTCGCCTCCACCGAACTACGACTTCCGCAGCCGAGGTCGATCCCGCGTCTTTGGGGACAGCAGTCAAGCCCGTAACCACAGTACCTCCACTGTGGACAAATTAAATCGTAATCTTCGTTGGGTTTATGTCAGCGCGCTTGCTGCACGGTGTCAATCACTCTCACCTACAAAACACCGTGTTTTGACGTTGTAATCTTGAAGGTGCAGTATTTGCCACAGAAACAATGTGCACATGGACCTTGTTGCAGGTGCCACCTTTGTTAGAGTTTACTGACGAGTTCTTGCCAGGTGACAAAGCATCATATCCAAATGAGATTTCTCCAACCTAAGTACCTAGTTTGGATGCATGGATTCCGATTCGTTACGTCACTGAGTCACAACAGGCTAGAAGATGCTAAGGCTTTTCTTTTTCTATTTCAGTAGCATTGTGTGTGCTGTCTGTATGGGAGCCATATACGAGTGTCTTCCTATATTCTGCAGGCCATTCTGGTACCGCACAGCAGCATCGCGCCACCGGGCGTCACATAGGCACAGCCGCGGAGGACACTGCAGAACGTGGCAACGGACGTACTCCAGATGGAACCCTGCGGCTTCCTTGTTCCGCGCACAGATACGCCACCAGCACAAGTGCCACGCCGCTCCCTCGGCCACCCTCGTCTCCTGGCGCCAACGGCCAGCCGCCACCCTACCCTGTTGTCCCGCTGATGAGTATGCAGCAGCAGCAGCAGCAGCAGCAGCAGCAGCAGCAGCAGCAGCAGCAGCAGCAGCAGCAGCAGCAGCAGCAGCAGCAGCAGCAGCAACAGCAGCAACAGCAGCAACAGCTGCCACAGGAGTTTCGGTACCAGCGATATGACCAGTGGGTGAGTGAATCATCGACAGCCTATACTCGGTTACAACTTCAAAATGTCCTCTCCACCAACAGCCAGCGCTGCCCCTCCCCAGAGAACTTGCATAAATATTCCCTACAAGGGGAAGTTTTACTGCACATGAAACTATACATAAATAAAACGAAACAAAGAAAACAAGCAAGAACAGTATATACACTTCACACATGAACAAGACTCTGATTTATCTTTGTATATCCGAATGCGCACAAATAGAAGCAGTATACACTGGATCAATGGCGCTTACTGATTTTAACACGAAAGTGTTTTATGCCGGGGTCCACCACGGCTCTACTGACGTATTTCCGTTAAGGATATGACGTTGTAACATATAAAGACTAACAGTTGGCAAAGAAAAAAAAACAGAAGAAAAGTTCCGTCAACAGGGTCGAACTTACGACCCCTCGCTCCGCAACGCGTGGCACGAAACGATTCGGCCACAGAGAGCCCATTCCTTGACGCGCTAACGGCGAGCTATTTATATACACCATTTACCCATGGCGGTACTCCGAGATCGGTCGCACTTCAGCCTGTTTCTTTATGACTAGCGAGATGGCGCGAAGAGCTCGAAAAGCGCGCTTTAAGGGCGTCGCCCCCACGCGGAGGTTCGCGCGCCTCTGCAGGGCGTGGTCGCTCGTGCTAGGGTGCCTTGATGCCCGCGCGCTCCGCTCGCGTATCGAGGCACTCTAGCTCGTGCCCGGACTTATCTCGTGATGGCGGTGGTGTGTACGTCTTGCGCTCTCACCGCGTTGAGAGCACGAATGTCACTTCGCTCACCGCAGCGGCCGCTTTTGCGAAAGGAGCGCGCTGCTCACACAGAAATAAGTTAGAACTGTGACAGTTCAATCGCGCTCATCCTGTGTATGTTCGTTCCATGCGCCCTTTCTGCTTCAGCATTGCGTTGCAAGTTTAGAGCTGCTGGCCGTTCTTCGCGTGACATTACAATTTGTTGCTGTACCATTCATTTCTTCGCGCTGGAACCAAATAATGCATAACAAACGCTCAACTACGTCTGTGAAGACACGTTTCACTTTTGTGTTATACCGATTCCTATGACAGAGGGACCAGCCATGTTTTTTTGTGACATCAAGCACTTCTCGAGCGTTTCCCATACTGATCACGCGTTTGTGTCGCTCGTCTTGGGTCGGAAACTTGAACGCCCTGGTGACTTTCGTCAGGGATTCTGACATCATTGCTCAGCCAAACATAACGTTTTCGGTATAGTAACGACGAGCCTTTAACTTTTTATGCGCATAGTATTTGCATAAGCCGACAAGGTGTACTTACGGTTCAAGCTAGCACGACTGTCCTTCACAAGTGAAGGGCAGGTGCGCCGCGGTTCTGTGGGCGGATTGACATTTTTTTTTTAGCTTGTAACCGAGCATTGTCTCCTGACTAAATAACTTGAAGAAAGACGAACCGCATTCTTCTCTTTCGAGGGGTTTCGAATGGAAGCTAGAGGATTGCTTGATATAACAGAAATACTGTGACCCGGACAATCAGCTCTGGCTGCACTCTGGTGGTACTAGTAGCATTTTGGGAGTTCTTCACACTTTGTATTGCCGTAGGTTGTTGTAATGCGAGTTGTTTTAATGTTTTTCGTTTCTTCAACCCGCCCCTAGTATTACATTTGGGTATGGCATATGTTTCCTACGTACTATGTACGTAAATAATTTTCTATGGTAGATATGTAAAAGCAGGGTTGGGAATTACATAGGTTTAATTTGTTCACAAAGTTCAGGGCTTCAGTGGAATGCAGTGTCACCAAGGGCATGTAAACGTTATAGAATGGAAAACTGAGCTAGTTGGTATGGATTCATGCTTAGGACTGTGCAGCGCTCACACACACAAAAAAAAAAGACAACGGACGGAAGGAGCGCACACGACATGCGCTGTTCTAGCCGTGGCACGGATCACAGAGAAATGCAGTTATTGTTATCGCAAAGCGTGTGCCACTTCGCTCTTGGTGTAAATTCTGTGCAGAGTCGTAATTGCAAACATGTGTCCCTTTTTAAATCTGCTTTCATCGAAAAAACTCACTGAAAATGCACAAAGAAAATGTATTTATAATTGCGGTTAGACTGCGCTTCTCAATATGTCGGCAGCATCGTGTGGTATCCGCTGATAGCCCTGCACATGCCGGAATTCTCTATTGCCCGATGTTCATTAAAGGGACACTAAAGGCAAACAGTTTATGTCGGAGTGAAAGGTCAGTGCTTGATAACGTCTAAAACGTCAATATTATGCACAGAAACGTTTTATTAATGGAGAAATTAAAAGGAGAACTTGATTCGCGCCGCCAGTGGGGCATTCTGGAACACACGCCCGATGACGTAGGAGGGCTTGGTTTTGGTTGGTTTTAGTGGTGCATAAGCGACTTAGGCTGTCATGCATGTTAGGGCCTCAGTTACTCACGTGCTCAAACTACCCATGACAAAACAGAACATTTAAGTGCAAGGCAGAATAAAATGAAATCTTTGCATTGCAGTCTGACTCATGCAAAAAAGAACTTGACGTTGCCCTTGAGAACGACGCAAGTTACATTTTCGCCGGGGTATGCTCTACTAAGGCCCCTAGCTCCGCTGCGCCGGCTGTAGTGCGGGGATGGTGAATGCTCCGTCAAAAGGCTTTTTTCAGAAGCGGGTAGTTTGAACTGCGCAACGGTATGCGAACAACTAAAGCGCGATTTTTTTTTTCAAACTAAGCATGATCCTTGGCACGAAACAAGCACTACGAGGTTTCTGGAACAATATTTCAACCGTGCACGTCGACTTTAGTGTCCCTTTAAGAGGTGGTGTCACACCATCCGTCTCTTTTGTCAATGCCATCTTGTTTCTGACCATGCCATTTGCCCCCTCCCCCCATTCCTGTTGCAGCCATTGGGTCCATCGTCATGGCCTCCAAGCCTACCACCTCCACAAAATCAAGAGGCGCTGCAACATTTCAGCAACTTCCTCGGACCAAGGTGGTCCCACAACCTCCCGCCGCCGCACCCGCAGGCCATGCCTCTGCCACCATCACCGCAGCAGCTGCTGCTATTTCCCTGTGGACCCCCTTCGGAGCCGCCATTCAGTGCGATGCCTAGCCAGCCAGTCTTCCTCGGAGTGCTGTGCAGTGACGACCCATCGCAACAGTGGCACACCCCGTCACCACACTGGGGCCACGAGGTTGAGTCTGTACCGTCCCAAGATTATAGAATCTCCGAAAGAGCTTTTTCCCCCCACACCCAGCCCGCCGTTTCCTTGTGACAAACTTTTCACACACCTCCTGATTTCCTTTGGTGATGCTTGTTCCCAAAGACTGCAATGCCGCCCGCATCTCATGACAAGTCCGCCTAACTTGCTTGTTTTGCTGTTTTAAGTTATTGGGCCCTTTACGAGGGGACTGTGGTTTTAGTTGACGGTACTACGTTGTGTGGGATTGTCGGGGTGCATGACTGTTGGAGGAGGAGCTATCGTTTTTGACAGAATACGGCTCACACAAACACGGACACTAAAACTGCTTGCATTGTTCCTTCTTTTCTAGAGTCCGCGTTTGTGTGCGCGCCATATTTTGTCAATAATCGGATTATACAGAGAGCAGTTGTAAAGAGAAATGTGTTCAAAAGGTATCGGGGGGCGGGCAGTGTTTGTTGAGTGCTCCACTTGTCTCGACTGCAGCCTTGGGGTGCACAGCCTTCCTTGGCGTTGCACGCCTTTTGTAAATTAGACGGGCCAAACGTTTTCATCAGACGCATTCGATCTCAAGGCCAATTCGTCATTGATGGCTTTTGTCGTGTATCACGTACAAGTGTTTGGAAATCGTAACTTGTGAGTGAGCTGTGTGACATTGCTATGCCAACACAAATTTTGACAGATCTTGGTACCGCACGTTGTGGCAGTATTGGACAAGGTTTATTGATTTTAGTGAAACTCATCATCAGGATTGTACGGTGGACATTTTTGTAAGCCACGACGGTAAGAAACATGCAAGCAGGGGCGTAGCCAGAAATTTTTTTCGGGGGGGGGGGGGGGGGGGGTTCAATCATACTTTTATGTATGCTCGTGCGTGCATTTGTATGTGTGCGTATATTATACACAAGCAAAACTGAAAATTTCGGGAGGGGGTTGAACCCCCCCACTACCCCCCCCCCCCTGGCTACGCCCCTGCATGCAAGTATCTAGGACGGAACACGAACCCCTGATCTAGGAGCACTGGTTATTGGCGCTGCGTTTAAAGCGCGACTAAGAGTGGAGGGAAGCAGCACTAATAGCGAAAAAACCAAGTTTTAAAAGCAGTCCTTTAAGCTTTTCGTTGCGCCGGGTAGTTCGAACAGAATATATCATCGTCATGCACCGGTACTCACTCGCTTCATCCTTTAAACTTCTGCTTGTCTCCCCTAACACATGCGCCGATTTCCCCGGCTTGGAATACAAAAACTATGACAGGCAAGTTTGTTATATGACTAAAAATCATGCAACATCACATAATAACTAGTCAAGTAACCAACATCACATACACCACTTAATAAGTAGTCACGTGACTAAAAATCACAAAACATCACATAACATCTAGTCAAGTAACTAAAAATCACGTGACTAGAATCATGGAAAGACTTTTTTTAAGAGCTCGTTTTTCTTTGTTAGACACAATATTAATGGGGACTAACAGACAATAATGCCATGGAAAGTACGGGGTAATGTTATTTGTAGTAATTAGGATATAAATGTGAAGAAAGTAAAGTGGACGAAAAGATAACTTGCCGCCGGCAGGGACCGAACCTGCGACCTTCGAATAACTCGTCCGATGCTCTACCACTGAGCTACGGCGGCGGTCATCCTCCGGTCCACTTTATGGGGTATATATAGCGAGGGTCTCGTTTTGGCAGACTTAATGCCTTCAGGTAGTATGCGAGAGATTATTGGTCAGCTGCCAGCTCGTAAAACGATCGCGTGCTACGTGAGGCCAGCAGGCAGGAAAAAAAAAGTGTTCCACACTCGCCGCCATGGCCGCGATCGGCGCTGACTAACACTCCTAGGCGTAAATGGACATATATACCCCATAAAGTGGACGGGAGGATGACCGCCGCCGTAGCTCAGTGGTAGAGCATCGGACGCATTATTCAAAGGTCGCAGGTTCGCTCCCTGCGGGCGGCAAATCATCTTTTCGTCCACTTTACTTTTTTCAGATTTATATCCTAATTACTACAAATAACATCCCGTATACTTTCCTTGGGATTATTGTCTGTTAGTTCTCATTAATATTGTGACTAGAATCATGTAACATCGCGTAATAGCTAGTCACGTTATGTTCCCGTCAAAGCCACGTAACAGCTAGTCACGTGACTAAAACCACAACATCACGTAATAAGTACTAGTCACCTGACATGTCTAGTCAAGTATAGCCATACTTTGTACTGCTTAGTGGCGTACCAACTTCTTAGCGAGTGCACTCTAAGAAAAAAAGGAGTATGTGTGACTCCTTTCGGAGAGTTCTGACTTGCCACGTATACCACTCTCGGCACGGTGACTCTCTTGGTGGGTCAGAGTCGGCGCGCTCCAGGAGAGTACCCTGACCCTCTTAGGAAGAACGGAAGGACCCTTAACCGAAGGATCGCATTACCACTTCTTAGGGAGTCAGACGACTCCTGCCGGTAACATTATACGTGGGTCAAATGACCCACACCGAAGCGTCAAGCGACTCCGCAACTATTTTAAGTTACTTAATTTACCCTTGCTCTACTTTTGCGCAACTATACTGTTGGAAATAGTGAAGCATTCATTTTAAGCGAGTCCAATAATACTTGCCGTTGTGTCCAGCGACTGGAAAATAAGAATAGTTCTATTTTAGCATTATTTTAATGAAACTCATCAAAACAACACACCTTTTCCAGCAAAGTGATATACAAAGCGCAAAAAAGATGGTCTGTGATTTCCAGTTAAGAAGTTAAGGTATTTTTCATTTACATGCATGTATGAGTATAGCGAACTAAAATGTGTGACTGTGATGTGCAAAGTGTCATTGCAAAATAAACTGCAGAAATCGGCATCATGTTTCCATATTTATTCCTAATGATTATGAATAAATCGAAAAGTGCCGGCTGGAGGCACCAGACTTGTGACTTGCTATGTTGTCGCTCCTGTTCAGCGTGAGCAGCCATGAAAAATGATATCTGAAAAGCAGAACGTGATATTATGATGACAAAATGAAATTGTAGTAAGAGTTTGCAAAACCTGCACAATAAGTGGTTCACACAGACATAATGAAGGCTGTCAACAAAACAACAAATGCAAACAGGCACGGTAAGGAACCAAGTTTTTAGCCGTTATCGTGTAGAACACACCTTGCACATAGCTTTTTTAACACGTCACTTGGCGACAAACTTGCAGCACAAGATGATGTGAACAACAAACGAAATTGATTTAGCCTCCTTTGCGTGGGTGCCACTCACCTCTTTTCCTATGTCGTCTTGTCCAACCAAAGGAAATGTAGGACCGACTGCCTCGTTGACAGGGCGAACGCCGCTGTTGATTTTCCCATCACGAGTAGTGAGGCGCCAGACCATTGCGACACCTTCGTTTCCCCTAATGTGGCTCTAAACTGGAGTGAAGAAGCCCCTGACTACCTTAGTGGACTACGCGGTCCCAGCTCTTTGTTCTTCAGTGTTGCTTAAGTGTAAGGGCAATGACAGCGACGAGCACAGGCTAAAGCTCATGAACCTTATATCAGTTCGTTTCCTGAGGCCGCTTCTCTCCAACTACGCATTCAACGTTACCGACAAGCACGATCAGTCATGGGCACGTTACCAGTGAAAAGTAACAGTGTTACAGTTACAGTTACCGAAGCCAAAAAAGTAACTCTGTTACAGTTACAGAGTTTCCAAAAGTAACCTGTTACAGTTACAGTTACTCTGAAAAAGTAACGTCGTTACTTTTCCGTTACTGTATAGAATATGTAATAGATCACAAACCAAATGATAGGATTTATTTAATGAAAAAATATGACGGCATGCGCGGGTAGTCGAAATTGCGCGTTGTAAAACCATAGACGAAGGAAACCAAAAAGATGGCCCAACACCAGCCTTCTTTGTGTAAGCCTCATTTTGTTGCATCAATTTATTTGTTCATGCACCGCTGGTGAAAATGGACTATATTTGCAAATGATAAACGTCCTTGGACACTAGAAGTGGAAAGCATAGTTGATGCACTGGAACGACAGCATTATCCTAGGACGTTTATAGTGATACGCAGAAGCGCATGCGAAAAAGAGCGGGGAGTGTGTCACGAGTCAAGACAACGCCCATTGTGTCTATTGCCTACGTTCAAGGTGTATCAGACCCTGGTCGGGGGGCTCTGCGTCCGCTGAGCGCAAGCTCTCCTTAGAACAAGTGTTCGTGAAAATTACAAGCGCGATGCGGGGATCGCGACGCGACTTAACATCGGCGAAACGGGCAGAAAATAATCGACAAACGGGATATTGCTAAAGCAACTGATGCAACGCGTTCTAAAACGGGGCTTGTTGGACACTGCTGGACAAGTGGACATAGCTTTGACCTAAACAGTGCGATGACGCTGGCTCGCGAACGAAGTTGAGTGGCGAGAAAAAACTCCAAAGATGTTTTAAAAATGATTCGCTAGTTCACGGTATTTCTGACTCTCAACCGTTTTGCGCTCTGCTGCTTTCTAGCTGCCTATGAAACACGATTAGCTCGGAGCTTCGGACCAAGGAGACTAAACTTGGCGTCCTAATGATTCACCGGTACACCAAGAGCAGAGCTAGCAGCTCAAGTGAACAAAAGGATATATATGTCGAAAAAAAAAACGGACCTGAACTTAGCGACCTCCCCTCCCAAACTGCGAGGGGAGCGGTGCTGTGGAAAGGTGAAAGGTGGAGAGGATATGGGAAAGTAACTGTAACGCTATTTCCCGTTACAGTTACTGCGCAAAAAAGTAACAGTGTTACAGTTACAAGTTCCTCTAACTTAAAAGTAACTAGTTACAGTTACAAGTTACTGAAAAAAGTAACTGGTTACCGGTAACGCGTTACTAGTAACTAGTTACTGCCCAAGACTGAGCACGATACAGCTAAACATTTCGCAAAAGAGTCCCTTTCGCGAAAGTATGCGAAACTGAGAGCAGCATACGATTGAATAACATGGGGGAGTTTGCATCCGCAATCAAGGCATGCTTTTGTTTTCCACCGTTGAAATGGTGAAGTCAATTAAAGTCATGACTCGCAGTTGATCTTGAAAACAAGAGCTCACAGGGTCCCTTATGCACTTGCCTAAGGCGACTCGAAGGCGAAAGCCATCTTCTCCTTTTTCTTCAGTCGATGTATTGTTCCTCCCGCGCTCCCTCCGAAAGCTTTCTGGACCAAACGTGGTGCACTGCCTCTGTGATCGGTGGACCGATCATGAAGGCAGTGCAAAGCGACGATGTCGTGTAATGACGTCATCATGACGCCATTATTCACAACTTTTGGCTATCTGTGACGTCATATGGTGCCGTCCTCACATGATGATTTTTTGCATCACTCGAGTTCACGCCGCCGACGCAGGCGGTCGATCATATTTCACGTTTGATGAGGCATCTAAGGCTTTCGCCTTAATGACCTCTCTACGTGCATGTTTGCACAGCCTTACGTTACTAATTGACAGCAATGACTGGAGGTCGCACTTTTGACGCGTGTAACATTAGCTTAAAGTGGTACTGACACAATATTTCGCGGCCGAGATAGCCTGCGGGATCGATTCCGGTGAACATGCGTATATCATCCGCAAAATATCAACAGCGAATATAGCTTGGAAGTTATTTTAAATGAATCTTGAAGTTTGCGTGAGCGATCGACATCCTCGCGCTACTGACACCCTCAAAGGGGACCCTTGGGGTAGAGCACTGCACGGGCCGTGATTCTCGACCCGGGCCCGGCCCGGACCCGGAACTCGTTGAAATTTACCCGCCCGGGCCCGGCCCGGTGACTCAAACCGAGACCCGGGCCCGGCCCGAACCCGAGAAAATATTTCGCTTACCCGGCCCGGCCCGGCCCGACCACAGATCGGGCCCGACAGGGGCCCGAGCCAATATTCTAGGCGGTGTTGCCCGTACATGGAATCGACAGCGAGGTGTTTTAAGGGGCAAATGTCTACGCTTTGTTGGTGCATGCTTCGCTAACAATTATGCTTTAACCTACGGTAACTTCTTGTAAAAAAGGGCTCACGGTGGAAACATGTAGTTGAGCGGGGGTATTTTTTCTGCAAATACAATGGAGAGCATCAAGAGCGTTTTGTAGCAGATATTGTAGTAAGGAAAGTGATTTACAGCATGGGTTAGGTTTTGATAGGGAGCGCAATAAAAACAATGCAGACAGAGAACACTACGCTCTCTTCACTTCGTTTTTATTGCACTCTGCATTGAAAATTAAAACATGCTCTAACGACAAAGTAAATTGTGCACCCTTCTGGAATAAGTAGCCCCTGTCTTCAGCATAGTAGCGCCTTGCCGCAGCAAGAGAAATAGGTCGAGAAAATAAAGCCATATTTATTACCTTCGATGTAAATAGACTAACCTAGATAAAAATTATGACGAATCGTGTGCACCGCGTGTACTGTTTGAAATACGTATATAAGCAGCCCAAACGAAGAAAAAAATTATTTGTCAAAGCACACTTTTCATATATATCACACCACTGCTAGTACAGTTTTTGTGGCATAGTTTATATATATATTTTTTTCACATCCGATTGTCCCAGAAATCATATTATGAAGAGATTCCGGCTTGAAGCACGCCATGCATGCGCTGCTGCACCCCATATCCAGCCGCGCTAAAGTTTCTTGCGCTGCTTGCGCTAGCCGCAGGAGCGCACATCTGCCTTGCGTATTGTGAAGGAGTCAACAGTCGTTGTTCTTATCTTCCACCACTCGAGCAAGTTTAGAATTTATTTGTGGACCTCTGCAGAATGAACATAGCAGCTGTACCTCATCCTTTCATTTCTCTCATTCCCGAACATCGTGCCACTCTTCAATATCATCTGTAAAACGCCTCTTTGGGGGCTTCTCCTTGCAGTTTTCAGCAGTGTGTGTTATGCCCGGTTTGTACCGTGCTCTTTTTTTCCATATTATAATGGTGTATGCCTTCCTAACGGTGCTGTACCGGTAGAAGGTGGTCATTGCGCTACGCGGGTACGACTGGCAGGAGGTGGACGAAGCGATTTCAGTCTAATTTCGGGGTTTGTTCCAGTTTGGTTATAAATGCGCGAATAAGCTTCTCGACGTTTACTCATTGGATCCATATGGTTCGACGTAAGGGGGACATCACCCGGTACGGTGGACCTATGCTATTCCTGCACATTCCAACGCTGTTGCGGCAGTATCATGTAGCTCTCGCACTATATAGTGCAGGGGTTTCAAACACGAGGCCCTCGGCATGCACGCGGCCCGTGGATCTCTCGCTAGCGGCCCGCGGCCCGCACATCGACATGACAGATCGAAAGCATTTTTTTCGTGAGGCACCCCCTGCAGTTACCATGTATTGATGCATAACCGTGAAACAATTTAGTCATCTTGGAGATAGGGATCGATATGTTGTTGGAATCCTGCCGCCAAATCCCCTACAGAAATGACCCACATATGAGGTATGGGAAATGTGTTCTTTCAAATGGCAACGTGAGCTGACATTTTGTACAACCTAACCGCCCCCTCCCTGATCCTCGCTGCCACCTTAGTCACTGTCCCCTTGTTGGAGTAAATTTTCGTGAATGCGGCCCGTTAGCTGAGGTGAGTTCGATAACCCTGATATAGCATAACTAGACGAAAGCTCAGACGTTAACAATGTGGGCACACAAAGCAGGCTGTGCATGTCCATCTCGCGTCACATGACCACTGGGAGCCGTGACGGAAAAAGATGTGTGTTTATAGGGATTCTATGTAACGGTATACCCCGCGCAGTCCTTCAATGCGTTTTAGTGAAAGGCTGGAACTTTCAAGAACGTTTCCCCGCTTTGGAGCTCTGTGATCGTTCTTGAGAATATAAGCTAGAGGTATAAACTTATTATATTACATTTATTACTGCGATTACAAAATTACAATGGGCATATAAAATAATAGCGAATGCAGTTAATAAACCACCGAATAGTGGTATGTTAACTATGTAAGCAACTGGTCTACTTACTTTAAACTCGCCCGTTTCAGATAAATGAGGTAGCCTTTATGCAAGAAGCAAAAGTAGTTCAGTACTTGACCCTCATAAAACTTCTCCAAATAGCCTGCCCCAGATAAAAAAAAGTGTTTTTTTTTAGATAAAATGTGGAACATATATATGCACAACGTATGTGTAACACACTTAAAAAGACACCAGGGACGTAGGCAGAAATTTTTTTCGGGTGGCGGCACCTCCTTGATCTGAAGTGGTGCCGCCACATCTGCCTGCCCGGCCCCGGACAGGCAGATGTGGTCGAATCTCATTTTTTGCTCTGTATGCCATGGCAAAAAAAAAAAAATCGGGGGGAGGGGGGGGGGGCACGGGCCCGCTGTTCCACCTCAATTGCTACGCCACTGAGGGAGACTAAAGAGAACAACGAGTTTATTATTATAAGAAAATTACCCTTTTAAAATTCCAAAATGACCACGCTCGCCGCGACAAGACTCTTGGTAAGCGAGAAAACCCGCAAAAAGAAAATGCGGGTAGCGACGCTACTTTGAAATTCACGCAGCAAGCGCCGTGACATCACAGATTCCAACGGCGTCCACTGGGGCCTATGTAGTTCCTAATCGGTAAAAATGAAGTACATTGACCTCAGAGGCGGCCGTAGACTTAATATACCACGTTTCAGAAAATTTAGTTGAGCGAATGTCGCCAAAATACGACCAATACAGTTTGAAATCCGTGACGTCCCACGCAGATAAAACGGAACTTTGGTCTAGATTTTCTCCGCTATAAATAAACTTGTGATGATGAAATTAATTACATTCGAGTTCTCAGAGTACACTTTATCTGCTTAAACCAATTCAGTGCTTCACTTTAGTGCCCCCTTAAGAACTGAGCAAAGTCCAAGCCCGGCCCGACCCGAGCCCGCCACCTAAAACCCGGGCCCGGCCCTGAGCCCGGAGCTCCAAGCCCGAGCCCGGCCCGGGCCCGCCGTGAAAACTGCTTTACCCGGCCCGGCCCGGCCCACGGGCCGGGCCGGGCTCGGGTTTTCGGGTAGGCCCGAGCCCGTGCAGTGCTCTACCTTGGGGACCCCCTGCTTTCCTCACGTGACCACGCTGCAGCAGGTTATGATGACGTCATAGCCGCCATTTTTTTCGCGCGTTTGCTCTATTTCTCGGCGGTTGCTCGCGAACCGTGGGAAGTGCGTCACAGTTCTGTGTGCTGACGTGATCAAGCGCTGCACCCGCTAGGTGGTGATAGTTGCACCCGGAGGCTTGTCGTTTTTGAAACCGAAATTGACACTGGTCGGTAATGAGGAGCCTGCAGTTAATTATCTATCGCGCGCTGCAGCGAACGATGTGCCGTGTTATGACTAACAGGCCCCTAGCAACACATTGCAGCAAAAAAACGCGAGGCCAAAATTTTTGTGTCAGTACCCCTTTTAAAGGCCAACTCCGGCGATTTTTCGAGGTCGATGGATCTCAATGAAATTCGCTGGGTACGTTCCTTTGCGCGTTTCCGTCATTTATGCCAAATTACAGGCTTGAGACATGCACAGATTGTTTGCAAATGAATTTTAAAGATCTGCAAACGCCATCCTGGCTTCCCACAATTATTGGCAACATTGCGTCTGTGACGTCAGTGTTGGCAAGGCGGCGGAAGTGACGCAGCTGAGGGCACCGCTAACTTCGGCGCTTCGGCCGCTACAGCGAGCGTCTGCTGTGCACAAGGCGACAGACAGCGTTGGTTTGGCCGGTGCTTCGCTGGTCGTCCCGGCTGTCACAGTTTTCATACTCCGCGCCGGCGTGACCGGCATGCCTTGCCCGACTTCCGGTTCGTTCGTAACAACGTCTACGTCATACGTAGACAGTACACTCGGTTGAATTTCGGTTTCGGTGTTGCGCTTTTTTGCTTATTTAAAATTATTCTCCAATTTGCCGAGTATTTCTGCTATCGGGCCCGTAACAGGAGCGTCTCAGGAACATAAAAGCACCATTACTTTGACATGGCCAAAAAATCAAAACACAGCTGATGTTCTCTGAACTATGGATATCTGAACAGCGCGTAGCTGGCTTAGGTTGGTAGATTAAAACTGATTACCACCGTCAAATATAGCGAGCGTCTCAGGGTCTGGCAACCCTGGCAACGATCGTTTTGTTCCATCATGGCGGAACCCATGCGGTTATAGGTTTCAATGCATGGGCCCTATGGGGAGCTTTTCCTCTAGAGTCAGTATATTAACTCTATGCCTCCGCCGTCCTACGGCGCTGGGCGAGCGGGGGTGACGTTAACCCTCCTCACCCCGGCGCGGTCTGGACCTCGTAGAGTAAGCACGCATTTTCTTTCCCGTCCGTCGGCTCCTTTGTTTTGGCTCGCTCGGGCGGACTTCGCTAACGGTGCCTTGCGCCAGCGGCGAGCGCTTACCTTACGTTGTCCTTTCCGAACGCTAGGCCGAAGAGCGGTGCGGTGCATTCGTGCGTGGTCATACTACGCCGAAACCGTACCTATCGAAGCCAACGCGAGCGGAGTTTGCCCTTGCTCGAGCGATCGGGCCCTGTTTTGGTCGCTGATCGTGAGAGCACGCAGCATAGTCGCGAGGGGCCGTTTCCTTCAGCGGCGTGTCGCCGTGAGCCCTTTTGCCCGCGGGGACGTGCCAGCGGCACCCTTTGTGTTGTACTGTTTAAGCCTGTTTTGCTTCTCCCGCCGCCTTTGGGAGCGGGCGTTGTACTGCGTTTTGTGGTGTTGCCGCAGGCAATAAAGTGTTGCGGATTTCGAGAGCAGTACTGTGTACTTGCCGCGCTACGCTCGGCGCCTTGTTTGCGCTCGAACGTACGTGTGCAGCGGCGCGCTAGTTCACGCGCGGCGACGGCAGACGCGGCCCTGTGGCTCGCTAAGTCCGAACCCACGCTAGTGGCCGTACTCCTGTGAGATACGCGCGCGCGCACTACAAATTCGATGATGAATATCTCGAATTACGTGCAACTTCAGTGATTTCTATAAAACAAGTCTGTCATAAATTCGCACGCACTACAACTTTGTAATATAAACACCTGCCTTCAAGTCAATAATTAGAAAGTTAATTAACCAGTTTTTGTTAATTAGCCGTAACAGTAATTTTAACTGCGGCAAAGTATTTCCGCCTGGACATAGAGTTCATGTGCGAAAACGACAGGAGCCTGACTATCGATCATACACTTTTTATAAAAAATCTGTATTGTCAAAAAAAAAAAAAAAATTGGGGGACCCTTAAGCTTCGCCTTTAAGAGTTGAACGCGATAGCGAAATCCGGCCCCTAGTGTGCACTTCAACCACTAAGGGCATACTTACTAATGTGTATTGTTACATACACACGCATATAGACACACACACACGCGCGCGCGATGTATCTAGAGTAATGGTACAGGTTTTCGATCTAAAGCACTTCCCTGTGCAAGATCGAGTCGAGACATATTTCTCAGAATGCCTCACAGATGGCAGCACATTATCTAGCGTTTGCTGTTTCCACTCCCGTTTAATAGGCAGTTTTAGAATAGCGTACGCAAAGCTTTGCGTTGGCTTTTCGCGCAACTGCGCATGCGTCGTACGCTAACTGCTTGCGGGCTCCCGTTAAGTGACGGAAATAGCAGGCTGCAAACGCTAACTCAGCGTACGCTATTCTAAAATTGCCTATTGTCAATAAAGTTTATTCCTCCTCCTTGTTTGATCAACGCCTCCTCTAGAAAGTAGGCGTTGGCTTGATATGTTTTTCGCTAGATGGACATAGTTGTCCATTTTTAGAGCTGTTTGAAAGTTCGTGTGTGTTTTTAGCGGCGATGGCTGCACTATCCCGGCCTTTTTCGTCGCGCAAAAAACGTAGTTTGATGGCCTCGCCGAATGGGCTCATTTTCGTCGTGACACCTGCCGAACAAAATGCGTTCTCTCCTTCCACTACATGGCATTTATAAATGTAGTGTTTTTTTCCGAGGCCGCTGCAAGTAACATCGTGGCTTTGTGGTAGGACATCTGCTTGCCACGCAAACGACCCAGGTTCAATCCTCAATGGGACCGAAGATTTTTATTGTTTTATTTTATTTGCATCTTTCTCGATTTTTCGCTCACAAGCGTCGTTAGCGACGCCGACACCGGAATTTCTGCGACACGAGCTCGCTATCGCGTTAAAACACCCTGTCTGTTTAAGTGCTTCAGCGTCCCCGATAGTTGGACTCCATGGTGGGTGGCCGCCATTGCTGCCGAAACAAACAAAACTATCATGGGAACACCATTTCCCCGCCTACTGCCTCACAAAAGGGTACGCACCGAAGAACTTTCAGCCAACCCGGACTATCCTTTCCAAAATTCCGTGGCATTCATAGTGAAACTCCAGACAAACAAGCCAGATAGATTTTATCATTTGTTGTGGCAAAGTCTCTGACCGAAGTCTTAGGGCCCAAGATGACGGTGACCTTCTGCTTGAGCTACCTAAAAAAACACCACTATGACAAACTTGGCAGTCTAGAAACATTTGGCAACATTCCAATAGCTGTTTCACCTCACCGATCAATGAATACCACACGCGTAGTCGTCTCAGAAGAAGACCTCCTTGAACTGTCCGAACAAGAACTTCTAGAAGGGTGGGAAGAGCAAAATATGTCACCGATGTGAAACGGATCATCATCAGACGCGACAACAAATACCTACCAAGTATCTCTTATAAACTTTCGCATCCAGCGTCCCCCCAATACCCAATCCGCATCCCCAATGCTAGACGATCTACAAATGTCAGCAATTTGGCCACGGCTCGCAGAGCTGCCGTGGTCAAGAAACTTGCGCAAGATGTGGAGACCCTCTCTAATAAATGTAAATAAACCACGCAGCCTACTCGCGTTCCTGTACCAACTGGAAAAGAGAGGAGGATATAATCACTGTCAAGCTAAAAGAAAACATTTCATTCAAGGAAGCTAGCCCGTAAAAGTGACTCGAAACGGAGTTCGTTGAAACTGAAGGCGCTTCTTGAAAACGCTACTCGTAGGTAAACATTCGGGAGATATATCTGCCTGCTTGTGGGGTCAAATTAAGGACCACGAAAAACTGGGACTAAAATTTATAATGGAATCCCCGACGTTCCGGACCTCCACCGACTTCGTCGTCAGGGAAGGGAATGGAAGCACCTCAACGCCTATCGTCATGAGGGAGTTTTCGAATAGGGGCCCCAAAGCCTTTGCGGGTGCTCGCTTTGAATCCGGCAGGAGCTGAGTCTTCGAATAGGATCTGCGGCGCTTTGGACACTCTCTATTCTAGGTCACTCTAGTCTTGGCCAAGAGCCGTCGCTTCAGTGGGCGCTGTCACGTTTGTTTGACGAAAAGCCTTTGGGGCTCCCGCTAAATTCGAGAAATAGCGTCCTCAACGAAAAACCCAAACGCTGTTTGGGTCTTGCACATGCGTAGTGGCATCGACACTGTGTGGGATTCCGAAACGTCTGAATTTTAAGGTAAGTTTTTGTCGGAGCAAATTCCTACTTTTTAAAACAGTGCATACTCCTTGCATTTTTTTCACTTATCCATCTAGAACACTTTAATGCCGTCCTGGCACTGGAGACTATCCATGGCTTCCATGGAAAGAAATCAGGAAATGCACACGTTACCTTTTCGAAGCCCGTTCGGGAGCGCGTTGTCTGTTTCTCTGGCTGTACTTCGCTTCGAAATGCACGCAGGACTGCGAACTGCCCTCGTTACGCCAAACGTGGCACGGTATTTCATATACTGCTAAGTCAAAAGTGCGGGCATGCGATCGCGTTAAGCGATCCATGACGAACTCAAGTCCCTAGATTTTCAGGAAAAAATCTAGGGACTTTACGAAGAACCGCCCCGCCCGTCAAACGGAACTGGCGTTAACTAGGGTGCCTTGATGCGCGTTTTGTCGCGCGTTTTGTCGCACACATCGAGGCACACTAGCGTTAACTGGCTTGAAACGCCTTCTGTCGGTGACAGACGCAAAGTCACGCACATACAGACGGCCAGCCGCGAACTGACGTCACCGGCGCGACAACCTTCCTGTGTTGTCCAGCGCGAGCTACGCCCACGCATTAAAAAAAAAAAAACGATAGGACGCGCCATCGCTTTGTAAACACGTGGGTAGCCGCTCTCGAATTTCTTTCTTGCTTTTATTTTATTTTTTTGAGCCTCAGAGCTGCTATTCGAATACGCGGGAACGAAGAATTCGGTTCTTCTAGGCGTATTTTAAATTAGTACCTTAGTACGTCGATGTCCTAGTTGAACCAAGTTCGTGAAAAGGCAAAAGAAAAAAATTGGCCGCGTATTTGCGTGCTTCGCTGCAAATGTAGACGAAAGACGATAGTCTTCTGCTGGCCGTACTACCCGAGTCCTCGTCTCATCCGCTCGGACGTTTCTTGGGCACGCTTGAGACGGGCGTCAGCACGCCGGCGTTTCTCCGTTGCAATTTGGTCGTCGGTCTTTTCCCTGCGTTGTCTTGTAGAGTGGGTTGTATTTCATCAAGCGGCCGTTTATGTTTTGCCAATTGCCTCAGACAGCGCCTCCTCTATGTTGAACCGGCCGCATCTGGCTGGCATTGGCTGGCAGCGAAACATGAGCTTGTGCAGAACCCAGGGCCACTGTCAGGTGGCAGCACCATATCGTCGGCAGAGGGCTTTTTCGTGCATCGCGTCGCATTTTCAGCACAGCCTAAGAAACACTAGGGTCTCTAGAATTACATATCTATGTATTTTCTAGTAAAGGAACACATCACCTAATACTTGCGTATTGATGTTGCGCCTAAGATATGCGTAATATTTGCTTTTTGATTGACAATGTTCACAAGTATGAACACCAGTTTTTTACCCCGTGGCTCAGGGACAGCGATTTGAACACATTCAGAGTGGCAAGCTTTGCGCGTATTCAGGATCTGCCCGTTGCCGTCTCTTGGCGTCACCCCCGGAAAAGCTTTCCGGAGGTGACGCTCTCGGCTGTCGCTTCTGCAGCCAAGCACGCAGGATTCAATCGCCGCCAGCATTGTGATTTCCGTGCTAGAGCACGACAAGCTGAGGATCAACCAGCTTCGCCATGCCAAGCTTTGCGCAACTTAGTGTAAACTTCCCGCATTGTGCAAATAAAAATTACTACTATATTTTTTTCTCATGTATGTATAAGCACAATAGATCCTTTACTCCTATTTTTCCCTGAAAATCGCAAATCGTTGGGTGTCCGTGTCACGATTTCGCCCCATTAAAAGTGGCAGAGTTTTATTTTGAGTAAGGCCCAGCACAGACGAATAATTTGTGATCTACCCATAGACTGCATGAAAGCATCCGTTGCCTCAAATGATAAATCTGGTGACCGTAAGGTTGGAATTAACAACTGTCTGGTAAGAAAGTTTAAGATTCATAACAGCATTGGCAAACCTGCACACAAGGAAGATAGGTTAGAAATTAGTAGACAGCGAGCTACGCAATCAAAGGCTTCTCGAAAAACCAAAAAAAAAAAAATGCAGTCAATATGCAGGCTTTGTTCCAAGTTAGAATGTAAGGTCATTTGTGAACTTGACAGTTGTGTTTCGCACTATAAGCTCTTTCTAAATCCATGTCAGTTAAGAAAACAAATATGGGATGGGAAAATATCTCGAAAAAGGCATGCAGATTACGCAGTCGGCAAGGGCTGCGCAATGTTGGACTTCTATAAAGAAATTTCTAAACCACAAGCATGGCTTACTACATAATTGAGTGTTGCGCTCAGTGTTGGAACACGCATGCGCATCGTGATATCCGCCCAACTCGATTGATAAGGAGGAATTAGAAGTGCAATCTATGACAGCTCGATATGTAAAGGGGCCCTGTTTTTTTTTTTTTGCAATACTTTCAGCGATATATTGGAGGTTTATATAAGTTGCATATTGAATTTCATCGAAAGAGGCACAAGTGTGCGTTTCCTGCAATTTTATTTGTGTGTTTCTGTTACTGTGTTAGGTTCCGCAGTGCAGTCTTTTTTAACCTTGCTTCGCTCCATCAGTTAGGCTCACTCGTTTCACGCACGCTATGCAAAGGGTCTTCGCGACTAGTAGCTTGGCCTGTCCAGTGCTCACACCGCCCACATAAGGCTAGTGGGCGAACGGAAGCTGCCGACTATTACAGGCACAATTAAGCAGCAGTAGCTGCTGTACTGCAGTCTACAGTAGTCTGGTAACACTGGCCTCCCTCTCCGTTTGCCTTGTCCATGTAAGTGGGGACCAGCTGACGTCACTAAGCTCTGCCCGTGGATTTCTCTCTTGTGTGAATACAGCTGCACATCCACACATAATTTTCATTGTTGCGTCCACTGCAAAGCTTGTTTTCTTTCCGACTTGACCATTGGGGGGAAGGGGGAGGGGGGTTGCGGTGAAACTGCGGTGAAGGGAGAGGGGGGCCGTGAGTGAGCCCCGCCTTTGTCTATATGCACGCAATTTCATCACTGTCTTTGTGGCCACGCCTTGCATAGGTGTGCGTCAATGTGCACCAGCCCGCTGGCGGGGGGAGACGTGTGCACATCGGCCAACACATCAAAACTGCTTTGGAACAATGGAGAGTTTTGAGGCTTCCATGCCTTTGTATCTGCAAATAAAAACTCGGCCTTATGCAGTCGCCTAAGACAGCTTTCACTGCACAGAACTGGCTTACATTAAATTTCGTTCATGCACTATTTTGTGAATTTTACACGTTTTTTACCCTGCTGTCAATGTTATCCCTTTCATTCACTAACTAATAGATCTCCGTGATCTGGGACCTCCTTCTGTACCTTCATTTATATACATCCTTTTGTAACTAGGTAAAGCCCCATTCTGATTTCTCCTCGTTGTCTATGCTGATGAGTTGCATACTGTATTTCCAGATGGCGTCCTACTACAGATAACAAAAAACTGTAAAAGAGTGCTTTAGTCAGATTCTGATGGCCCCCACATGAAACCAAAACAAAGGAAGAAGCGTAAACCATGTACACATCCCTGTGCTGCCATAAAGCGTCATTTCACTGCAACTAAAAGCAAACATAAAAGGAAGACAAGAACGGGAGTGGGCTCTTGCCAAAACTATGGTAGTAAGAGAACATGAAGCCATTAAAATCATCACGAACAAGTCATACTTCAACTGCTGTCATTCACGCATCAGCACATGGAGTTCCAGCACAACATAAAATGTGCACCTGGACTATAGTCATGATGTCTGAGCAGGCTCAAAGTGCAACCATCATCATCATCATCATCATCATCAGCCTGTCTACGCCCACTGCAGGGCAAAGGCCTCTCCCATGTTCCGCCAATCAACCCGGTCCTGTGCTTTCTGTTGCCACGTTATACCTGCAAACTTCTTAATCTCATCTACCCACCTAATTTTCTGTCTTCCCCTCACGCGTTTGCCCTCTCTTGGAATCCAGTCAGTTACCCTTAATGACCACCGGTTATCCTGCCGACGTGCTACGTGGCCGGCCCATATCCATTTCTTCTTCTTAATTTCAACTATGATATCCTTAACCCCCGTTTGTTCCCTGACCCACTCTGCTCTCTTCCTGTCTCTTAAGGTACACCTATCATTTCCTTTCCATCGCTCGCTGCGTCGTCCTCAATTTAAGTTGAACCCTCTTTGTAAGTCTCCAGGTTTCTGCTCCGTAGGTAAGTACCGGTAAGATGCAGCTGTTATATACCTTCCTCTTGAGAGATAGTGGTATACTACCATTCATGATTTGATAATGCTTGCCGAATGAGCCCCATCCCATCCTTATTCTTCTAGTTATTCACTCTCATGGTTCGGCTCCGCGGTTACTACCTGTCCTAAGTAGACGTACTCCTTACAACTTCCAGCGTCTCGCCACCTATCGCGAAGCGCTGTTCTCTGCCAAGATTGTTCCACATTACTTTAGTTTTATGCATATTAATTTTCAGACCTACTCTTCTACTTTCCGTATCCAGTTCAGTAATCATGAGCTGTAATTCGTCTCCCGCGTTACTCATCAATGCAATGTCATCAGCGAAGCGCAGGTTACTGAGATACTCTCCATTAACTCTTTCAGGGCCCTAGATTGGGAAGAATTAGGGAAAGTGCAACCACAAAAATGTAAACGTAGACACGAGCAATCAGATGGGTGATATGCAAGTGAAGTGTGTGGCAACTGAGTTCTAATAGCATTTCCCATCATTGCTACGGTATGTTTCCATTTTCTAGGAATCGCACAAGATTGTTACAGTCAACCACAGTCAACTTAATCTGAGTGATAAATCTCAAAACTTGCTTGTACTCTGTACTCTGGTGGAAAAGGGGTTGTTATGAAAGGGGGAAAATTAAGACACCGAACTTCCTCTTTAAAATTTTGCAGCCGAATGGCAGTAATTATTAGCGTCAGCGAGACATCAGATTTCGTTGCATTGCATGACTTTGGGCCATCTTTGTGCACAAAAAACGCACAAATGTTGCCAGATTGAGTTTGGTTTACTTTGAGATGCAAGTTAATTTTTTGTTTCAAATCAGAAGGCAGTTATCTAATGCCCGAATACTGCAGCCAAAATGCTAACTTTATAAACGATGGTACTGCGGTACCAAAATGGCATCATCCAAAGTGGCAGGAAGGAGGGGGGAGGAGGGGGAAGGGCTTACTGGACCAGCAACAGTGACGGTATATATGCAATCCCATAAAAGTAGTCTGTTAGTCTTATGGATAATTTATATTCATGAAGACTGTACTGTTAAATGAACAATCCAGGAAACTACAAAACAATCGAAAAGTATGCAATGTTACTATGCGATATTTTGTGATGTACAAAGCAGAAAGAAATCAGAAACTAGAGCTGTGCGAATAGCAAAATTTGGGTGCGAAGCGAGTTCGAATAATAAAGATTGAGTGCGAATCGAATCGAATAATTTCGAATAATTTTCGAATATTTCTCAAACATTTTTCGAATAATTCGAAGTGAAATTACAGAAAAAGTTGCAGAGAATCCCTAAGTATGTTCTTGTGAGATAGCAACATGAAGTGTTTCTTTTCGCTAGGTTGATGAAGCGCTGGTGGGGTCATATATCATAGTTGTCTTTCTTATCAAAAGTGAGGCAATGTAGAGGCCGAATTGTATTTATGTACATGATTTGGTGCAACCAAAGTGCTGCCGACAACACTTTACACGTGATAGGCAGAGATGCCATTTCTTCAGCCTCTCCTCCTCTTTCAACTGCTGTGGAAGGCCAACTGATGTGGCGGACAAGGGTGTGCTCCCTTCAAGTCCGGAGTTCCAAATCTGCCTCGTAGACGTCGATATATAAGAACATCTGAAATTTTGGGTGCTAAAAAGCTTCGGCGTCCGATTTTTCTGACTTTCTGCCCAAATTTCAGGTCCAAAACAGCATTAAATGAGCCCCCAACTCTGCCACCTCTTTCATCTCCATATTGGAACCAGCGTTTTCTTGAGTTAATACATTTGCGACCGTAGCGGAGCTTGAAAGGCAGCTTTGCTGCAATACGGCGGTGTGATGAGGTGAAGCATATTGAAAATATAGGGACCACTTCAAACGGACGTTGACTGTCTCCTGGCTAAGTTCGACCGTAACGGACCTTGAAAGGCAGCTTTGCCGCAATACGGGAGTGTGAGGAGGTGAAGCATATTGAAAATCTAAATACCACTTCCAATCAGACGTTGACTGTCTCTTGCCTAAGTTCGACCGTAACGGAGCTTGAAAGGCAGCTTTGCCGCAATACGGGGGTGTGATGAGGTGAAGCATATTGAAAATCTAGGGACCACTTCCAACTGGACTTTGTTTCTTGGCTAAGTTCGACCGTAGCGGAGCTTGAAAGGCAGCTTTGCCGCAATACGAGAGTGCAATGAGGTGAAGCATATTAAAAATCTGAAGGGGTCACTTTCAACCGGACGTTGACTGCATTTGTTTTTGGGAAGTTCGAATAGTTCGAATAGTAAAATTTCAGTGCGAATCGAATCGAATAGCAAACACTATTCGAAAAATATTCGAAATTTCGAATATTCGCACACCTCTCTCAGAAACACAACTGACAAGTGAGTAAAGTTAGTTGACACTGTGCCAGGACTGCTTTCCTGCAGCCTGGCTTGCAGGATGGTGTTTGTCGACCTGAAAGAAAAAAAAAGACACGAAAAACAAATTATCGCGCAATGTTTTGAAGTGTGCATCCTATGTAAGGGCATCATGAAGGGGCGAAAATCAGTTAGGAACACCTGCAAATGATATGCAGAAAAGCACATGTAAATGGTCCAAACACTGCTCTTCCAATAGTACATTGAACTATTATTGTCAGAAGTATATTAAAATACAAAGTGAAGCAGTCCAGTATATCAATTCGGAAAGCCCTTAAAACGCTTACTAGCAAGTGTCCTGAAACTACAAAACAAAGATACTATGTGCAGTTGCTATCGTAAGCAAACATGAAGAAACTCTGCATCCTGTCAGAGGCTATGGCTGCAAATTTCTGAAGGGATATGCAGGTCTGGTCAAACTCGGCATCACTTGAGAGCTGCAGGCATATTTCTGAGGAGTTCTTCGGCTCCTTCCTGAGTGGCGAGGTCGGCATCCAGGAGCATCTGGACCAATGGCAATGCCCTGCACACAGGATTCAAAAGGAAGCAAACAAAGATTGAATTTGGCCATTTTCAAAGCGGGAGCGCACGACACAGAACGCAGGCTTTGACGTGATTTGACCGACTTGTTCCACACGGGCTCCTTCCGAGTCATCAGCTGGGGCAGCAGCTTTCTCTTCGAACTGAAGGCCTGTGTGATCTGCAGAGAAACGGAATGAAGTACCTCATGACCACGGCGGCAAAAATCACTCTTTCAAAGGGACGCTAAAGTGAAACAATGAATTAGTTTACACTGATAAATTATGCTATGAGGACTCTAGTGTCGTTAAATTCACCACCATAAGTTCGTTAATAGATGAGAAAAATCAATGTCAAAAGTATCATTTGTAAATTTTGCGCCAAAATCTCCGCGCGTGACGTCACGGATTTCAGAGTGTATTTTTTGTATTTTGGAGACACTGGCTCAACGATATTTCCAGAAACTTGGTATGTTAAGGTTCTGGCTCCCTCAGAAGACAATTTGCTTCACTTTTGCAGATCAGGAAGTATGTAGCCCCTAGTAGATGCTGTGAAAATCTATGATGTCACGGTGCCTGGTGCAGGAACTTCAAGGTGGCGCCGCCGTCTGCATTTTCTTTCTGCTTGTTTTCCCACTTACCAAGCGTCTTCTTGCAGAAAGCGAGGTGTTATTGGTATTGTGAAAGAGTAATTTACTAATACGAGAAAAATCGTTTCTCTCTTCAGCACCCCTTTAAATAAAAGTGTTTCACATCGGGCACCACCGAGAATGTACCTACGTCGCTTCCATCATGGAAATGACATCATTGAGTGCATGAGTATTCTAGCATCCGCGCAAGACGTCTCAAAATCAATTTCTAACTTCCACTGATGGTCTTTTAATTACCTTCCTGTTTTCGGTTCTGGGCTGTTAATTTAACTCCGGTTTCCAATCCCCTCCCCATTATAGCCAACTGAGGAGAATGCCTCTTATCCAAGGTTGGCCAGAAATTATTGTCACAGTTGCGAACATTGTACCCCCGTTACAAAAACTGGGTGAGAAAGGTCTATGAAGCCAAGTGGCATCATGTGCATCAAAGCATTCGATGAAAGCCAAACATGGGCTCCTTGTTGGAGTATTTCCTCTCTTCAACTAAACAGTTTCACTGTATGTATATTCCAAAAAGGCATGCTGGATTTGCTGCCACCTTCTGCAATACAAGAGTGAGGGGTCCGAACCGGCAGCCAGTACCATTAGGCACTGGCCGTGCCGTAAAAAAACAGCCTGGTAGAAGCACTACCAGCAGTGTTTTACCTTGAGTAACTAAGTTTACCTATACCAAACTTTGTTGCTCAAACTTAAAAGGTCTCCAAACGCAAGGTCCTGCCTGATTAGTATCGTTACCAGGCAAAAAACTAACAATGTTAAAGTTACCTGAAGCAGAAAAGTAACCCAGTCACCCACGATAAATTAACATGCATATTTTTCCACTACTGTAAGAACAGCAATTACAATTTCATTAACGCAAGCAACATAATTTTAATTCAATTTAGGTTCATGACAAACATATGTCGTTACCCTTTTGCAATGAAAATATGTATCATAGTTATCTACCTGTTTTGTTTTGTTGTCTTTTCTTTCTGTGCTAGAATGTCATTATTTGTTACATGCAACCACTTATGTTTTAGTAACTTTACCATAGCGACATTGCTATTATTGCGTAAAATGTGTTAAAGTTACAAGTTACTGGAACAGAAAAGTAACAAGTTACACTTGGAAATTACTTAAAGAATATAAATATTAAATAATTGCTACTGTTTTTACGTGCCCACGATGTGATTATGAGACATGCCGTAGTGGGGGGCTCTGGAAATTTTAAGCAGATGGTGTTCTTTAATGTGGACCTAAATCTAAGTAAATGGGGCACCAGCATTTCGCCTCCATCGACATGCAACCGCAGCGGCCAGGATCGAACCCACGCCCTTCAGTTCAGCAGCTGAGCACCGCAACCACTGTACCACCGTGGCTAAGTTACCCAACGAAGTACAGTAGACTCTCAATAAATGGAAATCTCTTAAATGAAACTGCTGCTTAAATGGAACAACTGCCCCTAATATGATTGGTTTCGTACTTGGATTCTGCACCCCTGCTCCTCTCTCAGTAAACGAAACTCCTATTAAACAGAACACACTTTCCTGGTCCCTTCAGGTTCCGTTTGACAAGAGTCTACTGTACCTGGCTACTGGTAACATGTTATTAGTATAACTATGCAGTCACTGCCTGAGGCTGCTCTACCTGCTGCTGTCGCTGAACGATGTCCTTCGAGAGGCCTGCTGCTTGGCCAACCAGGCTGGCATAGCTGCTGGAAGCACGGCCTTCCTTGAGCTGATACAGGTACACGAGTTCACCTTCATGGCGAAGGCTTTCGAATGTCTGCGGGGAGTGTGAAGTAAGTCTCGTGGTGACAGCCCATACTAACAGTTTTATGGTTACACTTGAGTATGTCTCACAACTGCTGCACAAAAACAAGCTATTTCTGAAAAGTAAGAAACGTTAAGGTGCGAATACCAGGCAGTTGCATGCTGATCATACAGCAGTGGTTTTATTACAAAGTTTGGGAAAAACAAGAAGTAGGGAAGTGATTTCGGTGTGTTTTGAAATAAGACGAAAATTTCAATTAACTAGGGTCAAGTATACTTCAAAATGTCTGCATTTATGGAAAAAAAAAAGAAAAGTTATGGCATATCTAAAAGGAACACTAAACAGAGATGCCAATTCAGTTTACATTGAACTGTTGCAACAAAACTAACTTCACAAGTTTTGTAGTCAACAGGTTGATTACAGAAGGAGAATGAACGTCAAAGTTCCTTTCTTGAACTGAGTAATGCCAGTAGGTCCACGCAAACTCGATGCCTTTGAAATATTTTTTTTTGAAACACACTCACTTTTACTTTTGACTACCTATATTAGAAAATGAGGTGACAAACATAATTTCAAGGGTTTCACGTGTCAGGTGCTACATCGCTTCGAGTGACTGCCGTTAATATTTCATCATTAATAACAGTATGGAATCTACTTTCATAGGATAAGCTGGGAGAAGGGCAACGTGCTTCAATTGCACAGATTCTTCCGTAAAATGCAAGCTTGTGCTCACATGATGAAACTTACCAGGTACGTGACGTGTGGTGTGGCTGGGAGGTGGTCGTGCACCGTATGAAAGTGAGTTGCCAGCAGGGTGTGGGGACAAGCGGCAGGGTCACTAATGAAGCTTTCGATCGTGCCAACCACTAGTCCAACGCCATTGGCCTGCGAAGTTAAACTCCTATTTTTATTCCTCTTGGCAACAGTGTACTTGCTGCATCTCACCACACTTTTAGGTGGCAAGCTGAACGGACGTATTGAAAACCAAGCACTACACATTATAACATTCAGTGATTACACAACTAACATTACTCCGCTTCCACACGCTACATACTCGCAACACATGTGTGTGAAAGCTTCAAAGACATTCATCAATTTTAATCCACAACTTCATCAATGGGAAACTTCCTCATTAAACTACCAATTAAAGCCAAGTAGTTTCCCCTTCCTAAGTACACCTGTGTCCAATGTTGAAGGGACAGCCAACCACTCAGAACACGAATTGAGATAACCCCACTAATGGAACGATTGTTCGTTGTATTGGCTAAAAGAAAACACGTTTTTCTCATTAAACACTCATTGATATTCTTATTTCTTCATTAAAGTTGTGAAAGATGACTGATGACTGTTGACACACCACGCGGCGCGATAGCAAGGATGCATACGATTCCCATCAAGTGACCTTTTACTGGTGTACATGGTTAATGGTTTCTACGCCTTCATTTGTACTGAGTAGAACAGTGGTGCTGCCTTCGCTTGACGTATGATCCGATGCTCCTGAGCATCAGCATGAAAGTTGTTAGCCAAGGTCCTAGCGGCACCTGCCGACAAATTGGAGAAGTACAGAGGAGCGCCTTGCTTTCAAGACGGTAAAGGTACTTCACGTGCCAATGCACGCTAGGAAAAAATGATACCTGCCTTTTATATTCAAAAACGGTTGAAAATGTCAAAACGAAGGTGGTTAACCACAGTTGCACTCACTCCTGTGAAAGCAGAACGTTGAGCATAATGAACAATTCGCATGGAGGGCTATTGACATCACCATCGCTTCTCAGCGTTGCTGGAGGAGAGACTCTAACTTTTTTCAGTGGCGTCTCAGATAGAAAAAATCTGCTTACAAAATATCCACATGCCTTTGGAATCAACCGCTGCAGGTTTAACCACTACCGATGGAGAGCTCTTCGTTGTGCCGCAAAAAACTGGCTTGAGAAAAACTGGTTTTCAGTCCCTTTAAATGTTTGCTTCCTGTGCTCAAGACCAACAACAGTGGCAAGTATCCCAATCCTTTCGTTGGAGCTCACTACCACATGACCTTAAGGAGCCTTACACAATCAGCATGCTTAAGTAAAAACAAAACTTAACATTTTCCTTCATCTTGTTTAACTTTGTTTTTGTTAACTTGAGTTGAGACATTATTTATCGTTACTTTGACAATTGACACTGCAACAAGTACATCTTAATTACACAGATGTTACTGGAGGTCCCCTCCAGTCTTTGACTACACAGGAGGTCCTCCTGTATATACCCGTAGATGTCATGTGTACATACGAAGTATGCATAATTAAGGCTATTCTGGTTATAATCACACACCTATTCTTATTAAGCAAAGGCAATGTCCTTTGCTGGGGCTTAGAAGAGACGTTTATTTCTGATTGCAAGTGAAAGATGCAAGATTGATTGTGACTGAACTAGAGAATAGTAATAGCAACACGTTAAACAGTAACACATAAAGTACTAATAGTAACTAGATAAATTCTAAAGGCAGCATGTTATTAGTAACTCATTAACGCCCAAGACTATGTACTCTCTGTACAGTGATTTAAATTTATGTTTTCAACACCACTTACCACTTTGGTGCCCTTGCCGAATTCATCCATAATGACAAGTGACTTCCCGCTTCTTTCTTGGAAGATGTGGGACATCTAAGAGCAATTCAGGCAGAAAAAAAAAAACAACACAAGTAAAGTTACTCTGCACCTAGAAATTGAAACAGGTAGAGATAAGGAAGATGAAGGAGGGAGGGGTGCACCATAAGGAGTGGCTGGAGAAGATAATGCACATTTTACGTGTTAAGACATTTTCACCGAGAACGCAACTTTTGTGAGGCACAAAAGAACTTTGTTAACAATGACTTATCTTCAGATGCTGTACACTATAACCTCATTATAACAAATTCACATCTGACACGAAAATAACTTCGTTATACCCGAAAATTCGTTATAAATGTGCATTCATAACACTGTATCTACGATAAGACTATATTTCATTTACTTCGTTATAACCAATAATTCGTTATATCCATGTTTGTCATATCGAGGTTTGAGTGTACATAAGCAGCAGCAAACTGAAGAGACGGAGTAATAAGGAAGAAATTGTTTTTAGGTCACACTGACTTCTGCTGCAGCCTGCAATCTTCCCACGGCGTCCTTCACGTGCTTCACCAATTTGGCCCAACATGCTAAAAGTAAACGCATTCTGGTGCCCTTTCACCATTAATAGACTTTTTAAGGGGTGGTTAGAACGTAGTAGTAGTTTATTCAATCATCAATCAGTTACAGAGTACAGTGTACTGCACATTGATCATACATGTCAGATAAGGAGCAGGGTTAGCAAAAAGGCAATTTAATGCCTGACAAAGTGCTGTAACCCGTCCCAGTCAATAAAGTGCACAAGGATCAGTGATGTATACATGTTAAAAAATTAGAAACGAAACAAGCAGCCACAGTTACACAATTTTTGATAACATTACATAAAACCTCGTTAGAAGAACATTAACATTTCGAGGCCTGTTTGCAAGACTCAGTTGATAACAATAGCGTATTATAACATTTTTTTTATAGAGACAAAGCAAGGAATATGTGCAAATATCCAGACTTGTTGAATACAAAACCATGCTATTACTATTCACTAAATGAAAATGTGACAGATGCACGTCAATTTTAACAACTTGAGAGATGCCACCTAGAAAAAAAATCACTTTTGAAGCATTAGTAGATACGTGTGTATTTTCTTTTTAAACGCAATTACTGAGCGGCTCTCTCGCACGATGGTGGTAATTGTGGGATGTACAAGGGATGTACAACTAAAATGAAGAAAACTCTTTTCATGTGGTGTTTACATTATACCGAACATGCACTGAATCAAGCACTATTGTAAAGAATTGGCAGAATTCCCAGCACTACCACTGCAATCCTGTGGAATCTCGGCAAACTGTAGATACGGTACCTCTAATTTCCCAATTCATGCTTACTTGCATGTGCTTTCAGTTCAAAAAACAGTGCGAGCAATGAAAGTTTATCATAAACTGGCACAGCCCCACCTTTCAACACTCATGAAAAGTATGGGGATTATCACCAGGCATGTGAACAATGCAGCTCAAGATGTTTCCATATTGAATCAAACTAAAGGGCACAAGCTCAAATGTATGCTAATCGTGACCAGATGCAAGCAACCAATAGCCAACAATATTTTGCACGCATGCACTGTCCCGGTAAATAAGGGTATAAAATATTTAACACAACTCAAGAAAGCCTCTTTTATGCCTTTTCGCTCTAAATCAAATGATTCGAGATTGTTTATCACACTCGCACTCAAAATGTTTTTCTCTAAACTAAGATAGCATGCAGAGCCCCCGCCACGGTGGTCTAGTGGTTATGGCGCTCGACTGCTGACCCGAAGGCCGCGGGATCAAATCCCGGCCGCGGCGGCTGCATTTTTGATGGAGGCGAAAATGTATGAGGCCCGTGTGCTTAGATTTAGGTGCACGTTAAAGAACCCCAGGTGGTCGAAATTTCCGGAGCCCTCCACTACGGCGTCTCTCATAATCATATCGTGGTTTTGGGACGTTAAGCCCCAGATATTATTATTACAGTAATCCCTCGTTAACTCGAAGCCGTAAAATCCAGGGAAAATTTCGAGATAAGCGGTATTTCGAGTTAAGCAAAACGCCGAAAATGTTTGCCCAGGTCACTGTAAAAGAAAAGCCAGTGCTGCCAGGAAAAGCTCCACTGCACGAGACGGCAACCGTAGTAAAGCACAGGAATTCAGAGCGAAAAAAAAAATTTATTACCGAGGACCAAAAAACTGCGTGATGCTCGCCTGTTTCGCGTTCGCGTTCGGTCCCAGAAAGGCGTTCTCCAGTTGCTCAACACATCGCATGAGCCGTTGGTCGCCACCGCTGCATTCGACCTTGGGGCTCTTCGATTTTCCATTTTCTGGCAGCCCGCTGGCTGCCAGAAACCAGCCAGCGGGTTCCGGTTCTGACAGGAAATGACGTTATATCACGTGGCCTAAAAACTTCTGGCAACCAGAAAGTGGTCGGGAGAAGTAAAATCGAATTTTGGGCTCGCGGCTGGGCGGCTCACAACTGCGTCGTCTGCTCCAACATGCTAGTACAAATTTTGTTAGCTACGATCGCTGGGCTTGTGGCCTTGCTGCGCGCTCGCAGGCTCCGCAGGCGTCACCAAACCGTTGGGTGCGAGGATGAAAATGTCGAAGAGCTCGTTGTGTGTCTGCTGATAAGCAGACTGCAACGAGAAGAACGGCATAGAGTTCCGCTGGTTCCGCTGTATGTTGAGAACGTCGAGCCCCGTGTTATATAAGGCGTCCCGACTATAGTCACCCCGACTGTCTAGAATTACTTGCGCAGCCCTGGTTGAGGAGCTTGAAGCTTCGGCATTTTATCCTCAAGGCCTCCGAGAACGATCGAAGATTTCGGCCGAAAAGACGCGCGCTTCTTGTCGCACTGGCCGAGAGCGGCCGAGGGTCCCGAGGCCTTTGCATTCCGCGGAGTCCACGCAAAGATGGTCGCGAGCGCTCATCGTCCCTTTTGGCGTCTGCTAGCCAGAAAACGGCCAGAGAGCCGCCAGACCAAAATCGTCCTGGCGAGTTCTGGCGACCCGCGGGTCGCCAGATGCAGCCAGAGAGCGAAAAACGAATGCCCACCGGAAGTGCGCGCGCGGTGGGCGGAGCAACCAGAGAAAAAACGAATGCGTTCTGGCTGTCTCTGGCAGCCCGCGGGTAGCCAGATGTAGCCAGAAGTGGTAAATCGAATAGGCCCCTTGTTGCGGAGCAAGCGCAGCACGTTACGTGTTTCTGTCGTCGTAGGCACTTCTCGGGGCTCTTCCTCGTGCATGGTCTTCTGCGTCGTTCACGGCCATCTCAACGATATCGGCGTCCGACAGCATTCCGGTAACGGGGACGTCCGCCTCGTAGAGCGCATACTCCTCAAAGGCCATCTCGCCGTCTTCAGTATCGTTCACGCAGCCAGTTGCCTTGCGCACTTCATTGCACAGCTCATCACAGCCGCTGAATTCTGCGCCAATGTCTTCTTCGATCGATTCGGGGGCGCGAGAAAACCCTGCATGTGCGAAGCAGTTAGCAATCGCCAGCGGGCGTAGTTGGCGCCAGGCTTCGGCCATCAGATTGATTGCACCCAGCAGATCGATTTCATACTTTTTCCCATTGTCGTATGACAGCAGAATTCGGTGCAGCAGGCTCTTCCTATAATACTTGCGGGCAATCTCAATGACTCCCTGATCCATTGGCTGGAGAACGGACGTCATGTTCGCCGGCAGGAACTCCAGCCTAACAGCCGCCAAGTTGTCGATTTTTCCGTGACCGGGGCAGTTATCCACAACAAACAACACTTTCCGACCGTCCTTTGCCATCTTCCGGTCAAGCGCACGGACATGCTCTTCGAAAAGCGCCGCCGTCATCCAGGCCGTTTTATTGGCGCGGTATGTCACATCCCTCGGGAGCCGTGCATTTCGGAAACACCTGGGATTAAGCGACTTGCCAATAATGAGGAGGGGCAGCTTTTCATCGCCGGTAGCGTTGGCACCAAAAAGAATGGTTATCCTGTCTTTGCGTTGCTTAGCGCCCGAGCACGCTTCGCCTTTTGGTGTGTATGTGCGGTTAGGCAGCATTTTGTAAAGAGAGCGGCTTCGTCGAGGTTAAAAATGTCCTTGTCCGCGTACTCCTTTTGCAGCTCGGCGAGGCGTAGGTTGCGCCATGCGTCTGCAGCCTGTTCGTCGACAATGCCGCTTTCGCCGTGGATAGGCTTCGATGACACGTTATTTCGCTTCTTAAACCGCTCGAACCAGCCATTGCTGCAGCTGAAGTCCGCGTGACCCATCTGCAGTGCCAAAGCGTCTGCTTTTTCCATCATCATTTGGGTTGTCACGGGAAGATTGGCTGCTCGAACGTTTTGGAGCCACAACAGAAGTGCTGATTCGACGTCCGGGAATTTGGACGCTCGAACGCGCTTCCGTTTGCTTGAGAAGCTTTGCTCGAAGCCTTCCAAAAACCTTTTGTTTGTTCTTGAGCACTGTCGAGAGGGTTGACAAAGGGATGCCGAATTCCTTGGCGATGCACGACTTGCTTCGACCTGCCTTTTCTACTTCCTTGATTAGCTCGACTTTTCTCTCCAACGTCAGAGATTTGCACTGCTTTGGGCGGGACATCGTGGTCGATATTCGGAAGCGTCCGTTGCACACACCACTCACTACTCAGCAAAACTGAACTCAAGATGCGTCGTGCGCAGATCGCGGGGAAAACAAAGAATACCAGCTCGCACATGCAAGGGTTAGGTTACGTACTGACTGGCCCACGCTTGCACACGCCGCCCACGGCGCATAAGTCGCGCGCAGGTGCGCACATGTGATCACTCCCACGGTTGCTTGACAAGGCTTGACAATTCCCGTCCGCGGGAATTTCAAATTCGGCCTTCACGACCGCGTTCGGCACGTATAGTAAGAGCTAAGCGTTCGCATGGAGCCCTCGTTTCCTGTTGGGAGTGGACTTTGCCTTCGGCCCTCCCGGTCAAGATTTCGAGATATCCGCTGTTCCCTCCGGAAAACGTTTCGAGATAAGAGGGGGCAAATACATAGCACCTATGGGAGGTTAATGCACGGCGAAAAAAAGTTTCGACTTAACCGAGATTTCGAGATAAGCGAGTTCGAGTTAACGAGGGTTTACTATTAAGATAGCATGCAGATATGTAAACACATGTTCATTTCTTGAGTTACAAATGCAGCCAGCAACACATAAAAAGCAGTGAACTTTGAGCGGCTCTGTCAAACTGTGAAGAATGTCTAAACCTGCTCCGTGGAGTAATAGCTGCCTGGTTAATGTACGCAATGGAAATTTCTCATAAGGGCTTCTGATAGTGCGCTATCTGTACAACTACCTACAACACTCCGAAGTAGTATGCACAGATTCATCCATCTCTCAGGTATCTCTAATCACCCTGTCCTAAACCAACTGTAGTCTATCTTTATGCTCACATCATGCTAAACCACTGTCCTTTCTCTGGTACACACTGCTAATCCAACAGACTACCAGTTGTCTACTCCATGTATAACGCAAGCAGTCCCATTTAATTTTCTCCTTGCAATCTCAACGAAGTCTCGTACACCTGTTGCCAATTCAGTGCCAGTAGGTATGGTATCAAAGTAGCAAGTCATGCTTGGTGACAAAAACCTGCGATTTAACAAATGTCACGCACACGTATTCAAATGCCCTTTGGCCTGGTCTTAGGAAACGTACTAAGGTATTTTACTGATATCTCAACCCTCGTTGCAGGCACCGACTGCACCGCATACCTGATTGAGCTGCATCCCGAAGGACGACAACCCGTGCAGCAGCGACTCCTCCGAGTACATGCAAGTCAGAATGGCATCCACAGCTCCAATCTGTGCGGACTCAGCCGGCACGAAGCTTCCGATGTGAGCCATGTAAACTATTAGAGCAACCTGTGCAAGGACACAGACATCGAAATAAAGTAGACTCTCAAGTACTGCACACTGTAAAGGGAAACTACCAAGAAAATAAATTTTTCTCATATCAGTAAATTACCCTTCTGCAATATCAAAAGCAAAGCCCTCGCCGCGAGAAGCCATTTGAGGCCAGAAAACATGTAAAAGGAAAGCACAAGTGGTGATTGTACGTTGACGTTCCCCCACCAACTCGCCCTGATGGCCTAAATTTTGATGGTATCCTTCAGCACCTACATTCAATTGTTTGTCTGTTCATTCATTCATTCATTCATATGAGTTAGGGCCCATTAGGGCATTACATAGGGGGGATGCGATCAAAACAAAGCACAGTACGAGATCATTACGTATACGCAGTATAAGAAATTATCAGTCTACACTGGTTCATTCACTTTAGTGTCACTTTAAAGTCTATAAGTCTAGAAAGCAATTAATTTCATGCATTCAGGGCACAAACCTGCTTGAGGTAGATGCTCTTCCCACAGTTGTTGGGGCCGGTGATGATCTTGATCTTGGAGTGAGGCCCACCACTGGAGAATGCATTTGGCACAAAGCTGCTTCCTGCGCTCTCTACCAGAGGATGCCTGCATGAAATAAGAAGTCATAAAGTTCTTCACATGACGGGTACTGGCAGAAGCCTTTCTAGAAATATTTATTGCAGCATGTTGCAAGCTTTTGCATAACATTGCATTTTACTAGGTGTTCTTATCCCAGCACTTTGTGTTTTGTGTCTACATCATGCTGCACGTTGAACATTTCGTGGCCATATTAATAAGATACAGAAACTTCCTACTGTACCAACAGTGACACATTGTTTGTCTGTTTTCATTGACCGTCTCATAGTAGCGACCCATTGTTACAAAGCAACTGCTCCACAAAAGATGTGCCTGCAAGTATCAAATCTTCTCAAATGTCTCCAATTCTATAACAAAAGAATCTTGTCTGACTAGAGTGCACGCATGTCGTGAAGAGCAATGCATTCTGGAATGTACAAAGAGCCATGCATAAATGGCCAGCGCACTTGAACTGTAAATGAGAATTTAATGACCAATGACAGTACTCATTGATATTGTTGTGATCTGAGTGTGGCTTGTTTATTTAAAAGCAAGTTTGCCGATTGAAGACTGAGATTTGCGACACCCCTAATTTGACATGGCCTTGTTCTTCACCTGCACAACAACAGGACAGCACAGTTCACAACATTCACTCAGGCACGCTCCATGCCGCATATGATGATGACTTGGCTAACGCTGGCTACCATCCTATCGCCTTCAACACTATGTGTCAGGGCACTCGCTGCTTCACCCCGAAGCGTCGAAGTGTTTCATGCCAAGTGTGAGGTTCCTGCCTAGCTTCAACACAGCTGTACTCATTTCCAGCTCTTTCTTCAATAAAAATATATACTGTCATACAATAAGTAGTGAACGCAGTAAACAGGCCATAGGTGCCAGGCATAATCAGCTGCAACTCATGACCATGCAAATGTTTCAAAGTACTAGAATGGTTACTAATCAGCGCCCACTCTTCAACAAGATTATAACGAACACAGGCACAGAAGACTATATTCCATAGTATCAAACGAGCAAAAACCTTTGAGCAATACCCATACCAAGTATATGACTTGGACTGGGCATTCCATATATCAGAAATCAAGTGCCTACATACAGCACCCACATAAAACCAACCCCAACAACTTGTTCTTTCTCCAGGTAGGATTTTCGATCATGTAGCCAAGCACGCTTATCAGCATGCTCAGATGTATCCTCAAGAACTGCAGTCCAACTGAGAATCTGATAAGACAGCTACATATCAAGTTTCCCGCATTACACATGCTGCCGTGAAAGTAAGATTGTCGTTTGGTGTTTACTGTAGCACAGATATGGTTCCCTCGTGTATAGCATAACTGCTACAAAAATCTCGATGCACCTGGCTTCAGATACATAACATTAAATGACATATACACGAACCTGTACACTTTCAATAACTGACATAGAACATGAGCCGGTTCATAACACCCGAGTTCGAATGCTATATCTTACCTTCCATTATTGATGACGATGGCAGTTTCACTGTTGAGGGTGGGCCGGACATAATTTTGCTCACGTGCCACCAGGGCAAGGGAAAGCAATCTGAAAATTGTAATATGTAATGACTGCTGTGTTTAATGTCCAGAAGCTATGGTATTTGACAACCTGCAGGGAAGGACTCTAAGTAATTTTTAACTGTCACGGATTCTTTGAAGCATACCTTAATAATATAAATAGGTGCAAGACAATGTGTGCACACTGGCTCCAATAGACTATGGCTGGCTTAAGGAATAATTGCCACATTGTTGCAAATTCAACAGCTAGTTGAACATTGTATCCACTGTAGGGGTGTGCGAATATTCGAAAGCTTCGAATATTCGTCGAACATTACATTCGAAATATTCGTATTCGATTCGAAAATCGTGTATTCGAAAGGTTTCGAATATTCGATAACTTCGAATATTAAAAAAATTCGAATATGCGATTCGATTATCATGCATAAAACAACTCGTCTTCCACATTTCTGCTGCGTTCGTATCGCTAAAAACGTTGCCGAGAGGAGCGATAAACATCGTAAGTACACGGAGGCACGATACCTGCCTGCGACGAGCGTCCCAATACGTATGATTTATTGCTGGTGCATCTCCGACGTGCAGCGCTGTTGGCGATCATGTAACCGTACATTTTCAATATTATGCGGCCGTAACGTGCCGCACTACCACTCGTTCACTATGCGGGACCACTTCTGAAGAAAGACAGTGACCCACGGGACTGGTGGCGGACTTTAGGCACCTTCAGATACCGCAGTCTGGCAAAGCTTTGCCCCATGTAACTCCCATACCAGCCACTTCTGTTCCAAGCGAGCGTGCCTTTTCAGTGGCAGGGAGGGGGGGGGGGGGTTGTCTCTCTTACAAGGGAGCGCCTGCTGCCTGATCATGTGGAGCAACTCATATTGCTTCATGATAACATGTAGCCATTACTTTCATTGTGCCGTGATATTTGCTTGTGTTGTGATGTGCATTGTGCTAGCCTGGATATTGTGTTCTGGAGATAGCAGTGTATGTTATGTCGCCAGTCAGGCTGTTAATGTTCTTTTTCTTCAAATAGCTACATGTTAAATGAAATATCGTTACTGTGGAGGCGTTTTTCCTTTGATATTCGATATTCGATTCGATATTCGAAGGTGGATATTCGTATTCGATTCGTATTCGAAAAATATGATATTCGCACACCCCTAATCCACTGCAAAACTACGGAAATGCTAGTTTTGAACAAACATTCGTAATGCTACATAAAAGTTAGGTTTCTCTGTTTACACGCAAGGTTTGAGCATGCAACTGCATACAGGGGAGGCTTAATCTCAATTGCCGAAAGCGGTTAATAGTGCCCCCTGTGATATGGTTGCAGTGCATTTGAGCATGCTCATTACGTTGGCTACTAGGGCAATGTCAGCTGGGAATTGCAATTTCGAACTACACATAAGCGCAAGTTCTCAATATTTGCATAATAACTGCTGGGTTTTACGTCCCAAAACCACAATATGATTATGAGGGACGCCGTAGGAGAGGGTTCCGGAAATTTCCAACACCTGGGGTTCTTTAACGTACACCGAAATTAAGTACACAGTCTTCTAGCACTTCACCTCCAATGAACTGAGGCCTTCACAGGTCAGCAGTTCTGAACACTTACAAGTGTGGCACAAGCACATCCACGTACATTAAGCCAAACATGGTACGGCAGCTGCACATAGTAATATCAAATGTTGGGGTTTGATGTGCCAAAACCATGATATGATTACGAGAGACGCCGTAGCGGGGGGGGGGGCTCCCGAAATTTTGACCACCTTCGGTTTTATAACGTGCACCTAAATCAAAGTACACAGGTGTTTTGTTGCATTTCGCCCCCATCGAAATGTGGTCGCCGTGGCTGGGAATAGAATGCGCGCCTTCGAGCTTAGCAGCACAACACCCTACGTACTAACTACCACAAAAGGTCGGCAGCTGCACATGTTGCGCAGTCTGCGAACACTTAAATATATACAGTATTTCAAATGCCATAGAATGGCATCGAAGATATGATTATCTTAGCCATATGAGATAGTAATCAACAGGCATCCGCCGGCAACAACAAGTGATGCACAGTCTACTGTTGCTTCCTTCCTCAGTAGTTTCTTCAGTCAGAACATATTGCCACTACTCTCTCTCTTACTGTGAAAAGCTGATAAGTAAATAATAAAGGACATTGCATTCATAATTTCTTGAAGCGAAAAAAAAAAAAGGAAAGAAAGAAAGTTGAATCACGAGTCACAATCAAGGAAATTGCAGTTTTAATTTCTGCGTGCGAGAATGTGGTGTGCACTACAGTTTTGGTCAGCAGAGAAATGAGTAAATACAGCAAGAAACTTGATGCAAATGTATAATCTCTATTCAGTGCGAAACAGCTTGAAAATAAACGGCATATTTTGAAAACATAGTGGGCAAAGCAAATGTTCGAGACTTGCAGGCAGTAGCCAGAATTTGGTCTGCTCGGATCAGTATTATCATGCTTCAACTGTAGTAAGGTGTCGTCACTGGCGAACAAGTGAAAAACGAATGGTAACGTACGCATCGAGTTCACCACAAGCTGAGACTGCCTCCAGGAATGCCTCCGCCACCTCGAGAATCATGTTCTGAACTTTGTGCATGATCTCTGTTTCCCTATCTGCATAGCGAAGAGATAGGATTACACAGTTAAGTCTCTGTACAGGTACCAAGCAAGCACGAAAATAAATTGCGTGCCGTTTGCAATAAGTGAATGAACCTTAGTTAACTGATGCTGATAATGTTGTTTCTACTGCCTGCAGCAATTGACACTATAATACAGTTAAACAAGCAGCATGGTAAATTCAGTGCTATCAATGTCTAAATAATTCTGTTAAGAAGCCTTTCTCAGTTAAAGGGTGACTGGCTGTTTCTTAACCTTCTCTCTTCGTTTGTGATAAGCTCAGCTTAGTTACAAGGTGACCAAGATTTTAAGTCAATCCACTATATCAAGTTTTATAACTAAACAGTGTAATTATCATGTCTTTAGCAATGAAATTATCATAAAGTTATCAAGAATCATAACTTAAAGGAACGTCGGCCAGCGATTCGTTGACAAGCTACCCAATCGGAGCAGCAGCAATAAGCAATAATCCATTTGAAGGTACCTTTGTTCAAAGAAAAAGAGAAGAATTTATATATAATTAACATACCAATTATCTCGTACAGAGTATCACCCAAGAGACCATCCAGAGCTGTAAGATAAAAAATTATAAACATTGTAGGTCACGGATACAGTAATGGAAGCGACTTTTTGAATTTTGGAGCAGATCATGAAGCAGAAAAAATGGTGCTTTTGAGCTACCATAAGTGTTTTCGGAGGAGAAAAAATGCTTGTTTGGAGCAGCTATTGGTGTCTTTGGAGCAGATGACAAAATATCCCAAACGACACCTGGAGTTTAAAGCATCATTTAGGTATCCCATAAATATTATTATTTATTATTAAACATTGCACATACAATAATCGCTTAAAATTGCAAACGACAAATAATTAAGCAGATGGATAGTCATTGAACACAAAGTAAGATGAGCAACATATATTTAAAATACCAGTGCTTGTGGCAGAAATGATATAGAAGCGATAAAGCTGAACAGCAATTTACAAAAGTAGCCACAGTCACATGTAACTATTGCCAAACAGCAGTTTATAATCAGTACGAGCTCAATACGTTATTTTCATATTTCGCCAAAATAGCCAGCATTGAAATCAGTAGGATATTGAACTAATCTAGCACACATTAAACCAAAATAGTCCGTTTGTCAGGTACAATTATACCGCTAAATGACAATGCCAAATAATGACAATGCCAGTACGTGTAGCATTGTCAATATGCTAGCACACAGCTAGTATACAAGCTGCATACTAGATGATAGTACACAGCTTGTTTTTGTTTTCATTTAGGCTTGCTGAATGGTCACATGGTTATAGTTCACTGTTTTCAGTTTCCCAGTACCATTTTGGAGCAAAGGATCTCCGGGCCATTAAAAAAAATAACAATAATGCTGACTCACTCTTCATAGTTGCCGTCTTAAAATAGCTTTTGTTGTCACAGGAGAACTGAAACGAAGTGAGGGAAGTGAATGCACATAAGCATCATGGTTGGCTCACAGGAACTTGATGCTTCAAAACGCGACAGAGTAGGAGGAGACCATACTTCATAGCACATCAAAATATGCTTACAATAATTAGCAAAAATAAAATATGAGCTCGAAAGACGGCAATGCTGCATTTTAGTCTTTTTGAAGTATCCACAGCCACTTCAGCAAAGTTCAACTAAAGGATTGCTCTTGCTACAGAATCGAAGTAAGTGCACTTACAGATCAAAACAAGGCCGCACACTACTTTCGTCGATTCACTAAGCCTGTGCGAATAGTAAATTTTAGGTTCGAAGCGAATAGTGATTTGGTCGAATAATTTCGAATCGAATTCTATTGGTATATGTCCCATTTGTCATGACCCAACTAACCTGCACAATATATTTTAAAATTGAAACAAGGCATATGCAAATGTCGTTCTTTTTGGTTCAAAGGGAAGTGGAAGCAAATTTGAATAGTAGCAGGATTTGACTTTCGGTAGAATGCAAGTGATAACCTTGAAGGTAAGCATTAGACAGAAGTCTGTCTGGTTGGGTAACATCAACTGTTCCCTCAGAACTCTCTCCCCCCCGGTGTATGCGCACGGGCTACGCTCCGCAGTAATGCGTGGGGTCATTGACTGCCGCGAGAGTGCCTTCAAGATGCCGCTGCAGAGTCGCCGCAGTCCCCTCTGAGGAAGGAACCAAGCCGGTTCCGAAACGTTGGTTCTTTCGTGTTTACGCAAATTTGGTTGAAGATGAAATAATAGTTTTCTCAAGTGATAACCTGTAAAATATGTTACGTTTTAAAATTTACTATACTTAGAGCATATAGGCCGATATAACAAGCTTTTAAACTTAAAAAAATGATGAATCGATGTGATGGTAATTTGTTCATTTAACCTTGAAGTGGAGCTTCGCGGCAGTGCGGATTTCCCCTGGATAGGTGTATTCACGGCACAGCACCCCTCCATTGCAGTGAAACCACCTTTACATGTGGTTACATGCGTTTTGTATACAGTAGACTCTCAGTAAATGGAAATCTCTTAAACGGAACTGCTGCTTAAATGGAACAACTGCCCCTCATATAATTGGTTTTGTACTTGTATTCTGCACCTCTGTTCATCTCTCGGTAAACTGAACTCCTGTTAAATGGAACATATTTTCCTGGTCCCTTCAGGTTCCGTTTAATGAGAGTCTACTGTATGTCTACTCGTTCATTTCGAATATTTCGAAATTTAGAATGACTTAAATTCGTTTCAAAGCGAATTTGAATACTGTAATATTTGTTCGAATATTCGCACAAGCCTACTATTCACGCAAGGTGTACCCACTTTAACATGATTATGCAGCTGTGCTGAGTGGCTATCTAAAGAGGGGCCTCTACTCGAGAGATGTTCGATTAGGTCAAAAACTTTTGTGGATACGGCCCTACGATACCATAGAGTAGATGATAGGCACCAACTGTCTTCAAAAAACGAAGTCCACTACAATAATGTGGAGTGCTTGCGTACCATGAACTGGAGACCAGGCTCGTCAGTTCCAGGTGCATTTTCAGCAATAGTGAGCAGATAGCCAATCTAAATAAAAGAGAGATCATTTAAAGGCCCATGGAATGTTTAATATTTTAAAAACTACATATATAGTACTAAAAAACCACATACTTGAAATCAGAGCAGAAATATAAAACTCTGCAAGTTTCATCGAAATCGATCAAGAAATAAAGATAGAGTTCTGAATCACAGTGTTGCCCCTTACGTTTACACTGCGGTTTGCCTTTAGCAAGACGATACAGGGGCACAAAAGATACATCATCTGTTGAAAGAACATGACGGTTCCCATTTAGCAATACATTGCAGCATGTGCAATTGTGCATCTTTGTTTTGTAACACCAAAGTCTTGTTTAAGCATCAGAACAAGCAAGCACGCGAAATCGTGGAAGCATTTCATATTCACTAAGCTGGCGATATGTCCATCAGTGTCCCATCTATCGTTCTTTAACACAAAAGATATCTTTTTTTAGCATCATGAGTTAGTTATCAGTCACGTTTTGTTTCTCCCTTTTGAACCTGTGGTTTTTCCTTTCTTGCTTCGTACAGAATTTATGCTATTTGAATACTAGCACAGAGCGTTTGTGTTATTCTTTACTGTCATTGCTAAACCACCTTCAGTTAATTAATTTTGATTTGCTCAGTTGTTCCTCAGCTAAACTTAGATCTATATTTGTGTAGAAGAAAACTAATTTCACTTATGCTGGCATCGTGCTTTTGTATGTTCTTTCTATTGGGTTATTGTGTATTACTTTTATTCTGCACTAATGATATGTTTTCGTTTGTTTATTGACTGTTTTTCATAGCTGTTGCCCACAAGCCATTCATTACGTTGGGCTGCGGACTAGTCAAGCTGCCTCTCGGCAGCTTTTTCTCCATTGTCCTCCATCCATAAAATTGTACACGGTGGAAATAAAGATTTGACTTGATTCATGGGTAGTTGTAGCCATCATCTGTTAGACTGTGTCTTGTAAATTCAGGTGATATGCAGTTGGCACTGTACTCTTCTATATAAGTGTTCTTCCTTTCAATAAAATTTCAGTTGTGAGTATGCACTTGTCCTTGTGCGTTCTTTCTTCATCTCTGTTAGTGTTGCACTACCAAATCATCAAAATGGGATCAAACCAACTCGCCTAAATGTCTACACTTCTAAAGGACATGAAAGCCCAATACCTGTGGCAAGTAAACGACCTGGCAATCAGTGATCTCAGGGTCCAATTTCTCCAGCTCTCCGTAAGCAATGCGGGTCAGCAAATCGGGAAGACCATTGTAGACACGCTTCTCTGAAAGGTACAGGGGAGCATCAACAACAAGCATTCTCAACGCACGCGAGTGCCGCACCAGATGACGGAAACATCGCACTTACTCTCGTCGAGCGTGCTGTCGATGCCCCGGTTGACGACAAACCGCTCTGCCGCCTGCGATTCCTCAAAGTCGAGCTACAGTGAAACGGAAAAAAAAGGGCTCACTCAATTTTTACTGCCACCGACGTGGAAATATGCGTGTCATACCCTCTCCATAGTGCTGAGGAGCATTATGGAGAACTTTGTTTCTTCACTGACAGTGTTTTTACTTAAAAGCTAGCAACCTTTTACCAGCCCTGAAGAAGCTTTAGCTAACTTTTATAATAACTATTCTGATTTATGAAATTCCTGCATATGCAATGCTGTTCTCTGTCATAGCATCAACAGTGGCTGGGAGGTAAAATTTTTGATCGCCAACGTACATGCCCGGAGCTCTAAATCTCAAAGGACACTGGCATTATTTTTCTCTCATACTATAATACTCTCTCAAAGCCCTCTAGGATTCCTGCAACGCACTACCAGTAGGCACTGACAAACTTGGGCAGGCATCAGATTGACTGGGGGAGCGATCCCACAGGTAGTGCTGTAAAGAGCAGAGTGCAACTGCTACGAGGTGATGTTTTCGCATCACCTTCTTCTTTGCCTTGGCCAAGCACGTCGACGCGGACAAACTTGTAAACTCACCGTTTTCTTGATGAGGGCGGTGATTCGCAGAAGGTCCTCGATTCGTAGAGATGTCATCTGAACAGAAAAACGACATGACACAGCTCGACATCAGCCTGACAAAGCAAACGTGCCATCCCATAAACTTTTGCAAATTTGCAAATTTCTCCAGGATGCAAAAATGGGGGATACCAGCTTTTTTTAAGTGTTTACCATGATTACCCGTTTTTCAGGAATATGCCTACTTTGTTAACGGTTATTTACCTACACATGTAGCACACAAGCGGCATCAAACTGTGAACACCAGAGGTTGACGAGCAAAACTACGCTTCTAAGTCACAGAGATCTTTTTTAAAGGCTGCGCTGTAGATTCAATGTTTTTTTTTCAAGAACTTTTCCAAAGCAAGTACTCCTCTGGCATATATAATAGTAGGTTGATTTAGAGGTTTATAGTAGTCAGTCCTAATCAAATTGTGATCATATACATATTTATGCTGAAGTCATTCGTGTTCTGTTTTTGCATGAATAGAATCAAATATCAGGCTAGAAATATAGCACAAATTTGCTTTCAGTGATGTTCATTTCAAGCAAAGAAAACTTATACTTCTGACGTGGCTCACAGAGAGCAATACGTCGAACGACTCGTTGAAAATGGTAGTACCTTCAGCAAAGTGATTATACAGTAGAACCCCGCTGTTACGTTCCTCACTGCTGCGTTTTCCCGGCTGTTACGTCGTTTTCCGCCGGTCCCGGCATAGCTCCCATAGGATTCAATGTATTGGGAACCCCGCTGTTACGTCGTAACTGTCGGACCGTTCCCGTATGATACGTCGCGAAGTGCGCTCGGAGCCGACCGAGTGACTACCAAAGAGAGCCGCCATGGGGCATTTTCACGCAGCTTGGCCTCGTTTGACCGTAATATTAGCCGCATGAGAGGCGCAAGCAACAGAATCTTTCAATTGATGCAAACTAAAGCATGGCCTTCGAGATTCAAATTGCAAAGATGGCGTCTATGACGTAACTGCCCGCGAAAGCAAGGCCTTCGAGATTGGCATTTACTATTGACAAAAGCATAGCCTTTGAGATTTGTATTGCACAAACATGGCGTGTATGACGTAATTGCTTGCGAAAGCAAGGCCTTCGAGATGGCATTCACTTCTGCCATCGCGTCGGCGTAGACTCATCATCATCGTTATTTGTCGGAGAGCGGGAGGAGTTCGAGCTGGTTGGAGCTCGCACGGTCGTGCGTGCGGTTCGCGGTCGGACTCGCCGCGCCGGTCGTGATTGCGTGTGCTTGGTTCTTTCATGCCTACAGCTGTTGGTGTTAAAAAAAATCACATACGTTGATTACATTTCTGTGGATGAGGCCGTCCTAAGCTCCGCGTTTCTATCCATCGACTAGATCGCGGCTGAGCGCGCCAATTTTCGTGCTGCTCGTAAGAATTGAAATAAAATTCTGTACCACTAAATATTTTGCCGTTTTTCCTGTTTTTCGGCTCTTACGTTTCCCGTCTCTTACGTTTATTTCCTGCGGTCCCTTCAAAAACGTATCAGCGGGGTTCTACTGTATTCGACAGTACGCTGCAAAACAAAGTTGAATGAAGACACATTTATTACACAGGAGGTTCAACTCATCCAAGCATCAACGTATCTTGCTCTTTTTTTTGGCACTAGTCGACACAACTTGCAAAAACAAGTGGTGTACACAATAGTGTATAAAGCGTGTCAAAGGGCTAAGATGACGCAGTGAGCAGCAGTGCCAGGCTTCCAAATCAATCATCAAGCTTACCTTCACGAGGATGTCGATGCTGCTGTCAGACGAAAGGCTGGAGTGGCAAATGCCGATGATGGAAACCACATTTACAAAAGTCTGCGGGCGAAACGAAAGGATAATGTGTAAGCCAAATTATGCTGGAAGTAGTACTTATCAGCTGTTTCCTATCATTACAATATCTGCTGGATAGTTCTATCCATCCTTACACAAGAGAGGCAGATATTTCACACTCTTCTCAAACCACAGTTGTAGAGTGTAGCAACAGTTTGAGGTATCCGATGCCCACATCAGGATGCCGTAGTGCGACAAAACAGCGAGAATGCTTAATACACATATCAAACAACCATTCATGTACAATTACAAGATAGTTTTACAAATGAGACAACAGTTGGAAGTATAAGAGAATATGTCAAAACACCAATCACCCTAGTTTTTCGCATATAACCCATGCCAAAAAACAGAAAAATGTGCTTAAAAAGTGGGGGTGTGGGTTATATGCATAGCGTTTTTCTTTTTTGTAGAGTTGAAGTTAGGGTTGCAGGTTATATGCAGGGGCGGGTTATATGCAAGAAAATATGGTACTTCCAAGTTTAAATTAGCAGATACAAAATTCCAGAAGAGAGCATCAGTAGATTCTGTATCTTCGGTTGTATGTGTTTCTGGCATGTATTGCATGCTGCGCAAATACTACACTCAAATGTAATGGGTCATTATACATCATCACTCGGTGGCGATGTATAATAGGGCCAGGGTAGGGCACATGCTGGATACAGGAGAATCTCAGAGATACGTTTGGCTGGGATTAACGTTGGCCGGGAGCAAAAAGAGAAACATATCAGGCCGAGAAATGTATTATGCAGAATCGCATCAACGAGATTTCACTGTACAAACTGTTACGAAAACGAAAATTTGGTCTCCAATGTACTGTAACAGTCAAGAGGCAATTACAAAGCTTTCCTATGAGAAGCGTTCTTCACCTTGTAAATTTCCATAGAAATTACATGAGCAAAGCATTAAGAATGAGCACTTTGTCAAACAAAAAACATTATTGGCAACGGTAGCAGCTCCCAGCATTCTACATAGGACTGGAATTGTTTGTCAACATTCCACGCAAGATGCCCAAGTTGTCCCATGGAATGATACTTTCTTTATTGTTATAGACGGCATGATCTTTCTCACTGTTATTGGGACCATTACCATCCAAATACAAGGCAGATTCTCATGCACCGTTCACTAGAAACTTGCTTGTTAGCTATTTATCAAACAGCTGCACCGTCAATCACACACACATGCTCTGAGAAAAGGATGACGTTACTCTGCAGCTCTATGAACATTGCATGTGAAATTAAAGCAGAAATAGCACAAACACAGCCCCGTTTGTCGGCATAGTGTTATTTGCACATCCAAGATGCACTGCTCAACAAGTCCAAGTTTCAAGGCAACGCTTTCAAGGCACTACTTTATCAGAATCTGTGAACACTGCAATGCTAGAGTAACAACTTGGTATATTACTCAGATACAGGCCCATAGCCAGGATTTTTTTTCAGGGGGGGGGGGGCACTTGCTGAAAACACTGACTATTTGAGAGAAATACCTATTTTTATTATTTAATTTTGGTAAAAACACCTACTTCACCAAAATTTTGGGCCACGAAATTTCGCATGGCTACGGGCCTGCTCAGATAGGTAATAGATTTAACAGAATGCACTAGAATGCACCAGTGTAGGTGACAGAGTGTGCTAGTGTAACTGAAGGCCGATCACACACCTTGTAGAATGTCTTCCATTCGTTGACGGTGGCAGCCGCTTTGCTCATCCGCATGAGAACTCCCTTTAAAAAAAGACAATATAGAGAATCGTGTTACAGAATTATTCTTTCAGTAAGCACGTTTTCTTTTTGCAAAACAGCGATAAACATCCACAGGCCCTAGTTGCAAGGGCCCTAACAGAGTTAACTTTAACACTTATGGAGCAGGATGAACAGACACTAATGGGACCTTTTCTACATTTGGCACTGACAAATAAATGAAACTCACACAGAGAAAGTGTTACAAGCCCACCGCTAAAGTATTGTCAAAGAGCCTGGATTCCTGTCCTGAGGTAACGGAAGCATACATAGGCGTGCGCAGGGTTCCCCATCAGGGGGGGCTAAGGTTCATCGCAGACCGCCCCCCCCCCCCATTAAGTCAATGTACAAGGCAGATTTTACTTGCAATGTTCAAGGGGGGGGGGGTGCCCCCGCCCCTGCCCCTCCTCCCCGTGCGCACGCCCATGGAAGCATAGTTGCATAATGATCCTCATCACTGTGAACATGGTGTGCCGTTTTCATAGTTCTAACCCTAACTCATGCTGTTTTGCAGTTTTAGCAACTGGATACACTATTGGTGCTTTTGCATACTTTCTGACTATAACCCTCAGTTCTCGGGCAGCCCATAATGTGTAACACTTCAATACCTCTTTGTCCTCATCGTTTTACTTCAATTTAGTAGCACTCAACGTGTTGACAGCTGAGGAAACCATATCACAGTTTCTTGCAATTCCAGCTCAGCAGATTGTCTTGCAAGAAAAAAAAAATAACTGATCACTAAACACTATGCACAGTTTAGGCACTAGTAATTAACCAAAGCGGACGTACCGACACATCTCTGACGTTTGCCAAGCATTCTCGCAGGCTGTTGACAATGGGCTGGTTGTTTGGGACAGTGAAAAAGGCGACAGTGGCCTGCCGTGATTGGAGGACGCTTAGATCTCTCGTGGGTCGGCAGAAAAGCTTTCTGTGACCAAATAGAAACAACAGAAGTTGGTGCATTCTACAAACAAACGCTGGATACAGTTATATACTAGCTTCTAAGAAGATGATTCCAGTGACAAACCAAGTTTTTGTACTAAGCCTCTAGGCTAACGTGTCCAGCATTTCGTAAAAGCATTTCTCCCTCTTTTTTGTGAGAGCGAGTGGTTCATTAAGAAGCAACAATGTTCCCAATTTGTAACCATCCTGCCCTATACAGTAGTTATGGTAACCAAAGTGTACTAATAGTATGCATCACTGTCACAGGAGCTCACTCAACTTCAGCTTTTGCTGGTTAGTACATACAGTGCCTATAACTTATCGATTCTTGAATATATCCCTTTGCATAGACTAGGATGACGGCATTTTCTTACTTTGGCATTTCTTCTAATGAAGATATTTGGCTAGCTTGCCCGATACATACAATTACTAAGTGGTTCTTGATATAACGCTCACCTCAGCTCCCTCGATCCAACCTTCGATCTACAGCGGTTGAATAGACCTATGAAGAGGGAAAAAAATAAAAACAATAAAGGCTAAGCTGATAGTGCTCTGCAGTCTCAAGGAGGTACATTTGACAAGGTGCAGCTTTTTTAAGTGAGCCAAAATGTGATAAAACACTACTGAAACCATCAAGGTAAAACTGTGGTATAGGCTCCTGAGATTATGATAGCAGTGATGCTACCAAGGACTTCTGATTTGGAGCAATTTTTGGAGCAGCAAAATTTCCGTTTTGGAGCACTTTGGAGCAGCAAAATTTTCATCTTGGAGCACTTTGGAGCAGATAATTTTGCATCTGGGAGCACTCTGGAGCAGCGAATTTTACATCCTGGAGTGCACTACAGAAGCATATTGCATTAACATTCAGGCACCTGAATATTATTATGGGGCTCTTATGTAGGCTAGAAATATTTCGATTCATGGCAAATCTTATGGTAAAAATCATCTCAGGAGCATAGGCGTGCGCACAGGGGGGGCAGGGGGGCGGCCGCCGCCCCCTAATCACTTTAGAGGGGGGGCGCAAAATCTGCCCTGTACATTGACCCTTCTAGTCACCTAAGAGGGGGGGGGGGCACAAAATCTGCCCCATACACATACATTGACTTTGTAGAGTGGGTGGGGGGGGGGGGCGCTGCGATGAACCTTCGCGCCCCCCCCCCCCGATGGGGAACCGTGCGCACGCCTATGCTCAGGAGAACTCCATATTTCACTCGCTAATGAAAAAATAAGGGCTCATGCAGTTGAGTGTTCTGGATTAACCTCTTCGGCGATTATTTTCGACACTAGCAAATAAACAGAATACCGGGTCAAGAAAATTGTACTTTATGAAATAGCACTCTAAATACACCTATGTGGTTATCAGCAGACATGACAAACGCCGTGATGTACAGCAGTGCCTCAATCCCCAAGAGCCACACTGTCCCTGATGCATTCTCCTAAGACAACCCCAAGACGAAAGCCAGGTTCTTTTTCTTCTCGATCGACGGGTTGATGCTCCCCCTCCCTCTCTGCAAGCTTACTGCACCTCACCTGGTTTTGCGCTAGCTCCATGATCGGCGCACCGATCACAGAAGCAGTGTAAAGTGACGATGTCATGTGATGGCGTCATCACGTGACATCACGATCGATACTAATGACGCCATGATGATGTAACAAGTTTTGACGATCTATGACGTGATGATGACGCCATAACATGATTATTTTTGCATCAATTGATTGACGCTGCCGACGGTCAATTTTCGTGTTTGATAAAGCATCTGAGGCTTTCGCATTAATATTGTGTATTGAACGTTAACAGCCTGGCCTTACATACCAAACTGTCCTCCACCATGGCACCTCTGTGCCATGCGCGAAACAGCTTCGCTTATCCACTTCACAGAGTGAAATGGCTCCTCAACTTTTAAAAAGATTTTATTGTGATAGCAATTATATGGACACTCTCGGCGGACTTCTGCCGTCGCCGTTGCCGTAATTTTCCGTATAAAGTCCAAATTAATAACATCACCACGCACATTCTAGCCGTGGGTAAAAGCTCGCGAGCGCTGGCGACGAACGCGGCTGAAGCAAAGATTAAACTAGCCGGCCGTCTGTCTCCGTCGCACGGACAGCGCATGAGAACATCTTCCCGCGTGCGGGTCTGCCGTCGATTGCTTATCAAACAGAGAGGAAACGCCCCGCCCGTCTTTCGTAAGGAGCATGAAGAGACGCCAGGGGAGCGGAGGGGGGGGGGGGACAGCATCGTTCGAAGGGAGCAGTCGCTTGCGCGTGCGCTGTCTCGAGGCATCAGGAGATGGCTCGTAAACTTGCTGTGCTCTCAACGCTTACTTCGCGTTTAGAGAACTCGGAGCAAGAAAACGCTTAGGTTCCTGGAGCGGCCATATTCCCTTAAACCAGCATTTTGTTGAGTTACACGAGATCGGATCCAAAAGAGTTAGCTGCTAGCCTTACTTAGTTTAACAATACAATTTTTTTGGTATCGCATTAATTGCTTCGCCCTTAAGTGAAACTGAGTTTTTTTAGCCGTTAGCTATTGAGCCCTGAAAGCGAGGGGTGGACGTGTAACATGGCGTAGCCGCTTCACTATGGGCCGCCAGCGATGGGCCCGCTACTGACAGCTGCGCATTTGCGGCTGCTCCGACCAGGAGATACGCCTTTACTAATGAGATGACATTTTTAGAAAAGCAAGCAAAAAATTCGAATTGGAACCCTAGCACGTGAGCTCGAAAGGGCAGGGCCTTTTAGGGGGTATTTACCGCAGAGTGATTACAAACTCGGGCGTGCTGGTGGAAGGAATTACGAAAAAGCTCTTCTGGATGAAGATCCATGGATAAAGTATATCTGAGGAAAAGTGTCAACGCGTTTCCACCGTTCGCGTGCTCTTCCATAAACGCGAAGCAAGGAAAATTCGATATTGTCCCATATATCTATTGCGAGCGATCCCAGATTTCATTCCGCCATGTCCGGAAACAGAAGTGACAGACATTTTAGCGGCACGCATGTAGTTATAACTGAACAATGCTTTCCTTACGTGCCGTGCGACGCTTGAAACGAGCTACCAGCAGCGTTTCTGGAACAGACGACGTCCGCCGATGAATCGCCGTCGCACTTTCTCGCTACCAATAAGCCTAGACGTCACGAGCCTCTGCGGAGAGCGCGTTTTGCTGTCGAGCCGACTTGTAGAACAGAAGCTGCGTCGGCACCGTGCACGGCATCGTGGCTCACTCGGAACGCACGCGCGAGCGCTATTTATTCAGCGGAATAATTCTTGGTCTATGGTTGCGACTTTATTGGCAGCCCCAAGATCGAGCTGCGCATGCTCTGACGCGCCGGCGATGCGATTGCCGGTGATAGACGCCCCCAAACCCGAGATTTTGGCGCAGTTTGGCGCAATTTTTGTCGATATTATCAGGATGGCGCAGTAAATACAATTTGGCGCACTTTGGCGCAGTTGGCGCAGGAGTGGAATCACTGTGATAGCTATAGCCAACTAATCATGATAAAAATGTTAATTTCATTGCACTTCAACACACAAGGAAACCCAGTTTCACGAAATTTAAAGTATTGTAGTACCACACCACCCAACACCATCTGCAAGAGTGCCGTGCCTGCCAGTGCAGTTCGCCGATTTACTGAGGACAGCGGCTTTTCCAATCACATCCTCCCAGAGTGCTAACAAAGACGTACTTGTCTCTATTTACAATTTTCCCATCGTTTATGCCTTTTCAGTCATTACCAGATGTTGAGAAACTAGCGAGTCAACTCACTCGTACTCACATCAACCTGCAAGTTTCAGTTTGAAAGAGCCCGGCTGGGTAGAATTTCAGTGAGTCTGAGCACGCCCCAAGCAAAAAAACCAAAGAGATTTGTGAACAAGTCTGAGCAAGTTCTGTTTATGTTTGCAGACCTATCGTCATAAGTTCCATGAGTTGTGGACAATGCTATGATCACAAGCACTAGTTACAGTGCCTCACCAAATAAGGAGAGACCCTCCTTGCCAGCAATGCCAAACTTGTAGACAGAAGGGTGCCACTCCTCCTTGAATATCTGCAGGCAGCTGTTTGTTGCAAGAAAAAATGAAAGACACAGTTGTCAGTGAAACAAGTGGGAGAGTGTGGCACTTCAATTCAGACTGAAGGCTCATTCGCACCATTGACTCACAGTCATCGCATGACCGAGGTGCTTGCAAATAATCGAAGATGGTTGCTTTCGTCAAAAAGCAACTGTATTGGCTCAATCACTCGCTGCTTGATTTTCAAGTCACGCGACTGCAGTTGCAAACCTTGCGAGCCAATCAGAAGCGCAGGAACAGGACGTCCATCCTTTTTTGTGGTGATTGCAATGCGAAAAGACGTGAACACGACCAATCGTGGGGCCTTTTGTTTTCCCAAAGGTAGGTCGCACTAGCAGCACTAGCGCCATGACTTGCTTTGTCGCTGCCAATCGCAATCGGTTGTGTGACCTCTATCATTGAGCCATAGCCTTGAATGAGCCATAACCGGTCATATAATGATAATTTTGCGCACGCAACATGAGAACACAGATGAAAAGTTCAAAAGGACCAGCACGGTCCTTGCGAACTTTTCGTCTGTGTCTTCGTGTTGCGTGCGCAAAATTATCATTGCGCAGTCAAACCAAGTAGCCCACCTTTCCGTTTTATACCCGGTCATAAATTGCTTCAGCTTACCCTAGTGTCATCTGGCTGATGCGGATGCGATCTTTCCTGAAAGAAAAATTCTGTACTGAGAAGCTCGTAACAACATGAGAATTGAACCAAACCCTAGTTTCCCACGAAAATCACCAGAGGCAATTCCGGTGCCGAGATCGTGTGGCTACCGCAAACACGACATGCATCTGGCTTGACATGCATTTATGATGATTTATAATTCTTAAAGCACTCCTAGATCCCTAGACACAGCAAGGCAATAGGACTTTATGCAAATGCATAACTACTGCAAGCTCTTGCTCTTACAATGCAATATTCTATTGAAGGCATTCAATCTGCAAAGTCACAAAAGTGTTTAAAGCCAGAAAGACAAAGCTTGGGCAAATCCATGTACTACTGCCCGTGTGCTTCTGGCTAGCCATTGACACTAGCACTACAATTTCTCTTAATAATTTTTGCAAGAGAGACTATCGCGTAATCGATGAAAAATCATTGAACAGGTAATGTCGCTGGAGCCAATTCTTCGACACAGTGGCCTAGCTGAGGGGGGGAGGGGGGAGGTTCAAACCACCACCACCCAAAATTTTTCAATTTTGCATGTGTATATATATACACATGCACGAACACACGTAAAGTATGGTTAAACCCTCCCCCCGAAAAAAATTTCTCGCTACTTTACTGCTTCGACAAGTGGTTTGTCTTCATCAAGGCAGCGACTGCCTTTCTTAGCAGCGTGTTTATGTATGTATGCTTTGCTCTCTCTCTACCAACCTCAAGTGAACATGAGGAATTCTCGTGTTCAGTTGCTGCTCACCATGTGATGTATTTCTTGGAGAATTACAATGGCACGATTTTTCTCAACCACAGCAGAATCATGACTGAGTGCAATGCCTCCCCTCCCACACCTTTACCTGTCAACATGAACAAAACCCCTATACAATTTGGGTACGTGCACCCCCCTCTTCCTTTTCTTTCTTTTTTCTCCCCCTTTTTGCACACCAATCCAGTAACAAACCATTTTCAACGATTTCTCATCGCTTCAGGCCTCCGTCTTCTTCTCAACTCCTGTCTTGTTTGGATTTCTATCATGTAAGACACATGTGGCCAAATGACATCAGAGCAATGTCTTCAAAACCTTGCGAGCATGGTGTGATGTGCATCAGACATTTTCAATTGTTAAGACATAGCACAGCTGTATAAGTGCCTAAATTTTCCTTTGGGCAGTTGATGATGATGCCGAAATGTGAATGAGGGCTCTCAGCTTTTGTCTGGTGGCCACCTGCGATATTACCATTAAACCATTCGTACTAAAAAGAAAGTTCTAACCTTTTGACTGTTACATGCTAGTCGGATGTACTGCTTTATGCTGCACAAGTGCTGATGGTCTTTCTCATGGAGTACAAGTGCTATGGATATAACTTTTGCAAGCCTGCAGAACTGAACAAAAGATAATGACTAAATAAGCTTTTACAAAGAGTGCCATGGGAAGTTGATATAATCGGTATTCGATTTAATGTACTGACGGCCGTAATAGCCCAAGGCCACTAATTCGGGGGCCCCGTGTAGAATCTAGGGAAGTGTTCTGTGATATCTAGGCATAAAATCACGAAAACTTCTATCAATGAGGTTGGCCTAACACAAAATCACGAAAACATCACATTGCCTCTCCACTTACAAGCTGCATGTCACAATGCCTCGAATCAGATTGCTGTCCTGTGAGCTTTGGAGGCAGTCAAGCTTGCACTGACCAAGATAGTTTATCAAGGCACCAGCAGACCTAACCTGAAACAGTCCAAGCAAGCCCCTTTATTTTCTATTGAGCCAATTAACACATACCAGTGATTGATTAAGTGATTGAACACTCAGACTGTCCCTGCCCTCGGTGTGATCATGTTTTTAGCGCTATATATGTCATGCGGCACATTAACATTTCTTGTGTTTTACCAAAGCTGGAATGTGGCCGCTACAGCTGGGAATCAGACCTGCAACATCATGTTCAGCCGCAGGAAGTCACAGCCACCAAGACATTATGACAGACACATATCATTATGATAGTACACAGCCAATAGCCATTTACTGGTGCTTTACACTGTATATTAACCCAGGATTTGAAGAGTGGGGTTTACTTATAAAAATTACATGACAGAACATGAAGCTTTTGTTTTAGCTCAAATATTGGCAATTTTTCAATGTACAGAAAGGTACAACCAAGATCACAAGTTTATGACAACATTATGACACACACGGAATCATTTGTTCACCATATTCATGCGGAGTTTCTTGAATGTCCCCACAATAAGATTTAACCAGCAACATTGATGTGCAGCATTACCTTGTCTGCACTATGACAACACAGTTCCCATACAAGGTTGCGCGTCGTTTGAGAATATTAGGTTGCTCTTAGAGTGATCATGGCACCCACCACAATTGCGTGAGAAATAAAGTCTTACCATGGCAATGGCATTGAAGTCAATTAATGATGCCATGAAGACGTAGCGTGCCTCGTCAGAGAGTCCACTCGGCATGTTGGGCAATTTCAAGTACAGAAGCCTGTGCCTGCTGGGTTCGTATGCTATTGGGAGCACGAGAATTCAGTATACAGGCACGAGCGAACATACGAGAAATTTAGGAACTGGTCTCACCAAAGTCCTTGAAAGGAAGGGTGCGAATAACCTCCTTGTTGTAGGACCTCGTGTTCGACGAAGCTTTGTCGGACGACACTAAGAAAGAAATCGGACGTTTAAGTACGTACCACACAACACTGTGAAAGCCAAGCTGGCCCTTACGGAAATCGTTAATGGCCTTCATCAACTTCTCGTCGGACTTGGCACTCAGAAGAACACAAGAGGGCCTCACTTCTCGCAGCACTTGGCGTATGAAGTCAGATTAGTAAACGAACAAAACGTCACAAGCCAAGTTGTCTGCAAACAGAACTTACCGGAGAACAAGAGGGAGTGTACCGGCGGTAGATCTTCTTGGTCAGGAATGAGGTACATCTTGCACGTGCTGCTGTCATAGTAGGCAGCTCCAAACCTTCTCGATGACCATGCGAGGCTGAGAATGACCTTAAATACGAGTAAAAAAATAAGAATGGAATTGAATGTGTATAGAAGAGGGCGAGACGTGGGAAATAAGTCAACGGGCGTAAGCATACCTGCGAAGGGTCATCGTCACTTGTGGTGGTTTCGTTCTGCCTATCAGCAGTTGCCACAGTTGACAGTGTTGTGCTTTGCATGGCATTGGCGAGTCAATACACTACGAACAGTTTCAATGAGATTTAACCATTACAATCGTACAGCAGCGTGCTACGCAAATGTGATTCAGACACTCCGCACAGCACGCACTGCCTCTTAGGTTGCAGACGAAAAATAAGATCGAAATTTGAAAGCATCAGAGATTTACCAAATTTGTAAAAAATGCTGAAAAAAATCAAACCGGAACTGTTTCTTGCGTTAAAAACAGGTAATTTATTTACAGAAGAAAAGCTCTAGAGGCAGATGTACGTGCGGCGGCCCGTCAGTCCAGAGTCCCTGAAATGAACATTAAATTATAACTGAAACTGTCATCAATACTAGCTTGTTAATGACTTCAAAAGTGCGCAGTTTTGAACACGAACCTTCCAAAAAAGCGAATGCTTCGACGGCTTCCACGGACGAATCTGCGAAATATGAAAACGATCGACACTCAGTTTAGCATGTAGTACACTCCACCAACTTGTACCGCGCTATGGCGAAACATAAGTATTTACACGCACCGACGTCCTTCTTTTGCATAGTTTTCTTTTTCGCTTGTCGCGTGAACGTGTACGCTTCTTTCGCCAAGGCGCCAACGAACAGTTCCTGTAATTACACCGGACGGATGGCAGTACAAACACACAGCATCTCTACGCACATCGAAAAAGCGAGACGCGATTAACTCACCGTAGCTTTCGCGACCAGGAACACGGCCTCTTGACTGGCGAGCACAACATCGGGGTCGAGCTTCATGATGTTCTTGACTCGTGACAAAGGAAAACGGCACAGTTTTTCCACTTTTTCCGCGTTGTTAGCGCCGTCTTGCTCGGCGTTTTGCTCAGTTTCCATACTAGCGGACATTTTCGCGCGCCCGCCAATCGCTCGCCATGGTTAGCGACATGCCATCCGTGTACAATCAACCGCTTTTACAAAATAATACAGTACTCTTTCTTTAAATATGGGTAGGACTATAAGCCTTTAGGTTCAGTAAGGTCATCTAAAAGTTTCAAATGTTGATCAATGCGAGCACAACTTCGTTCGAATTTCTCAAGCACAACGGAGTCGCGATCGCTTCACGAGAGACGCACTCGTCAGCGACATCAAAACCGAAAACAACGCAAGATGGCTTTTCAACCGCCGACAGCCCGGCAAGGTATCGCGAGATTAAAATGTTTTTCAACTTCACGTTTAGCCGATAATCGAGGGATGCGTTCATGCCATCCTCGAGGAGTTTCTCGACTCCGGTCACGTTGTCTCAATTTTTGTTTGCAGAGCTTCAGAACCGCAAGATTCTCGAGGAGCTTCAACAGAAGAAACAGCTGCTCCTCAAGCAGGGCCAAGTGAACGCAAGGTTTGCCCACAAATGCGAGCTCGGCGACCGAGCCTTGTTTGGACATGACATTAACACGGACGTTTCGCCTTTCTCTTTCTTTCTTCATTACAGCCCAGCGGCGCTACCTTCTGCGGTAGGTTTGTATGAAAGAAGACTTAGCTGTTGCCAGCGCGTCTCCCGCTTGTAAAAAAACTATATACTCTACCTGCAGTAGGTTAACTCGACTGAAGACCTCCATAACTTTGTTGCTATGTTGCTGGATCAACTAGGGTAACGTGTCAAGGAGGTATCGTGTCTTTGATAGCTGCATGGATCGTCAACAAAGCTCAAAGACGCGGGTTCGATTCCCGCCCACCGCGGCCGCCTTTCATTGTGAGCGAAATGCAAAAACACTCGTGTACTTTGATCTATGTGCATCTTAAAGAACCCCGAATTGTAAAGGTAATGTGGAGCCCTCCATTAGGGTGCGCCTCATAACCGTAATGGTGAATGTGTCACTCAAAACCGCAACCATTTGATATAGAGGCGCGAATCACCATTTCGCGTTGAAGCTGTACCATCGGAAACAAAATTGTCCAGGATTTTAGAGATTTGCGGAAAAAACCGAGTTCAAGTCACTTGGTCCGAGAACGTAGTCGTAAATTACCAAAGTCCAGGCCTGTATTAATCTTGCAACCTACGCATTTATTCATTAGATTAGATGGATCATGCACTAATAGAGCAGAAATTCACAATTTGTCGTGGCATCCTTGTCCTGAAGACTTGACCCCTAGAGTACATCAGGTCAAGCTCCTAGTGATTCAGCAAATTGCGGTACTGGAGTACTAAATCTGGACTATAATCTTTTAAGGACTGTGAGGGCTATGAGTAGCCAGTCAGTACAGTTCAATTCAAATAGAATAATGTATCGATACGAGTTCATATGTTGAAGAGAAATGTAATTTGGTTTAGTTGGAACAATCCTCTTGCACCAGTATGAAGCGCACTTGCAAGACAAAGGGCACCAAGAAAATACGGATGCAGCTATCTGTTCCACCTGACACTTATTGGATACCTGTACACATATACACAAGCCTAAGGATATCTATGTGTGCAGCTAAACATCAGAGAAAAATCCTGCATGTATCCTTGGTGTTCTTTGTCTTGCGAGTGCACTTAGTACCAGTACGGCTTCGTACATTGGCTGGAAAGCTGACCAGCACACTTTTGGGGCTTCCAGACGACGGCCAACACGACAGATGCCCATGCACTGACCACGTCGCAGAGGACGGCGCTTCAACACGCCCACTCCAGTTCCGTCGGTTTCTTCATACCGCAGGACTCCTCGTTTGGCAACCTAATACTGCCCGTTTTGCCGCGGTTTCGACAAGTGATTGTCGTTCGCTAGCAATACAACCTTCAGGACAACAAGTGTTCTCACTGTCTCGCCTTCTTTATTGTCCGAGATTGGAATGCAACATGATACATAACCGATGAACTTGCAACGTGCTGCCCATTCGCTCTCCTGTAGCGCGGAAGGCAAAAATTTTAACTCTTTGGCACGCATTGCTCGAGTGTGCTCTAAAGCAACTTGGTCATGCTGCCCCGTGTCCATAAACATTAGACCCAAACCTCTATTTCAGCTGTGCATGAATGAAAGTAGCTCCTGCTCTTGAATGCCAACTCACAAATTAACGGGCATTAGTTCCATAATGCAGAGGGCCTAGTGGTTTGGAGGCGTGTTTATCAGGCAACTCCTCGCAACAGCAATTGCTAAGAAGCATTAGTGAAGCAGAACTAGATTGGTCAAAAAAAGGGGCATTGCTTGCCACTCCGTTCAGCAGTAATTACTGTATTTACTTGAATCTTAGGCCAGGCCCCCATTTTAAGCCGACCCCCGAAACTTAATCATTGTACTCGAATCTAAGCAGACCCCTCCCCCCCACTTTCGCACATTTTTTCGAAAAAAAAAACATCAGCTTAGATTCGAGTAAATACGGTATATATGAATTTGTGGAACATTAGGATTCTTGCACCCAACGAGAGAAAATACTCAATTGCATTTGTATGCTTTCCGAGTTTCCAATTACTACTCGCCTGCTGTGATGGTTTAATGACTATGGCATTGCAGTGCTAAGCACAAGGTTGTGTGTTCGAATGCCGAAAACAGAGGCCGCATCTCATTGAAGGCAACACGCAAGAAACGGGCCATGTACTTAAGTTTAGGTGTACACTGAAGAACCCTATGTAGTAAAGGTTAATCAAAAACCCCTCCTCTACCCTCAACGTTATGACACGTTTCATAAGCAAGTCTTGGTTTTTGCGTGAAAACCTCCTTCCTTATTTTTATATAGATTACAACTTGCCGTGACCCACCAGTCAGTCATGACTTTTTAGCTATATTACAACTCACTCATTAGTTGTGTATCTTTGACAGAAATTGTTTTGCAAGATTTTTCAACTGAAGGAGTGAACTCTTTGCCAGCATTGAATTTTTTCGGCTGATAACTTGCCGCAACTTACGCGTTTACCAGGTTGCTGTGAGCACACTCAAATTGCTTCCAATGTTATGCTGTGCGCACATGGCAATTTGATGCACGGTTCAAGTAGTACAAAGTTGATGCACCTCAAAATAAAGGAACTGAGCTTCTGCGTCTATTCTTTTGTCTGTGTGCAAGTGACAAGCTGAATGTGTGTGTGTATGTACATGAAAGATGCTTACACATCCAGGTAAATGAAACACATTTTTGTGATAGAATGAATAACATGTGAATAAAAAGCTCCAAACTAAAAGGCTTGCAGTGCACAAAGTGTGTACTCGTGGACATTCTTTTCGTTGAGACACCAATGGAACCGCAACAGAGATCTCCACGTTAACTTGTGTTTGTACTTTCTGAACATGACTAGAGCTTGCCGGAAAAGCTACATGAACTAAAACACACAGCGGACAAACTTCAGTGCTGTGTCCGAGTTCTGAAAAAGGACAAAAAGAAAAGGTTTCAATTACATATACCACTACAAGGAAACACACACGCATGCTTTTGGGCACGACGTACGACGCAAGCAGGTTTTTGACAGCTTTATTTTTCTATAAATATCGCGTACACAATAACCCGGCAAATCACCCTACCGAAACAAGCTAAATTTCGAACACAACGTAAATACTATGTATGTACAGATATGAATACACTCTTTTTCACCCCTGCAAAGCCTAGGTTGTTATTTCCTCGAGTATAAAACCAGTTGCAAAACAATAAAATGACCTTGTGATACACAAACTGCAGGTAAAATGAAGATCAACGCAAAATAAAAATCTTACAACTGCAGCGACACATCATTCATTCAATTGCACTTTGGTAGAAAAAACAATGCATCTCAAAGTACATGAAACAACGGCAGTGCTTGCTGAAATCTCGTCAACGGTTTCTAAAACGCCATAATATTGTGTATATAAAAGCGTGCAGTTATTAACATAGACTGATGATATATATCCTTAACAACTCCTCGGATAACGGAAGAGATTTCTTTTGTGGGATATGCCGGCCGGACATGGAAAGATGCCATATGCTGTCTTGCCAACTTTACACAGTGCAGCAAAGACCCACACAAATGTGTAAGGCTTGTGTCACAAATATGTGCTGTCTGAGCGGCTGCGTATTCTTATGAGAGTAGGGCACTTGCCTAATGGACACCACTAATCCTTTTATACAGCTTTCCATTCAACAGGCACCATGCAAACAATGATTAGAAGTGGAGAGTGGAAAAGCCTTTCTTGTGGTTCTCTGTTCTGGTTGGGCAAAGAGGCCCGTAGCCTCTGCTGCACTGCATGCAATTAGCAAGCTAGCGTAGCAAGAACCCATTAACATTAAAAAAAAGCTGAGCCTCGCGTAAAATGGCTGCATTGCGAAAGATGCCATAAAAACTTGTGCAAGCTAACAAAGCAGTCGCAACAACATGAAGACTTGAAAGTGGGCAATGTGGGTGAACGTTTTTGTAAAAATGTTGGCCACAGGGTGGGCCTTGCCTTGTTTGCTTGTACTGTACAGTCTATCGCTGCACAGCTAACAAACAAAGACTGTATGTGAACTACTTTGTTGTGGTTGCAGGAGATTCTAGCATTAAACAGTGATATCCTTTGCAAGTGAGCGATTCTTCACTCCTAAAAAGACTTTAAAGGGCCCCTAAACCACCAATGAAGTCGAGAATTCATTATATATAGTGTGTGTACAAGTTCACAACAATGTCAAGCCAAAATAATTTTTTTTAATGATACCGCACTGGCAGAGTTAGAGGAGTTTGATGATCGACAACACAGCTGCCACTCGTTTATTGCTTTTCTTCGTTCCTCTCAGCCTGGCCAGTCTCACCACCTCACCGGGTACTTGTTTAAATGTCACATGAATAACGTGCCACTACAAGCGTCATGTTCACGCTTTTTTCTGGTTTTGAAACGATATATATTTCCAGTTATGTTAACTCCATATTTCGGGGTTGCCCGCTGTTGCTGCCTTTATTTCTAACACAATGCGCGTGTTTACTATAAATAGAAAGAAAATGTTTGGGGATTGTTTGGGGGTCCTTTAAAACCTTCAGCGGCTGAACAGGTTGGAACACGTTATGGGCATTCGCCATGACAGCTTGTGCTCCCGGCAGAAAAACGTTGCTTCACAAAGTTAAGATTGCAGCTGACACAGAAATGTTTACCACCTGTAATGCTTTTACCTTAGCTCTACTACATTGTATGGTTGAAATGAGAAGCCTTTTTTTTTATAAATCTAATATTTACATGCTCTGGAAATGTCGTACAGGTGTCCACAGCGGTCATAAAAATATATGCACAAAATGGCATGGGCTGTTTCTACACAGCGATACGGTCCACACAATATCGATGATTTAATGTTACAATTTGCAGATGTGCGTAACTGCTGCTCAATAGTACACTTTCGAGTTGGCATACATCAAGCGTAGTTCCATTAATGTAGGTGAACATTCTAAAGTAGCAAACATATAGTATAATATGCATCAAACACTGCCGGGAACAAGGCTGCCAGGAACAAACTTTTGTGCAGTGTGCTGGGCGTGTAGATAACAACAAGCACATTGGTGACATGATATGTCCGTTGCAAACAGTGTTAGCAAGACTTCTAAAACAGTAAAACATTCCTAAACTCATCCTACTGCAATAAGTGATAACCAAAGCATTTGGAATGAGCTACATCCATAAAACCCTGTTGCAGCTATCCTCCACGTGTCTGCATTCCAAGACGCATTTTTCAAGAGGTGCCAATATGTAAAACCCACCACCACCATGGCTTGAAGGAAGTGAGCTAACATTCCGTATTTACTGACTTGTAACGCACACCCTGTCTTCGCAATTAGTAATGAAAAATGCAGTGCCCTCGATTGCGACATGCGCTTCGATCTTCAATTCTTCGCCCCTCGTCACATTCTGACGATAAGTAAAGAGACGGCGATTTGCTCTCGCGCGGGAAATGAAAAATTTGTTGCCATCGAGACACAACAATGTCCACAGTAAAAAGAAAACTGACCATTCGTATGCAGAGTTCGAATTTGGAGAGCGCCTATCGCAGGTTCACTTTTGAGCTTGAAAAACAAGTGCACGTTACAGTTGAGTAAATAAAGTTATTAGCTGACACACCTACACCGATTGCCTTTTAATAACAGTTGTGTAATCGCTACTGCACTCTTCTATTTTCACCGACTATATAGGCACCAGCTATTAAGCAAAACATTGGAATGTTGGTACAAGCAAGCACACCACGTACAGAGAAGCAATGATGATACAGAAAAAAAAAAATGGTGTAGTGAAAACACAAAGAGAGATGGCAGGAGACTAAAAGCTACAGGATGATGCAGGTATGTGGCGCTCGAGCTCCAGGCCTTCATGCTGAGCGGAGGGCACGGGACGGTCGGCTGACCGAGCACTTGCGGTAGCTGCGGTCGGTCAAAGGTAGGCTGTGCTCATGCTTTTTTTTTTTCTTTGTCTGTCCGGTTATGTCGAAGACACACACAGGCTCACGCATTCTCACTCAAAGAATTCACTGCAAGCACAGAAAAAAACAAAAAGAAAAGAAAGCGCTGTGGGTAGGGTGCAGAAATTAAATATTCGCAGTTGAATATGACAGCCAGAAACCCTACTCGAATGCACAAAACATGCAAATCTTTTTTTTTTTAATGCGGCTACTACAAAGGTTGCATGACATTAAAGACTAACGCATGATAAGGGGGTGCAATTAACAAAACAGTTCTACCTGTTCTGTCAAGATGACAACATTGTCGACACTCCAGTAAGGTTACTTTAGTTCACTTTCTTTCATCTCTGCAAACTATAATCTTTACAATATTACAAGGCACAAAAATCGATTAATGAAAGATTAGCTCAGGACTGGTAAACAGCCTCAAGTATACAGGATGTATGAACAAAGACACCCACTATTTTTGTATTTATGAGCACACTTACTAAGTGGATAGCTTGCCACACATATTCTACACATGTGGTAAGAATTAACACTGCTCGATCAAAGAATTAACACAATGGCTGGGACACAAGTGCAAGTCATGCATTTGTCATCATGCAGCAACACACCACCAATAAATAAGAAGCGTGACAGCAGTACAAGATTACGCAAGGTTAACGTGGCATGCTGACTGCACACATGCAAGTGATAATACTAATTTTGACAACAGGTCACTTGCAATGCAATGTTCAAGCAAATGCAAATGAACAGTGCATGTTTGTAGGCACACATACCGGTAGAATCTCAGTAAACAAAAAACACTTATAAGAAATTGCCAGCTAGACGGAACTGCCTCTAATTTGGTTGCTTTTGTATTTAGGTGCTGCACCCTGATGCATCTTTCTTAGTAAACGAAATTCCTTTCACTACATGAAACAATATTGGTTCCAGTGTGGTGTTTTTTGCTTTTTTTTTGCTAGGTATAGAAGTTCCGAGGCCATTTTTGGTGACACAGAAAATGTTTTTTGTTGGCTTTCAATATCACGGATTGTAACTCTTTCCCAGCAGGCCTGTTCCGAGCGAAAGTCCACAACAATTTTGGCTTGTTAATGAAACGTGCTCCTTTAACAACAAGAAAGACACAGAACAAAAAATAGGCATGTCTTCGTTGTTGCAGATGCACAATTCAATTAAGACACATCGGCAATTTTTCATTTTTTACAATTTAAACTATGCATCCTATGCTGCTCACATCGAAGAAAGTGAGCTGATTAGTCAGAAAGATGCAATATGTTTTTTTTTATTTTTCTTCACTGAATCAAAATAGTGCGGTACAATGGAGAAACGAAAGGACACAATAAATAAATCTACAATATTTTCGCGTACGGGACCTAAGTTGCAGGAAAACTTCAGGCTGCTACCTTGATCCAGAAAGCTTTGTCAATTACTAATAAGGTCATGCCGGTAATACCGTACCATTTATGCTGCAGTATTATTACTATTCTGTGTAAGTGAACCAGGGTCTGAAATCATCCTAGCTGTGCAAGTCGCTCGGTGCATACAGCAACGTGATGAAAATGGCTAATACAGGTCTTGCAGACTAAAATGGTTATGTGCCAAGCATGACAGTATGGTTATTGCCGTACTTACCGGATGACAGACCTGACCTGTCAAGCACCCTATCGCATAAACTGAACTGTCAAAAAGAACACCTGCTTCACGGCAAACACGACAAGCCCCAATTCAGTAAGCATGAGTAGCAAAGGAGATTAGAAGCAACGAAATGGTGCAAACACAAACAGATGAAAAGTATATGCTAGAATAGTCGTGCCCGAGCCTAGGCACTCTTTAACCCCTTCAGGGTTTTCACCGTACATGTACGGCAGAGCTTCCTGGTACCAAAGGGTTTTCGTCGTACATGTACGGCATAGCGTTTATTTTTAAAATGCACGCCTTTTTCGATCATTTCTCTTGTTTGGCCTGTGCTTCCACACTTCGGGAATATGTGGAATTTTTTTCATGCGCCGATGTCTCTCCGTTGTATTTTTTTTTTTCGCTTTCCCAAAATGGCGCGCCGCCCTATCGCTTGCCCATCCGAGCGCGTTCGCGGTGCAGCTGGTTTAAAGTGCGCGCCTTTTTCGACGATTTCTCTTGCTTGGCATGTGCTGCCACGCTTCGGGAATACGTGGAATTTTTTTCATGCGCCGATGTCTCTCCGTTGTTGCTTTTTTTATGCTTCGCAAAATGGCGCGCCGCGTGCCGCCTATCGCTTGCGCAACCGAGAGCGCCCACGGCGCGGTTTGGTTTCAAACGCGTGCCTTCTCCCATTTCTCTTGCTTAGAATGTGCTGCCACACTTCGGGAATACGTGTAATTTTTTAATGCGCCAATGTCTCTCCGTCTTTTTTTTCTTTCTTTCCAAAGAGGCGGCGGCTTGTAGTCTCGCATCAGAACGCGTGCACGCGGTCCGGCTTGTTTCGGTTTCGTCCTTCGGGTGGTTTTCGCTTCTTGCGCCCGCAAAGCTGATGGCTGTTTGGTTTCTAATCTCTCAAAGGGTGACCGCTTGTTACTCTCTCATTTATTGCACCCCGGCGCGCGATTACATCTGTTTCCGTGCGGCGCTAAATTACACAAACGACGCCGCTGTGATTGCGTTTCCTGTTTAGGGGTCTCGGAAAAACTAACTACGTCTTGTTGGCGATAAGACGAAGTATTACTGTAGCTTTTTCACTCGCTTTGCTTTTCGGACGGGAGCAGAACCATAGGTTTCTTCCGTGCGCTCACTGACGCAGTTCGCTTACGCTATGGAAGCGCGCGCCGGTTGCGCTGCTGCCGGTGAGTCGAGCAGCGATTCTTCCGATGCGGACTATTCCCCAATTGCCGAATCAGAATCTGATTCATTGGATTTCAGTTCGTCAGACGATAATTTTTGACGAGTTCAGACTCCGATGACGATCAAGGAGCGACACCTGAAACGGGTGCGCGGGGAGCCATGCTTCAAAGACTATCACACACTGAAAAGTTTTAAGTGTTAGAGCACGAGCGTTTTCTAACCGGAAACGTACTCTGGTGCGCTTATTTTTGTATGTCTGTGAGCTATGTTTAATACAATGCATAAGTTTTATTCATAAAAAACTGTGAAGCTTTTTTTAGGAATCTGCTTGATTTTACTACGAATAAACCATATATATGTATGTAACAACAAAACTGATTTTTTTGTCACTTTACGGTCACGAAAAAAAATTTTAGACAATTTTTTTCTTAAATAGGATCGTCTGAAAAATTTATTTCAGCAATAAAAAAATTACACATTTTTGGACTGGATTTCGCGAAAAAATTCGACCCTAAAAGGGTTAAACGGGTCATAAACCACTTCTCCGAGTAATGATCTAATGACCTCATTATCGGAGTTTACTGCCTCCCGAATCAATTGGCGCAAAAATTTCTCAAATCCGTCAAGAACGAGCGAAGTTACAGGGGTTTGGTGCACGCTCTCCAGCGCTTTCTCTCTTTTCTCGTCACGACGAGTGCACTGGAAGTTACACAGGGAGGGATGGCACAGGGGAAAGAAGTTACGTCAGCACGCGTCATGAAACGCGATCGCTCTCTCGCTGTGATTCGCGTGCGGCGCTGGCAAGTGGCGACACCTTGTGGCAAGAAGCACATCTGATCCGAACGCTGCTCTCAATTTATGTCGGCTATCGGCCAATGAGGATGCCATGTCTTTTGTGACGCGGAAAAACAGATACGCGACGTCAACTGGCAGACACGGCCCACCGACAAAGTGAGAACCGTCCTCTGTTTGAAAAGAGGGCGCCAGAGAAAATGGCAACTTCGCGCTCCGCTTGTAGCCTTTACACGGTGCGCACGACTGCAATATATGGCTGAGCAGTTCATAGCCGTGTCAGCTTTCCGCTGGATGTGTTTTTTCAACAAGCCCAAGGGGTGCTTCATGACCCCTTTAAAAGGCCCCTAAACCACTCCGTATTCAAAGACAAAAGAGTGGTTTCTTTCTCGCCTTCACTACCCTTCCTACAGGTGCTATCTCATCCTCGCCACTTATTTGTTCATAAAACACGCGTACAACATCAGCACTAAGTGTTGAGCCTATCTGGATCTCGCAATTTTAGGCTATGCGCTGTTATCTCTGCTTGCACAGTCAAAAGTGTACAAAACAAAGTGAAATCAGTTGATAACGAATAACAGTCATGCGAGACAAGGAAAAACGAGCATGCGACTGCATGACAAAGCAGGGCAGGAAACAATTTACAACTGATATATGGAATCTCATACTATATGGAACAATCGAGAGCTTATTTCCTCATGACATTGCGTGAACAGGCTGCTGGCGTCACAAATTGTGCCAAAAAGACGAGGAATGCCAGGAGATAATAACGCTTTCCTTCTTTGTATTTTCAGAGTCTGCTTAGGGGCCCTTTAAAGATTCACAGAACTGGATGCGATGCAGACACAGGGATAAAGACAAAAGGCGTAATTCAACCGGCTCATTTTTGGAAGGGGGTGAACAGAAGGCTCACCTCGTCTGAACACCGGGCACATTATGCCGCTTGGATGTGGCCTGACGTTGCCTCGCCAGGAAAGACTGGCCGCCGGTCAAGTGGACGATACGCTCCTCGGCCGACCTCTGCTGTGACTTCGCTCCCTGCAACACAGAGGGCCAGTCGCGGAAAGTTGAAAAAAAGAAATGCTCGATGACTGCGCACAGGTAGTATTGCATTTGCCGTTACGGCAGAGAAAGAAATTTAACTTCCTCCACATTTCTGACTATTTAGCAGGAGCATCAGCACATCTCTTGCCCACTATATCCCATGCATTGTTGGGAACAGGCTGATCATAATGTAATGCTGGCTTTAACACATGGGAAGAGCTTTTTATTGAATGGCAGCGTTTTTTAAGAAGCTACTAGGAGGCGATGTTGAATATTACATTTAAAGAACAACCAGCATTCACAAAATTTCCTTTTAGCAAGTGTTGTATGCGACTGGGCGTCATTGCGTGCGACTGACATATCCCGATCAGTACCTTGGTATTTACCTCCAACTCCCAAGACAACAGCCTCAAACTTTTGAAAGATATTTGCTCTCCTGGAAGAAATACTAACAAAAATAATGCAAAATTCACCACGTTCTAAATGATATCTCAGCACAGCAATTATAAACCTTGTCAATGACCAAATGACAAGATCCTTTAGTGCTAGTATATTGAATGAAATTCCCGTAAGGGCACTGAAACACCAAGTTCGTCTTTGTTGCTATAGTGCTGTGACTTTACCTGGCCAGATAGGCTTCCTGTGAAACCCCATACGATGAATTAAGTCTTTCGTTGTTATGAAAAGTTGTTGTCAAACACGCCGTGAAGAGCCACTAAGGGGTTTCTTGCAAATACTTACGTTCCTGACCACACGATCGCGCATGGTCACGTAATTGTGTGGACGTCGCCAGCTCTGGCAAAAACAATGACATGCGCAATGATCATCAAGACGAGAATGATCAGAGCACCGCTATTTTGCGCTGCAATAATTGCTGACGAGGAGTGACAACCGACAGCTCCTCAGTTGAATCTAACGCTGTGAACATCCCTTCCAATTTTTTTGTTTAATTTTGGTTCCGACCAACGATTCTGACTAACACTTATGCATTTCTATGAACCAAGACTGAAAGTGGTCATCACCAGACAGTAGATTTAATTTGACTGGTTAGCACCTATGTGCCCAACCACAACTATGACAGCAATAACTGCAGCACTTGCCTTGGTTACACTAAATGCTCGTTAACACATGCAACTAGCACCGGTCGCACAACCAAGTTAAACTGTTGTTAAACTATTCACCATGTATGTGTATATGTATTGCCCCCCTCAGTCAAATGTTTCTTTTGTATTTTTTTTTCCAGTTTGACGTGTATATATGTATTGCCCTCCTTACTCAATGCCCCCCATGGGGCCTGTAAGGAACTCTGAAATAAAATAAAATAAAATAGATGCAAATGGCCGCTTCGGTGGCAAAGCGATTGCTTTGCCTCAGTCACTCGCTGCTCAATTTTTCAGTCGCGCAACTGCAGTCGCAAACCTCTGAACCAATCACATGTGCAGGAACAGGACATCAGCTTATTTTGCGAGGCAATGGCAATCCGAGCCATATGCGAGCAAAGGTGAGTTCTGTGTGGCGACGAGTATAAGTCGCACGCAGGTGTGAACATGGTCGCCTTGAGTCACTTTTTGGTTGCCAGTCGCAAATCGTCGTGTGACCGGTGCAAGTCACAGGTGTGAATGTAACTAAGGCCCGGTGAATGAGTTGAAAACACGATCCCTCCAGGAACAAAAGAAAGACTGATTTTCTGCGCGCTGTAAGGTAATCCTTTGAATGATAATGGCAGCTCATGACAACACTTACCATGAAAACGGCAGCTTATAATAACGCTTACCATGTTTATTCGATTCTAACGCAAATCATTATTGAAGAAAAGAAAAGGGGACAGAATCTGAAAGTTGCCCTCACGATACTATTGCATTCAATACCGAAGCAGCATTCACAGCACTGGCAGCAAGCCTACCTGTTATAATTCACTGCCGCTACTATACTGGCTTTGAAACTTACGCTCCATGGTTTTCGACTCAGAGGATTATCCCGATGACCCTAGTGAGCCAACGATATGTAAAGAAAGATATTATTTTCCAGCTGATGATTACATCCAAGGTAAAGGAACAAGACAAGGCTATTTATAACAGGAACTTGCCTACACACACAATAATGCAGACAGACAATGTAATGACTCTTTAATTAGGAAAGCGCAAGACACGATTACCATCTATAAAGAAAGCATTGCAAGACGAGCTTTACTGTTTCAATAACATTTACATAGCTCGCTAGATTCAAGAACATCTACACTAATTGAACAACTGAAACTGAAAAGAAAAATCCAGGAGTCAATGACCATCGGCAAAACTGCTGAAACGGAATACAGCTAAAGTATGTCATAATAAAATCGTGCCTGACATGAAAATACCTTCATTATGTTCAGCATCGGTTATAAATGCAAACACTGGCCTTCAGCGAAAGGTCATATGCCTATCGGAGGCTTACCAAATGTAAAACCAAGTCTGACCTCTTGTTTAACGAGAAGCACTGACCAATCGTACATTCCACAACCTCTAAAAAATTATGCTTTTCAGCTACTACAATAATGCTTACCCAGCATGTTAATTAAAGAAGCGCAAATTAACCAACAAAACCTTGCGTCATCTACCAAAGAATGGCATATCCGAAATGCTGTAGTGGATGCACTGCTTTACTTCCATGCAAACAGCTGATTATGTGTATGTGATGTGTACCTTATGAAGATTTTATTTGTAAACTGCAGCACCACTGTTTGTTGCTATTATACTTGTGTCTTGGGATGCAGCTTTTTCCCCCACTATCCTTACCACTGATGTGCAGACAGTATCATAAGTTTAGAGGCTGCGATACACAATAAAAATCATGAACCCTTACCAGCTTGCCCAACTATCAGTGCTACACAATAAAAAGCTGAATATTTCCACTGCTCCAACAAGCAGCCATGAATTTAGATTTCCAGCCTGTTCTAAAACGCGCGAACAACACGTACTGGGCAGCTCAACTGAACACAGTCACAGATTGCCGGGAAATTCCCTTTCCTCCAGCCTAATGGTCTCTAAACTTTTGGTGCCGACTGTGCACGTTTTGCATCTGTTGCTGCAGTAAAATAAATTGCAAATTTCAAACTCCAAAGGTTAACATCCCCATGTTACATGGCACTCCAATTATGCAACACTCGGCACAGTTCGCGAACGTGGCCAGCGTTTTAAAGTGCCGGTGACTCACAAAGTTGTAGAAGGCTGTGCTGATGAGGCGCTCCTCCTTTTCCCACTGGGCCTTGAACATCTCCAACTCCTGCTGCAACTGGCTGATGTGCTTGGCCTTGTCCTGAAGCTGGTTACGCAAGGCGACCACCTCGGCGCTCGACGGCGACCGCGTGTCCAGCGTGCGAATCACCTGTGCACAAACGCAATATCTCGGGCAGTTTAGTTGGATGTTAAAGGCACAAACAAGATAAGTCCAAAAGAGAAATTGTTGAACAGGCACTGGGAGATGACAAACAGTGTGTTCTTAAACAAAGTTCACTCGTCAGTAAAATTTGTTGCTGGGCTAGTTGGTGCATAGTTAAAATATAAGACGCTGGCGCAAAACGGGACAAGGAAGAAACAGGAAGAAGAGACATATACAAGCGCTCGTCAACTTGAAACAGGTATACCCTCGGGACCTACAACTAAATGAAGTATGCCATAAAAATGAAAATAAAAGCTTCCTTTTTATCACGATGCAATGATAATAGTTTCTTTGGTCTATTACAAGCAAACACATCAACAGCCAAAGTAATGCACTTACCCCCTTAGGTAAAAAAAATTGGAGGCCCCAGTTTGCCTCTACGAGCGCAACGCAATATAGTGTTTTCTGCTACATATGCTCTTCATAGCAAAATCATACGAGGGTACTGCCATCTGACCTTCATGTGCACAAACACAGTTCCCGCTACCACTTGCGAAGCCCTCTAGAAGCCATGCAATGTCACCGCAAGCCTCAAGGTCACAAAGTGCTGCAGAGCATTCTTGTTCACTAAATACGTCTTCATTCAGCTTCAGTCACTGAGTCATCGTGGCTGTTAGTGTAGTGCGCTCACCTCAGAGCTGGAAAGCCTGGGTTCGATTCCCATCCCAACCAATACTTTCGTTTCAGCTAGATTAATTTGTTTGAAGGAGCTCCCCCATGAAACATGGCATCAATCCGAGCACAGTTTGACTTGTTTCTATTTTTTGCACCCATCGGAATTTTTCACTCACGCCAACAATGAAATTTTTGCAACACAAGCATGTTAACATTATCGTGTAATAAAGAACAGCACATCTACTTCCACCTCTACAACACAAAAGCTTCTGCACAGCAGTGTAGATAATGACAGCAACAGACACAGTGCAGTGTTTTGTTGTCTACGTCTAGGTTGTGCTGAAGGTGTGTTGCACGTATGACTCCACAACCATCATAATGATAGTACACTGCCATACGTTCACTACGTACATTCTTGGCCTTCTCGAGGTACTTCTGGTATCGCTCCTCCATGACCCTCGTCTCTTCAGCTTTCTTCTCGAGCTGCTCCGTCAACTCGGACTGGCTCTCGCCTGTGGAAAGAAATGTTTTCGTTCTTAAAGCTGATAACAAGTTGATCAGTCCTGTGATCCAATGTGCTTCTTCCATTTGTAACTCTGCCGTTGGATATTTCTAAAATTTAGCACAAATTTACAGAGCAACAGGCTAAAACCACTGCAAAGTTCATTTAACGCGGTTCGAAGAACGTCACGTTACAGCGATAAAATGGCCACGAAAACAGAACACGTGTTCCATCGTCGCGTCACAGTTTTGATTTTTGTAGAAGTTCTCAGCTGCGGTAAGCTTGCACAAGACTCTGTCAGCTGACAGGGGAGGGAACACTCACAGGACTCGGCTAGGCGTGTCGCCATGGCCTCGAGGCTGGCCTCGCGCTCGCGCAGCTGGCCCTCGAGCTCCTTGCAGCGCCGCTGTGCGAGGGCTAGCTGCTGTCGTGCCTCGGCCCCCTCATGCGCCGACGCCGCCTCCCGGCTGTCCTCCAGCTGGCTCTCCAGCTCCAGGTTGCGCTGGCTCAGGAGTCTGCGCGGCACACCCAGCAGCCATCAACAAACGGCAACAGAGTACACTCACGGAGACGGACTGTGTTACGTGATTTATACTCATTAAAGTCCCAAGTGCTAACCAGTTGTTCGTCGGCTTGGTCTTCACAACCCTTCACCCCCATCCCACAGCGTCTTCCTCCATATGCTAGAAACAAAGAACATCGGATCCTATTTCAAGGTCTTTAAGAAAGACACGTTTTCTACCTCTGAACAGTTGCTAAGTAGCTAGTAAAAACGTTCAATAAAATTTGCTGCTGCATGAGTTGGCGTTGAATCACATACGGCTTTTTTTTTTTAATGCAAAAGTGAGAAGTAAGGGAATCCTAAGAAAGAGAAGGACACGGTATTAGCGACATTCGATCTATTTATTCAATAGTGAGTCTAGCTTTCTTGATTTGATGCTTTGCTAGCAACATAGATGCGGTATGCATGCACTTAAGGGGGGAGGTGGCATTGAAAAAAAGCTTTTTTGTTTGTTGACCTAGAGCAATGAAATTTGGTATGCATACTAATAAGTGTCTTGTATAGGGAAATATGCAGTTTCATCATGATACCTTGAGTAGTTCTCAAGTTACATCATGCTACATGGTCCAATTATATGGTCTGCTTGTGGAAAGCCTAGAGCTGTAACAAAACATGCCAGGAAGCTGCAAATGGTGTTGATCTTTACTCAAAAGAAGACTACAGGGTATGACACTCTCAGAATTGTTTAGTAAATTCTCTTTTTTTTTTTAGAGATCATCATGGCTGCTGACACACATTGTCAGAAACAGTGTCATGGACAAATCATCATCTAGAAAAATAACTGGGCCATAAACAAGAAATTGAAGAATGTCATACCCACAAGCAGTGTTCAGGGATTCAGGAAAAAGAAACAGAATCAAAATCGGTCCAGTCATTCCCGCGCTACTCTTTCCACGAGCAATGCACAATGTCCAAAACACACTTGTGAGAAAAAGCCTATCAAAGTTTTCGAAGTTGTTTACATTTGTTAGAAGGCACCAGCACTGTAGTCCTTGGTGTTCTTGTGTAGACGCAACCTTTTGCGTCTCTGCCCTTTCACTTCATGCATGTGCGATGACTTCCTTGCTCGCTGAGCGTCTTTTTAGCAGCCCTGTGGAGGGTAAGGGCCCCAGGTTGCACACCCATTGCAGCACAAATCTTGGTGTAAGCTTGAAAGTTGCCTGCATTGTACCTCGCAACTGCCTCATGGACTGCTACGTCCACAGTGAAGTGGGAGGCATGCTGCTGCTTAGAAATTAGTGACCAAATCACCGAGTGAAGGCTTTCAGCGGCATTTTGTGTCTTGTTGCCCCTGCAACGAGCCTGCAGTTGAGGGTCAGACAGGCGTTGGTACACTGGCCGCAACGCTTCAACAACTTTGATGGGCAGGTTATACGTGTGTGGAAGTTGTGGCTTCCCCTCTGCCTCTGCTGCACGGTGCCTGCACCAGCTGCGGGCACCGGAAGGACAGAGCTCTTGATGAGGTTCTGCATCTGTCGATGAAACATTATGAAAGGTGGCCATCACTGCTTTCTTCATATCTTCGACGTCCGTGTTGCTTCGCAGTGCTAGGCCATAATAGCTGGTGAGCCTTTTGATCAAGTCCTGCGTCAGGCCAATGTTGTCACGGATAGCCATGCCATAACAACTAGTCAGTCTTCAGTCAGGCTGCCCCATCCTCCTAGTCTATCCTTCTTGACACATGTGTTGGAGAGCTGTACCCATCCTCTCTTTGACATGATTTATACAGTCTTCTTTAGCCAGTGGAATAAATCTGTATGTTCTTTATTCAGAGTGAGGGAAGTATCACTGTCTTCATCACAAACAATGCATGCGTACCGGAGGTCATTCTTTCCAGTGACCTTCTGAATAAAATTAAGGTAGGGGACGTGGCATTTTCCTTCGTAGGTTTTGATGAAAATTGGCACAGTTATTGCAAACATTTCTGGGATCAAATATCTGAGCAGTTTATTCAATAACGCGAGTTGGTCAGATATAAATTCAACTCCCTGCTTCACACACGCCACGCTCATTTGCAAACCCCGCCTGTGATGCGTTTCATCATCCACTCGGTCGCGGAAACGGTAATTTGCGAGGCATTCGTTATTTTCGAAGATTCATCAGAGCTAGCGGCGATACCAAGCACGAATCCAAACGTGCCTAAATTGCGTCACCAGCGCTTTCTTTCAAGCCGATGTACTCGGCCGCGGGGTCCGGGAAGTCGGCGCACGATATGCTGGCTGGCGGCATTCGGTGACAATGCACAATGCTCCTAGCCGCGGCGACGAAACATCGGCGCACATAACGTGCTTGGTCTCGCATTTTGCGGCGCCGACGCGCGAAATTGCTAGCCGCTGTTCCGAGCGGTCAATGCGCGACGAGCTTGGCCGGGAGGTCCGCTGCCGATTCGTAAAATGTCCATCCGCACTTTTGAGGAGCCAGCGGACGATGCGATTTGCTGCTTGTGACGAAGCACAGTGCGGCTTGTCCGCTAGCGCGATGTCCTTGCCCGCAAAGTTCGGATTCGTCTCGTAAACCAGCGCCGTGAGCGGAGTTAGGCCTAGCCACGACTCCGAGCAGTAAGCTCGGTCGCGGTGTGCGTGGCCGCGGTGCCCGATGTTTCAAAGCAAGTCATGTTCGATCGCGAGTACAAAGAGTAGTAGCGCGAAGTTATTCGTCTCGGAGTACGAAGTGCTGACAAGCTGAACTTCTACCCGAGACGCGCATCTGCGATGTTCGCGACGAGCGCGGCACGCTATCGTCTATCGTACACTGATGACTGCGCTTCCGCTTGCAGCTGTCAAACTACAGGGTAATCATATTCTAAATTATCGTCGACCCGTGCACACAGGACGAGTGAACGCGTCACTAAGTAGCGCGATTTTCGACAGTCGTAACATCAGGTAACATCGCGACGCGTAAGCAGACTGCAGCAGACAGCTGTCCTCTCGGAGCGAGCATCGGACCAATGACGAGGCGTGCTGGAGCAACATGGCGGATGCGGCCAATTGGAGGCCTCGAAACGACCTTCAGAGATTTGCTTTTTGTGCGCTTGTTTTCAAAGGGAGGAGCCAGCTGAGGCGGGGAATTTGAAAACGAAGAAATGCTCTTTACGGCGAGCTCAAAATGGCGGCGCCCGGTTGTGCCGTTGCGGAGCAAGACTTTTTTGAAAACCACCGTTTTTTTTGCGATCTCCACAATAATTTTCGCCAACTCAGCACGTGCAACAAATTTTTTAAAGCACTTCTAGGTGGTTTTCAGTGAAGATATTTTGGAATCAGATAGAAAAAGGGCTACAGAAACTGAAAATGTGATTTTCAAAAAATCGATTTTTTTGCCATTTTGCGCGATACGAAAGCCGCGTCCCCCCTTAAGTTGTCTACCATCTGTGGTATTTTCTAAATTATAGTCACTTGATGCTTAGCACTTGCCCTGTGCATTGTGTTTTTTTTTTTATCTCTTAGAATTCCTTTACTTCCTATTCTTGCACTAGAAAAAAAAAATTGTCATAAGCAAAAACATTGCCCCCCTCCCGATACGTCTCGTTTTGCCCTCTTTATTACTACAAGCCGACACTTTTGCTTGCCTTTCATTGTTCAATATTACAGCTTGCACCAGTTCCCGCAACTCAACATTAATATCTCAGTGCATGCAATCAATGCAAACAGCAGCACATTATACAGTGGTAATTCGGCCGAGTAAAAAGGGCCTCTGAGAGTGCAGCGCAAAAACAGCGAGCTCTGTGAAGTGCGCACCTGACTTCAGTCTCCAGGTCGTTCTGGCGTGACTGTGCGTCCTCGAGCATGGTCTTGAGTAAGGTCACCTGCTGGCCTTCGCTCGAGCTTCGTTCCAGCTTCAGCATCTTGTTCTCGTGCTGAAGCCTGATGAGTTTCTCCCTACGGCCACGCAAAATGCAAATCTTGTTTCGCATGAACAAGCGCACACAAAAGAAAGGAGTGAGTGTACAACCAACCACAAAAATTCGCAGACCACTGAAACCACGAGAAAAAAAAAACAGTCTCATGGCAAATTATCTACTCAGCCAAGTTTGAATTACGACCACACGAAGAAGTATCCACTGATTTTTGTTCAATTCATGAATAGATCTATTGGTCGGTACGAAATTGTGTTTTTTTATTCACTAACATTGCCCACTTGAACTTATGCTCCAAATACCCTTGTAGATGAGGACACAAGGTAAACTACCTTTAGGATGTGCAACTCATTCAAAATTATCTAATTTTGAATAAAGTCCTGCAGAGTAACCTTTCACTGTGTGGTCTTCATAAAGGCCAAGAAATGTTGAGAATACTATTCCAAACGGAATGTTATGTACACATAGTTTTACAAACACCACAAAAACAGGACACCGAGAATAGACCACACAACACAGGCGCTGTGTTGCGCCTGTGTTGTGCGGTCTATTCTCGGTGTCCTGTTTTTGCGCTGTTTGAAAAACTATGCGTACGTACCAAGAAGCCCGCCTAACCACCATTTTGACTGTTATGTGTTCTCCTAAAACATAGGTATTTCTGTACACTAAGCATCAACATGTTTACTTTCTTGTAGGCATCAAAAACAGGTAGTGGTAAGGCAAACATACCGAAAGTTGTTTCAAACATGCTGGTGTAACCTCCTTAAAAGTATCCCTGAAACGGTTCTGTGATGCTGTGTAATGAGTGGTTAGGCTACAACGAGCATCAGTCATTCGTACCATCATGTAAGAGAGGCACACTGCATCAAGGGAGCTATGGTGATTCAAGGTTACCCCCTCCTAAGCCACGTCTTCTTTTTTTTTTCAACTTTGTTGCCGATGGGTTGTTGCTAAGCTCCGCATTCCACGATCCTCTGCCACCCCAACGTAGATCACAAAGGTCGTGCTCCATGTTTGTCTGGTTGATCTCTGCCCCACTAAAAGCCAATCAGATCGGACGCACAAGCAACGTCCCAAGAGAGGGAAAACTGAAAACATGGCGGGGCAATGCCACTGCAACCTGTAGTCTGTAGTCTGTTAAATTGTTCTGTTAATAGAGGTTTTTAGCTTGTCCGTATACTTTTCTATGTTACGGTGTAAGCGGATTATATTTACCGCGCCACTGGAACACATTTTAGCAGAGCTTTATCTCCCCATCGGTAAACGTTTGCGTACATATGTAAACATATATGTTTGCATTTTCATAAACCACTAAATGATGATGATAACTGCATTTAAAACATATTTAATTCAGATAAGATTCAATCACTGCCGCGGCAAAATCGTAATAGAAGTTTCTAGCGTGTACGGTATTCTGGTATACGCAAAAGGTGTGTACGGAATGCCGAGTTACTGGACAATGGTATCGACATCTTGTGACGCTTCGTGCAACCACAATTATACAGACGTTTGTTTTTCCCCAGTATTTTTTAGAAAAGAAGTATTAAAAAGGCAACTCATTTGGCATTGCGCTGCTGGAAGGAATTTACACCAGCAGAGAAGTTGAATGCACCATGCTTCTGCAATAACAATTTTGTGTTTGCCTGGTTCATCTCGGCCCCACCAGGTGCCACCTCTCCGGCCTCTCGCGTTTACGGCTACGGTAACTCTGTGCAAACAACGTGGTTGCACTTGGTGCTCACACTTCGCGAGTAGCCACGAACAACGTGAATTTACAAGATAAGGCCAAAAACATAAGACATATCCGGCGAGTAGTTTCCTTTCCGTGAAAACAAATCTACGTGCCGTGAAGGCGCACACATGCGCAGATGCCATCTGGTATTCCAGTAACACACCAACGTGGAAAGTGTTACGGACAAACCAAAAACCTGAAATGATTCAAGAGGCCCATGCTGAAGGCTCAATAGTATTGTACACAATTGTTCAAACCGTTTCAGGGTCCTTCTATATGTTTCTTATGTAACTGAGATAGCCTGTAGAAACACACATACATGAGCTTATCCCTCTATGATGAAAAGTGGAAACCTTACAAAGTGTGACAGCAACGGTGATGCAAAACAACCGAGGAAAAGAGGAGACAGTAACCACAGAAAAAAACATGGAACCCCAAGATGCACATGCCAGCCCCCGCAATGCGCCTTCCAATGAGCCACAAGTACAAGTCACACTGCCAAATGACACTGAGAGCCTGTTGTGAAGTCATGCACACTGCATAGTACTTACGTCCCAATGTCCATACAGCTGAAAAGCAAGCATCTGTGCATAAGGTGGTATGCAAGGTTTTATTTATTCACACTCTCACCGCGACAAGACATACACAACTTCAAAAGTGGTTGCCACAAGCACGTCCTGCATGCCTGCATTTCAGCGCATATCTGACGAAAAGCAGCGAAGTTGACTAGTAAATTAAAGCGAGCATCGTTTTTTTGCTGTATAGGTTTTTGCAAATTATTGTACGTCATATCACTGTGACTCGACTCACGGAGCGGGCTATTGGAGAAAGAGCACCATACGTGCCGCCGTACAGAGAAAGTATGAGCAGGTGATAGACAAGAAGCAAATTAGCATTTGTTTCGTGAAACATACCAACAGATTTACTGATTGCCGTACGTGTGTGGTGGATAAGATTTCGTTTAGCTGCGGCTGCTTCTACATAGGGCAAACGGTTCGCTGTATTAATCAGAGATTAACGGAACACAAGAGGTCGCCAACCAAAGGCTCACAGTCTAATCTATCTTTACATTGTTGACAGTGCAAGTGCACGACAAAATTCGATGAATGCGCTATTTTGTACCAGCACAGGAATGAAGAAACACATTTAATGGTTGAGGCCAGGCATATAGTGGTAGCGCATGCATGAGCCAACCATCGATTAACCTGCATAAAGAAAAAATCAAGTGTCTGAATAGCTATCTCTCACGTAGACCACCATGCGTGCCGGATTGATAGGTTCGCCTATTGCATGGGCATGCGCAGATAAATTTTCGTGCCTTCTTTCCTTTCCGCCGTTGTGTGCCTTTTCAGTTGTTAGTCTGCATTTGTGGTGTCTTGACTTCTCTGTTGTGTTCGTGTTTGCATGCCCTGTCTCTTTAACACCATATGTGCTTCACAGCAGTTAATGTGAATTTACCATATTAGAAGCCAGAATAATTAGTCAATGAATTTTCTTCCATTAAACTTTCAATACAAATCGCTATATGAGAAATTCAGGATAATTCAGCTACCAAATGCATGAACAAGTCAAACTCATAAGTGCACACATTTGAGTTCGCCTTCTGCCCTTTCTTTAACATAGGGCCATGCTATAACACACATTTCAGTGCTAGTTCTGCGCAGCAATTCAGATTAACATATGCAAGACTTAACATTTTTACAGAAGTGTGCAACATGCCAAAAGGAAATAGAAGAATTCTGGAGTTGCCACCTGTGTCCATCAAATGCACGTGCAAGTTGACTCTTTAGCAGCAATTTTGTGTCCGCTCGCCATAACCTAAATGGCTTTTCCCGTTCTCAACATTAACAGTACGCCGAGTTGCGGTGCGCTTGAGTTTTTAAACAGCTTTGCCCAAAAGTATTTCTCACTTGATTTCAGGAGGCACAGTCTCGAGCATGTCAGAATCTGAGATCGCTCCAACGGCCTTGGCACCGCTCTGCACATGAGAACTCTCTGCACCAACAGCAAAAACAGAAAAAAAGTCAGCCACCCAGCAAACCACGACAGATCACATGACAACAATGCAAAACAGTTCCTAATCTTCAGAAGTTCTAGAACACATCTCAAATAAATACTGGAGTGGAGATGGTGCACAAAACATGACGCTAACTGCCGCCATATTACTATGACCTGGTTGATAGCATATGTATACATAGCAGAGACCAATAAAACAATTTCTTATCGCTTCCGGCGTCTCAACATGGTCAATTTTGATGGATAGGTACTGCTCAACATGCACGTTTGTGTCGTTGGTTTTAGGGGGAAACTTAAACGTCACGACAATTTGCACGGAAGGTCATAAAATCTGTACTCACTCAATGGTAATGCCTCAGTTCAAAACAACACGCTTTTATTTTCTAGTTCGTCTAGAGTTTACACTAGCAGGGCAAGAGCAATACTGTGTCTGCAAACCGACTAGTTTGACAAGCTTTCAAGGCTGAAGTTTAGCCAAGCACTGGCTTCCCCACTGCCAGTAAAATTCAGTTGAGGTTACCACTCCAGAAATTTTCCTTTACACCTCCTCGGGGTTACTAAACTGTTTTAACTCATGAAATCCGTTCAGGTTATGTGGAATTTTGAGATGGCCATGTCTCGATTCCCAAACAAGCATGTAGTCAAATGATTTGAAGATTGGATAAATAGGAGTGCAATGTATACATCATCAACTCCTGCAATTAAACTGCCATCCAATTTTTCTATCTATTTTTGCACATAGCATTGGCAGTTGCTTCAGCTTGATACCATGTTTGCCAGCATTACTCTGATGCTACTTTCACGATAATTTCGAAGTGTTTGTCATTGTACGATGTGATGGCAATAGCAAAATGTTTATTTTGCTGCAAAGAAACATTCACAGCATTTGTCACTACTGTGATGAAACGCATCTTTCAATGCTGTAAGGTCAGATGACGCAACCATCTTGTACCAAAACTGACTTTTTTTTTTTTGCACATGGAATCGCTATAGGCACTCACTCTAAGTTACCTAGATAACCTGCCGCGAGCAGGAAAGAGATATACAAGTGCTACCCGCCACATTGATGCTAGACAATGCAGGTGCAGAAATTCCATATACATAACTCGCCTTTTTGGAGTTGAGAGCAGCGTAGATCTTCCAAGCCTTCCTTCAAGGAGTCTCGTTCAGCAACAAGTCGCTGGGGAGAGAAACAAAGTCTCAAACACGCAAGAAATTTTAAAAATAAGATTTAGTTGTAGGGTTTGGCCTCTTAAAACTATGCAGTGGTTTATTAGGGCTGCTGCAGCACAGAGCCCTGGAATAATCTTAGCCACCTGGGCTTTTCCTAATGTACATGAGCATTGGGCCCTGAAATATGACTACGGCTATGACACAATACATCCAAACATGGCTTGTTATTCACTGCACACAAATACAGTGATTTTCTGTGCTTAAACGTAAACGTCAGTGCATGGTTAACATGAACGCAACATCCACATAAATTTTCATTTCAGACTAGGACTTGGAGGCGTTGCTGCTACGGAGGTTGATATGGTGAAATGTTTTCCAACTTTGCTAGATCTGGAAATGCAGTTTTCCGTCACGCAGGTTTTCATCACCTGGAAACGCAGGTTTCCAGCTCCTGAGTGTGATGGGAACTACATACCTCCTTCTCAGTTTGCAGTGAAGCCAACTTCTCGTGCAGCTTCTTGGCCTCGAATTCGGCGCGGTTGGCTTTCCGTGTCTCGTCGGCCAGCTGAAGCCGCAGCTCCTGCGTCTGCTTCTTGTACAGGTCGGCCTGCGACTTGAACGCTGCCATCTTTTTCACATCCTGCAAAACGAAGTCAAGCTCACGTCGGAACATGCATAGGCGAGAGTCGAGAGTGCCACACGAGAGAGGCAGTCTAGCTTTATCTTGCATCACAGACCAGTTTGCTTAAAGTGACGATTAGATAAGGAAAAAGAAAACAACAAGAAAGATAAATGATAAAAGACAGCAGGCCCTACCTGAATCACTATCAACTAGCTCAGCTTTCTGTCATTCTAAGGAAAGATAACTATTAAGTGGAAGAGATGCGAAAAGAAAGACTCAGAATTGACTTGTAAAAAATAATGAGGTGACAAATAATGACAGAAAAGAAAGACACAACCTTGTGCAAAGTACTTTAGCTACATAGTCGTTCTGTAAATTACAAGCCAGTAAACAAAGGCAAAAAGACTAAAGGAAAGTTAACAAATGACAAAGCTTGGACAACTAATTAAACATAAATGCAAATTATTTAAAAACTATAAACTTTGGGGCACGTATCTAATCCAGTAAACTCTCAGTAAACAGATATCTCTTAAAGGGGCCCTGCAACACTTCTTCAGTACGGTCAGAAAACGCTGCCGATCGGTAGTCAAGGCTCCCAAGAACATGTGAGCCAAACATTAAAGTGCAGCACGCAACCTGGGATTTATAATTAATTCTCAAAGTACGCTAGATATCGTTCCCTCTTCTCTCTACAAATGATGCCACATACCCAAATTACTGCACCATATACCCAAAGTCCATGACCACTGGCTGATTTGAGCATCGTGAGCTGCATAATTACCGGGGCAGCCGTGAGATGCCGCCACATGCCCACGCGCGTGCTCACAATTACATTGAAAGTAAACCGAGTGTTCAAAGAAAAAAATTAAAAGAAAGTTCTCAAGGTCATGACACACGCTGATGAAGGGACGTATCTTCTTGCCCCCTTATCATCTCCCTCCCTGCGTAGCTTTCAGCGCGCTCACTGGTACGAGAGGAGAGAGAAAGCGCTTAAAGTGTGCGGCAAATCCCTGCAACTCCGCTCGTACTTGACGGATTCTAAAAATTTTTGCAGCAGTCGATTCATCAGGCAATAAGCTTGATGTATTGCAGTAAGTATTGCAGAACCCCTCTAAACGAAACTGCAGCTTAAATGAAACAACTGCTTCTAATATGACTGGTTTCGTACTTGAATTATATGCACGTAAACGAAAGTCCTGTTAAACGGAACATATTTTCCTGGTCCCTTCAGGTTCTGTTTAACGAGAGTCTACTGAATGTGAATTAGTCAAGATTTTATTTAGATAGACTGCATATAGCAGAGAAAGACATATTTCGAGACTGTCCTTAGATTATAAGTATAAAGAAGAACAAAGAACAGAGCATCTCGTATCTCCCACAGGTAAAATAACAAGAATAAAGAAAAGAAAGAACAGTGTTAATGGCAAATTTTTTTAGACGAGTTCAACAGCCCAACAAGAACACCGACCTCCTCAAGTTCGATGTTGGTCTGCATGTACGAGGTGTTCTTCTCCTCCAGTAACTTGAGCTGCCTCTTGAGGTCGCTCATGTCCTCTGAAATCGCATTACCTTCAGTTGTCAACTTTGACACATTGGATGCCTCAAACTTCTTTATGCAACAGCCTCACTCCATCTACACACATTTATCGTCTTTTTCATTTTTTAGTCAATGCTACTACGAGACGTACAAAATCTGCAACGAAAAATTTGCCAGCACTCGTGTATTATATGGGTAAATACAGCAGGCCTCGCACAATCTATACACTTTCTTGAAAACAATTGAAGTGCTAGTGTAAAATTCATCACTATTACCGTTTTATGACAGTTTGTACGTCTCAGTTTACATCATTACACTTGGAAACGTTTTCATGTTACCTAAAAGCTGCTTAAACCCTGGCCGAGTTCACACAGAACTGCTACACATTAATAACTAATCACTTGGCCAACTGTGTGCCCTTATTTCACCCGCTATGTGAGGAACGTTATAAAAAGAACATCCAACATTCTATAACCGTCAGTGGCGCGGGCTAACACACCTAGCACTAGATCTAGTAGTACGCATACTAATGTGCCCAAAAATGCAGAAGGCAGGACAGTTGCATGCTACTCAACTGGTAAGCATGGCAACATGGTCTAGAGGTTGTGGGTTTGATTCCCACCCACATTAATGTGATTTTCTCTAAATTTACTTTTCCGTTCTCGCGTAAAAGTTGTTGCTTGTCGACGTAGACATTACCCTGTCTGAAATACAATGTTGCCGTACCAGCTCGACAACAGCGATAACATTGGTAAAGAAACCTTGAGATGCTTTGTCTAACCATGTGCTAAAAATGTATATTTCAGTTACGTGGGTATTCTCATCAACATTTGTACAATCCACCCAAACTGCAATGTCTTGCCCCATCAAGACAGCAGTACATGTAAGTCGATGAAATTAATTCTCCCGATATCACTCCAATTCAAGTGTGAAGTGCTTGTTAAAGGTGTACCGACACAAAAATTTTGGTCTTGCGTTTTTTTTGCTGCAATGTGTTGCTGGGGGCCTGTTAGTCATAACACAGCACATCGTTTGCTGCAGCGCACTACAGATAATTACAGGCTCCTTATTACCAATCAGTGTCAGTTTCAGTTTCAAAAATGACAAGCCTCCGGGTGCAACCATCACCACTTAGTGGGTGCAGCAGTCGATCACATCAGCACACAAAACTGTGATGCACTTCCACGCGGTTTGTGAGCAGCCGCTGAGAAGTAGGCTGCTGGAGTGAACGCGGCAAAAAAAAAAAAAAGAAAGAAAAGAAAAGACGGCTATGACGTCATCATAACTTGCTGCAGCGTGGTGACATGAGGGAAGTAGGGGGTCATCGAGGGTCACCTTTGAGGGTGTCAATAGCCCGAGGGTGTCGATCGCTCATGCAAACTTCAAAATTCATATAAATACCTTCCAAGCTATATTCGCTGTTGATATTTTGCAGATGATATACGCATGTTTACGGGAATCCATCCCGCAGCCTATCTCAGCCGTGAAATTTTGTGTCAGTACCCCTTTAACTCGATGCAGTTTTCACTGACAAAAAAAAAGATTTGAATCCCTAATTATTCTCACACACACAGACTGGGGTAGAATTGTAGAAACTGGTGTACTAATAACCAACACGAAGGATCCTCCTACTCACCCAATTTCTTTTTGTAGGTCTCAATGGCAGCTTCATAGTGCTCCTAACCAATGATAAAAGGAAAATATGTGGAGCCATTAAAGCAGGAACACAAAAAAAGAACGCTGAGCATTGAAGAAGCAACAGAAGTACTTCAAGGGAGTCGTACCACTTTGTCCGATGTATGCCTCAGGACGTCCAGCTCATCTTTCAACGTCTGAGCTTCGTTCAACGTTTTGTGCAATTCCTCATTCTGGTAAAAGGACAAGAAGAAACACATGATCAGAACAAGCAACAAAAAAATTTGAATGCATTAAATGTGAATTCAGAAATTCCCCCTCGCTATGCAGAACATGGCAAATCTGCTTCATGCTCACATGTTACTGCAAGAAACAAAATGAAGTTTTAAACTGCAACTCTGTTATAACCAGGTCCACTGCGCTCTTGGGAAGACTTTATACAGAATCGAGAGGTCACAAACTATTTTCCCTCACACTGTGAACATAACGATTTCAATGTTTCAGCAGAATTAGGGCAACTATGTCCACTGTCCTAAATATTGACTACAACAGTACAAACTCGCCATATACTGTATTTACTCGAATCTAGGCCCGGCCCCAATTCTAAGCCGATACCGAAATTCGCAAGGCCAGAAAAAAAACTTAATCATTGTACTTGAATCTAAGCCAACTCCCCCCACTTTTGCACATCATTTTTTTCGAAAAAAACATCGGCTTAGGTTCGAGTAAATACGGTATGCATCAACATTGTGCTTGTAGATTAGAAACATAAATGAAGTTTTCAGCAGCAAAATATCCTTGAATTCGCATATTAACAAAGTGATCATCCAAAAATGTTCGGTGTTACAGGCTGCACATACAACTGTTATCTCTGCGTTCTTCTATAATGATGTCTCTTCCTCGGCACTTTACAGTATGGTAGCCAAAAAATTTGGTCCGAATTTAGTGCACATACTTGGCACATACCTCATATCGCATCATCTAAGGTAAAATTGAGACGGATGTTATTACGACAACATAGATTTGCTATATGTTGGCATAACTGCAGTGACCAGAAAGCTCAATCCATACTTCAAGGCACTGCAAGTTGGTAAATCTCACCTTTTCCTGTAGAT